>NC_142756.1:59840504-60155739 GCF_054948205.1 Urtica dioica subsp. dioica | reverse complement strand
TGATACCCCGTTAAATCCCATGTCCAAGAGAAAAAAAAATTAGCAAAAGGAGACTCCTTGATCCCATCAAGTAAACCTAAATCCGAGAACTTATTTTTCACGCCACCAAGACAACCACCACCTTGATTAGTCAAACTCAACGACACCTTGATTAGTCAAACTCAACGAAAAATATAAGTTATCCCTACTACGCAAGTTGCCATATGCATTTTATATTCAACAAAAAAAAACTCAATTAATTAGAGCTACAATATGACAATCATGTGATATAAAAAATCTAGGCATCCACTCTCTCTCTTCGGAACAGAACAAGGAAAAAGAAACCCTAATTTTGAATCACCGCCGCCGCCCCTCTGGGTTCGGACGCCGTCACTGTCGCGGCTCCGGTCCGGAGGGGAAGACGATTCTCCACGTGACCCCCTTCTCAGTGGATGCCGTTTCTCCGCTTCTTCGCCGCCGAGTCCGCTCGCCACCGCCGGTTCAGATCCGTTTCTCCCATTCTCAGTGGATACAGCCCATGCTTCCTGCAAGCCATGCTGTGCCGCGCCACCGCCTGCGGGCCCATGCGCTTCCGCGCCTCCTCCGCCGCCGCCCACAAGGCGCACTCCCTCCACTCCGCGCGCGCCATGGCCCTCAAGTTCCAGGAGGCCACGCCCTGGACCACCTTCGGCCACGTGGCCTCAACGCCGCCCTCCACCACCACCCCACTCTCCACGTGTTCGACCTGGGCGCCACCCTCCTCGAGGCCCTCGCCACGCGCTCCTCCGACGAGGACGCTCTCGCCATGAGGCTCACCGTGCTAGATCCCACCGCAGGCGGCGTCGCCCTGACCGCCGAGGTGGGCCATCGCATGGAAAAGTTCGCCAGGCTCATGGGAGTGCTCTTTCAGTTCGTCGTGGCCTCCAACCTCACCCCCCGAGCCATGGGGCTCCGCCAAGGGGAGGCCCTGGCGGTGAGCAGCGCGGGGGCGCTGAGGAGGGTGCGCTCGCCCCACGTCCTCGTGGCGGCGCTGCGCGCGCTCTCCCCACGCCCTCGTGGCGGCGCTGCGCGCGCTCAACCCCGAGATCGTGACGGTGGTTGAAGAGGAAGCCGACTTCTGCGGCGGGGTCCAGGGGGGATTTCGCGGGGCGCTTCGAGGAGTGATGAAGGTTCGCAAATCTGGGTTGTTTGGTTCGGTTTTTGTGGTTGGCTTACTGTTTTGGTGGCTGGTTTTTTGTTTTCAGTTTAGCTATAAGGTTCTTGGTTGAAGTATGGATCCTTTTAATTTTTATTATGCTTGTTTTGTTTTGGACTCGGATTAGCCGTAGTCGCATCTCCCGTAGGGGATTTCCTATTAGGTTTTTATCTATGCAGGTTGAAGAGCCACCCTATTCGTGGTCATCGGACCGAGTTTGGTTGGATTTTTCCATCGCCATTCTTTGGGTTTTTTAACGAGCCTCTTGTGTGCTCTATCGGTGCTTGTAATTCTTCCCGTTGTCGGAAGTTTGCACATATCGTACTTTTACTGGAATTTAGTGTTAGATTCACCTCGACTTAGGTTTTGGTAATCCATGTACTAAGGTGTTATTCTTCTGTATTGATGGGTTTTTTACCCTATTCAAAAAAAAAAATTAGAGCTACAATATGCACACACACAAAAAAAAAAAAAAAAACGTTTCTGCATGGCCCACCGCAAGTCAACACTACCAGCAGGACACCGCAGTGACCCAATGGCCATAGAGTGAGAGAGGAGAAGGAATAAGAGTTCGATAGAGTGAAGGAGAGCAAATAACATAAATTTGAAAATTAGTGTCAGTGACATTTTTGTCAAAATGCACATAATTTTCAAATTTTCACCAATTTTTAGAGTAGGAATTTCACATCATTCAACCCATACTTTCTAAAATTTCCTTTATGTGTTGTATCCATACAAATTGTATTGTAGGTATGGTGAGATTTTTTTTTAATAATATGATGAGAATTGTTTGGTGAGTATTATGAGTGTAAGCGTACCGATTATTGTAGATTTTTTTTTATTGGAGCTCAAAAGGGACGTAGTCGAATTCATCCTGGCTATCGGACGGTATCGGCACAACCGTGTCCGATAGCAAACCTTTCCGACTCAAAACGGTCGGAAAATTTCCGAGCCTTCAAGACGGTACTTCCGTGCTCACGGAACTCGGATTTCCGTCAGCCGAGGTTGAGCTTATCGGAAGGACGAGCTTCCAACCTCTGAACCAGGATCGTTCATGGCAGATGAGATATGGGCCGTTGGATTTACATCCAACGGTCCAGATTTAAAAAAAAAAAAAAAAAAAAACAAAACCAAACCTTTATCGGCAGGATTTACTTCCGTGTGTTCTCTGCCAAGATCCGTCACCTGTTCGGAAGGAACACTTCCGTCTGCCAGCTCACGGAAAGCGGTACTCCCACGAGGCGCAATGGAGGCACGGAATTCCGTCCTTCCGTGTTTCTCCCGTCCGAATGCCCAGGATGAAGTCGAATACATATCGTATTTATTAAAATAAAGTTCTATTGGCATTGACCGTTTTGCATTCTCATATCGTAGGTTACAACACCAAAGCATAACAAATATGTCATAAGCTATAAACTTTTTAAATATTGTAAGTGTTCTAAGCTATGGAAATGTTTGCACCAAATGACTACATATTTTTTTATAGATAAAGTCAAACTCAATAAAAATACTTTAGGGTAGTAATTCAAGTTCAAAGTTACTACTTACATAACACTACTTTTATAACACTTTTTGGCATGTTATAAGCTTTTCTATTACCATGATGTCATAAGCTACAGTGAATTTCCAAGGCTAAATTACTATTATAAAATTCAACAAAGATGCCTCCTTCCGCCAAATAGTGTGATCGAGTTCCAGGCGGGTTCTTATTAATCTATTTTTATTAGATTTAAAATAAAAATTAAATTTTTTGTTGCGATAGACAACATTTTAATTTTTTTTTAATGGCAGCATTTTTTTTTTTTTTTTTGAATAGTAAGGATATTCCATTAAAATTGGGTAAAAACCCATCAATACAGGAGAAAAACACCATAGTACATGGATTACCAAGACCTAAGTCGAGGTGAATCTAACACTAAAATCCGGTAAGAGTACGATATGTGCAAACTTCCGACAACGGGAAGAATTACAAGCACCAATAGAGCACACAAGAGGCTCGTTAAAAAACCCAAAGATTGGCGATGGAAAAATCCAACCAAACTTGGTCCGGTAACCACGAAAAGGTGGCTCTTCAACCTGCATAGATTAAAACCTAACAGGAAATCCACATCGGGATAGTGGACGACGGCTAATCCGCCCCCAAAACAAACCAAAACAGACAAAGCGCTGTAACAAAATAAACGAGTCTCAAATATTTTTAAATCGAAAAAAAACAAAATAAAATTTAAAACCGCCACTAGAGATCGATAGCCTACACCGAAGAGCCTCGCAGAAACCGTCGTCGAGGAACCGCGCCGCACCGTCACCGGCTCCGGGGAGACACGCCACAGCTCCGTCACCGAGGATCGTCGCCGCACCGGCTCCGGGGAGACACGCCGCAGTTCCGTCACCGAGGATCGTCGCCGCACCGCCTCCGGGGACACACGCCACAGCTCCGTCACCAAGGATCGTCGCCGCACCGCCTCCGGGGAGACACACCGCAGCTCCGCCCGTCGCCGCACCGCCTCCGGGGAGACACACCGCAGCTCCGCCCGTCGCCGCAACGCCTCCGGAGAGACACACCGCAGCTCCGCCCGTCGCCGCACTGCCTCCGGGGAGACACACCGCAGCTCCGCCCGTTGCCGCACCGCCTCCGGGGAGACACACCGCAGCTCCGCCCGTCGCCGCACCGCCTCCGGGGAGACACACCGCAGCTCCGCCCGTCGCCGCACCGCCTCCGAAGAGTAGCGCCACACCATGAACGCCAACACCCCACCACGCATGAGCGCCGCCGGCCATGGCATCGCCACCGAGGATCCGCGATCGACGACGCCTCGCCAAGCTCCCGCCGCCTCTCCTCTGTCAAGCTTGGATAGGTCTCTCTCACACCGGTGGCGTTTCATTATTTATATCTCCACCCCCAGAGCCGAAGGCACGACGGCGAGCGGCGGAGGCCACTGCCCGTACCTAGCCCCAGGGGAAGAGCGGCTGCTGTGTTTTTCTTTTTGAAACCCTAGAGGAAAGTTTTAATGGCAGCATTTTAAGTTATTTTTATTTCTGGTTATGCTATATATGTTGACATTTTAATTTTGTAGATATTACGTTAACATGAAGAAAAAAAAAAAAAAAAAAAAAAAAAACCCGCATAACCTCGGACTCCATTTTTCTTTTTATTAAAACTTCAAATGCGTATTTTTTTTTTTTTTTTAATTATAAATCCTATGCTTCCTAATCGTAATTGAGCTCCACTAAATACTAATTGTTGAAGCTTTGAATTTTGGGAATCATACGGTGGCGATTCAAATTTCAAAAATGTGGGGCCTCAGATTTATTTTCCAACTCCATGTGGGCACCAATAATACAAAGAGCATTTGAAACTTGAAAGTGAGAGTTATGTTCTTCAACAAACATGGACGTTTAAGCGTAAATATTCATGAAAGGTATTTTTCTGCCTTAGCATTAGCATGTATTAGCGTATATATATAATATATTAATCATTATTATTATTATTGTATTTAGGATTATTTCCCTTTTTTTGTTGTATTAGGGTTATATATAACCAGACTATTTTATTCTGTAATTCATTATTCAGACTTCCTCTTTTTCTTTGAATCCCTAAATCTTCATGATATCAGAGCCATCTTCTCCATTCATGGCTTTTGTTAATTGATTGGCGAGTCGAGCTACGTTTTTCGTCCGTATCGTTGGTATTTTTGCCTCATTTTCTTGATTTGTGGATGTCATAATTGGTTGAGTGATTGTCCTGTTCATCGGTTTGGTGCTGTTTGGATGCGTTGTTGATTTCGTTTTCGGATTTCGATTTGGGGATTTCTATCTGTTTGTTTGGATTTCGTTTTTTTGGAGTGTTTGGATTTGTGCTTTTTCGATATGGCGGGTCGTAGAGATGATTCCCTTCAGGCAATTGGTGTTCAACTGGATGGCAAAAATTACTCATATTGGAGTTATGTTATGAGGAATTTTTTGCGTGGAAAATCGATGTGGAGTTATGTGACGGGTGTGCGTCGTAAGCCTACCGATGAGAAGGCTGAAGATTTTGCAACTTTGATTGATGTTTGGGAGTCTGACAACGCGAAAATTATCACGTGGATTAACAATTCTGTTACCCACTCGATCGGTGCTCAGTTGGCGAAGTACGAGACTGCGAAGGAGGTCTGGGGACATCTAGAGAGACTCTATACTCAGTCTAATTTTGCCAAACAGTATCAGTTGGAGATGGATATTCGTGCGCTTCGGCAAAACGGTTTGAGTATTCAAGAGTTCTATTCTGACATGTCCTCATTGCGAAAATTATCACGTGGATTAACAATTCTGTTACCCACTCGATCGGTGCTCAGTTGGCAAAGTACGAGACTGCGAAGGAGGTCTGGGGACATCTAGAGAGACTCTATACTCAGTCTAATTTTGCCAAACAGTATCAGTTGGAGATGGATATTCGTGCGCTTCGGCAAAACGGTTTGAGTATTCAAGAGTTCTATTCTGACATGTCCTCATTGTGGGATCAGTTGGCATTGACTGAGTCGGCTGAATTGAGGGCAGTGGCGGCTTACATCTCTCGGCGTGAAGAGCAGTGATTGGTTCAGTTCTTGATGGCCCTTCGTGACGACTTTGAGGGATTGCGCGGTGCGATTCTTCACCGCAGTCATCTTCCTTCTGTTGATTCCGTGGTCAACGAGCTGCTGGCCGAAGAGTTTCGTCTCAAGTCCAAGATCGACAAGGAGAGTCCATCACCCACGGTGCCTGCTGTCCTTGCTGCCCCGTACCGTTCTCCTGCTGGTAGTACGTCTAGGTCATCACTCCATCTGGATAAATATGCCTTCTGTAAAGAGAAGGGACATCGGAAGGCTCAGTGTCCGAAGTTAGGCAGGGACAGAGCACAGCCGCAGCAGCAACAGCAGCAACAACAACGCCCAACCCAGCCTCAGTCTCGCCTGACGGCTCCGTGGGCACCCCGTCCGACGGATCCGTGGGCACCTCGTGCACCAGCTCCGTGGGCACCTCGTCCGACACCTCCGTGGACACCTCCGCCCACCAATGACGTTGCTGCCCCATCTGTGGACCCGTACATGTTTGAGCAGTTCCAACAGTTCCTTTCCTCTCAGCCTCATGCCATGTCAGCCTCTTCCTCTAAAGGTTTGTCTTCATCGTCAGTCCCAGGTATACCATCCTCCATTTGGATACTTGATTCGGGTGCTTCCAACCATATGTCCCCTCATTTTTCATCTTTTATGTCTTTGTCCCCTCACTCGTCCATACCCATTATGACCGCCGATGGCACCCCTATGCCATCAGAGGGTTTTGGTTCTGTTGTTACATCTCATATTTCCATTCCTGATGTCTACTATATTCCTAGTCTTGCTCTAAATCTTGTGTCTATTAGTCAATTGACCGATTCTGGTTTCGTAGTCACTTTTTCTTCTTCATCTTGTTGTGTTCAGGATCCGCGATCTCAGATGGTGATTGGGACAGGCCGTAAGCAGGGGGGACTCTATGTCTTGGATGAACTTAAAGTAACGGATGTGGCTGCCTCTAGTGTGGATTTATCTTCTTTTCGTTTGAGTCATTTGTCGTCTGACTTTTATTTGTGGCATTCTCGTTTGGGTCGTGTTTCAGCGTCTCGTTGCGTTTTTTGGTTTCTACGGGAGTTTTAGGAAATTTGAACTCCCAAGATATTTTTGATTGTAGTGGTTCTAAACTTGCAAAATCTTGTGCATTCTGATGTGTGGGGACATGCTCCCGTGTCTACTAAGGGTGGTTCTAGATACTACGTTTCATTTGTTGATGATTTCACTCGCTACGCTTGGGTTTATTTAATGAAGCGTGGATCTGATTTTTTGAGCATTTATCGTGATTTTAGAGCCCTCGTAAAAAAACACAACATTCTGCTGTCATTAAATGTTTTCGTTGTGATTTAGAGGGTGAATATACTTCTAACGATTTTTGCCAGTTACTTGCTTCCGATGGGACTATCTGTCAAACCTCATGTACTGATACACCTCAACAAAACGGTGTAGCTAAAAGGAAACATCGTCACCTTGTTGAGACTGCTCGCTCATTTCTCCTGTCTGCCGAGGTTCCTAGTATTTTTTGGGGGGAAGCTATCCATACCGCTGCCTATGTCATAAACAGAATCCCAACCTCTCATAATTCAGGTTTGTCCCCTTTCGAAAAGTTGTTTGGAAAAGTCCCTGATTATGAATGTTTGCGTGTTTTTGGTTCCACTTGTTTCGTGCTCTGACCTCACGTCGAGCGCGATAAATTGTCTCATAAGTCTGCCTTGTGTGTCTTTTTGGGATATGGTGTTGGTCAAAAGGGATATCGTTGTTTTGATCCGGTCAGTCAGAAATTGTATGTCTCTCATCATGTTGTGTTTTTAGAGCATATTCCTTTCTTCTATGTTCCCGCTACTTCTCATAACATGACTCAGAATGATCTTATTTGCATTGATCCTTTTGATGTTGACACCGATGAGGTTGTACACACTGATACTTTGGTTCCTGAAACACACACGCCTCTGACCCCTCCTGCTATGACTGCTCAGCCATCACTTGAGATTGCGGATCATCCTCATCTGCGTCAGTCCACCCGTCCTCGTAAGTCCACTAAACTTCCCGATTTTGCCTATTCTTCATACTCTACCTATTTTGTTTCCTTTCTCGTGTCTCTTCACTCTTTGTCTGAGCCTTTGTCCTATAGAGAGGCTGTTGTTGACCCCCTTTGGCAGACTGCTATGTCTGAGGAACTTACTGCTCTACATCAAACCCACACTTGGGACTTCGTACCGTTGCCGTCAGGGAAGCGGGCCATCGGTTCTCGTTGGGTCTGTAAGATCAAGACCAAATCAGATGGGTCCGTGGAGCGGTACAAGGCCCGTGTTGTTGCTAAAGGCTATTCTCAGGAGTATGGTATGGATTACGAAGAGACTTTTGCACCAGTCGCAAAGATGACGACGATCCGCGCTCTGATCGATGTGGCTTCCATACATCGTTGGCAGATATCTCAGATGGATGTGAAGAATGCCTTCTTGTATGGTGATCTTCACGAGGAGGTCTACATGACACCCCCTCCTGGTGTCGCGCATCAGCCCGGTCATGTGTGCAAGTTGCGCAAAGCCCTTTATGGTCTCAAACAAGCTCCCCGAGCTTGGTTTGAGAAGTTTTCCATTGTGATCACCTCTCTTGGTTTCATTCCTAGTCAACACGACTCCGCTTTGTTCGTCAAGCATACAAGTACAGGTCGTATCCTCTTGTCCTTGTATGTTGATGACATGATCATTACCGGTGATGATTATGATGGGATTGAATCGTTGAAGTCTGACTTGGCGCAGTGCTTTGCTATGAAAGATCTGGGTTCGTTGCGTTACTTTCTGGGTATAGAGGTGGCTTTTTCTCCGAAGGGCTACCTTTTATCTCAGTCAAAGTATATATCAGATCTCTTTGAGCGCGTTCGTCTCACTGACAACAGAATCGTTGATACTCCTCTTGAAACCAATGCACGCTACTCTCCATCTGATGGGTCTCCTCTGCCCGATCCTAGTCTATACCGCACGATGGTTGGAAGCTTGCTTTATCTCACGGTTACTCGTCCTGATATTGCGCATGCTGTTCATATTGTCAGTCAGTTTGTCACTGCTACTACCACAGTTCATTGGGTTGTTGTTCTGCGCATTCTCAGGTATCTTCGTGGTACTCAGTTTCAGAGTCTATTATTTCCCTCCTCGTCTTCATTGGAGTTGCGCGTTTACTCTGATGCTGATTGGGCTGGTGATCTTACGGATCGCAAATCCAACGCTGGATTATGTGTTTTCCTTGGAGATTCACTCATCTCTTGGAAGAGCAAGAAGCAGGATGTTATTTCTCGCTCTTCCACTGAAGCTGAGTATCGCGCTATGGCTACGACTACATGTGAGATTGTTTGGTTACGCTGGTTACTTGCTGATCTGGGTGTCACTCTTCATCATCCTACGCTGTTATACTGTGATAATCAGAGTTCCATTCAGATTGCTCGTATCTCGGTCTTTCATGAGCGAACCAAACATATTGAGATTGATTGTCATTACACCCGCCATCATCTACAGCTTGGTACAATCACATTGCCATATGTTCCCTCTTCACTTCAGATTGTCGATTTATTCACGAAGGCTCATTCCACTTCGCGCTTCCGCTTCTTAGTTGACAAACTCTCAATGCTTATTGTTGTAGCATCGTGAGTTTGAGGGGGGATATTAGCGTATATATATATATATATATATATATATATATATAATATATTAGTCATTATTATTATTTTTGTATTTAGGATTATTTCTCTTTTTCTTTATTTCCCTTTTTTGTTGTATTAGGGTTATATATACCCAGACTATTCTATTCTGTGATTCATTATTCAGACTTCCTATTTTTCTCTGAATCCCTAAATATTCAGCATGTAGTATTTATGGTCATATATATCATAATAGATAAAGGACTGTTATATATGTGCCTATAAAAAATTGGGATATTATCGCACTAGTCAATTTTTAACTTTTACTTATCAAAACTCTCCCGGTTTTATTTTTTTTTCTTTTTTTGAATATAAGTTTTAATTAGTTTTTTTTTGTTCAAAAAGCTCATCATTTACCCTGTTAAAATTAGTATGCCCTTGACACTACAATTAGAAGATGATCGAAGAACAAGAACAAGAACGGATAGGAAAAGAAATCCACAAGAGTGTGTATTAATTTTAGGGTTTTTACCTGAACAGTAACGGTGTACGTAATGTGGCAACATGAAAGAACGGTGTATCCAAGGTCAGTCCTTGGAGAGGAAGACGATCCTCACAATATCAGAAGTCAGTCGGCTTTCAATTTCTCCTAAGACTCTTCCCCGCCGTCTTCTTCCTTTAATTCTCTCGCAACAGAAGCCATCAAAGTTTACTCAGTTTATAGAGACTCGTAACTCTCCTCTGTTTACGCTGGCTATAGAGATGTGCTAAGAATTTTTTGGCTTCAAGATTTTGAGTAAGAAAGAATACATAATTAAAAGTGGAGGTGTACTCCAACAATTTAGAAGCCACATTTCGGCTCTGATATCGCTTCCAAGTCTGAGAATTTGGTACCCTAAATGACTCCCGCGAAATGACAAAAAGGCTTAGAAGCTACATTAGAAATGAAATGTTGCTTCTAACGTGTTCCCGCCATTTCACAGAAAATTATTAGAAACGACATATCGCTTCTAGTTCTGCTTTTTTTTTTAATATTATAATTTTCTGATTACGATTAAAATTTGTAAATTTAATTTAATTTTCAAAAACATGAAAATGAAAGTTTCATTCATTTATGAAAAGCATCACTAAATACAAAAATGTTAAATCAAAGGGATTTAGTTTCATACATATATACTAAAAACTACAAAAAGTCTAAATGAAATAAAAAGCCTAAACAAAATAAAAAGTCTACACGAAATAAAAGACTAAGTGCAATCAGCTCCCACCCCTCAAGTTGGGAGTTCCTCCGCGTCTTCCGCGTCTTCCACGTCCATGTCCGGTGCCAGGCTCGCGGCTACAATCCCTATCATAGAGAGCCGATGACGATTTAGGATCCTCAGGTCGTCGCTGTGCCTCGAGGGTGTGCTCGAAGGTACTAGGGGTGCTTCCACGGGTAAGATGCAAAGTAACATGAACCATGATCGTGAAAAATGCAGGTGAAAATTTGATTTTCAGCTTACACAATATTTCAACGATCGCATCTTGTGCTTTCTCGAGACCATTCACTCGTAAGGTTCTGGAACATATGAGCTTACAAAAGTTTCACAGCTCTGCGATGGTCTCTTGAATAGGCTTTGGGACATAAGGACCAATACCCACAACCAACAACATTTGCAAGATCACGTGAAAGTCATGAGTCTTCATCCCCTCCACCTTCCCAGCAGCATTGACAACGTCACCGATGAAGCCATCTGCCTCCGCTTCTTCCCGTTCTCTATGGGACCGCGCCAACGCTTGGATCTACTAGCTCCTACCGGGCTCCATCACCCCGTGGGCGGACTAGCGCACGAAGTTCATCTCCAAGTTCTTCCCCTTCAAAAAGATGCAACAAGATCCATTCATTCGCACAATACGATGGGAATCTCTCTACGAATCATGGGCGCCCTTCAAAGTTCTTGAGCGAAAGTACCTTAACCATGGCATCCATGGGTGGATGATGGTCCAAATCTTCAAAGGTGGTCTTTCTCCATCATCTCGCACCCTCATTAATACTGCACCGGGAGGCTCATTCTTCCAAAAGACTGAAGAGGAGGCACACGTCATCCTTGAGGAGCTCGCTGTTATGAATTCTTGCCCACAAGAGATAATAAATAAATGATTACTAAATAGAATAATGGTTTACTTTTTTAGCATCATATGATTAGTTGGTTGATGTCTGGATATCGGAATCAATAGCAACTATCATCCATAGCCTTCGTAATAAATTGAGTCACATGTTGGGCACCTGATTTCGGACGATGTTGCTAAAACATGGTCGATGACTGATACATGCCTGGACAGCTGTATCTAACGTCACATATGCGGAGCACTAGTGAAGGTTGATCACAACGTCCGAGCATTCTACACTTGTGGTACCCGGACAGACTTTGGTTGTAGATTTTTCGTTTGAGTAGTGTTACGACACACTAACCGAGGTCGCTATGATGGTCACAGTGAGACTTGATCTAAATCCTCAAGTGATCATGGACACTGGATCATGTTATTGAACTCTTTGACTCATTCGCTAAAAGGCTACTATCATGCTAATCACAACTTATGTCTTGGGAGTTTCAGGGCATGATTTGAGTGGAAAATGGTTGACGAATACAGAATCCAGCCTTCCTGAAAGAAGGTCAATGTTCAATCACCTAAGGGTTGATTCCAGAACCGATAGATTGCCAGCACTTCTGAAGTATTTACGTTCGGAAGAATCTTTCGCTGGGGAAGCAACAGTGCTTAGGGTATATATGTATCAAGAAAGGTATAACAGATTAATTGACCTTTCTCGATACGGGTTGAACATGGAGCATCTTGACCACATATTGACTAGATCAGTGGACACTCGTCACGATGAGTAAATATAATTCTAGTATAAAGGAGAGTTCAGTCTTGGCTTACCTAGGTGGAGTCTGACCAAGATTAGACAAATCGATATGGAAAAGAGAAATGACATTTTTGTCTTTTCATCCGATTTATTAAGCTTCTATTACTAGGTTCATAGTCCCCGATTCGACTTCGATAAGACGAATAAAGATCCTCTAATATTAATGAGTTTCATTATTATAATCTCACAAGTTGTAATTATGATTGACAGAATCAATTCTGAAATCTGGGTATTTGCATAATTAAATAATTATTCATGGTAGTATTAATTATTTATTGTTTGATCAAGTAAATAATTAATCAATTACTTATTTGTTTATTGTTGGACCAAGTAAATAAATAATTAATTGGGCTTTGTGCAATTGGGCCTTGCACAACAAGAGATGGACGAATTTTAAGGAGATTTGGGCATAAGATTTGCGCCAAATTCCCTTGGCCGTGTGCCTCTAATTTCGTCTATGTCATATTGGTAGTTACCAATATTTTCTCTTTAGTTGTTTAAATAAAGGAGATAGAAAAATATTTAAAAGGAAATAAGATACTGTCTTTTATTCTCTCTCATGAATATTATGAGAGAATAATATTTAAAAAGAAATAAGATATTGTCTTTTATTCTCTCTCATGAATATTCATGAGAGAATAATATTTGAAAGGAAATAAGATATTTCCTTTATTCTCTCATTAATAAATATTCTCTATTTAAACAGCAAATAAAATCTCATAAATATTGATCTGATGGCTAAGAGAGAAAGTAGGATTCATGAGATAAGATCCAATGGCCAAGCTTAGATTCACTAGTGTGAAAATAATAAAAGGAAACAATATATTTTGGAAACTACCAAGAATATATCATTTCCACTGCTATAAATATGGGGTTCATAAGGAAAGAAAAACACACTTATGTGCATTCAGAAAAATCGACCAAGAGGCTCTCTCTCTCTCTCTCTCTCTCTCTCTCTCTCTCTCTCTCTCTCTCTCTCTCTCTCTACCCCTTGGAATTGCTCTATTCCGTTCTTAGAAAATAAGAATAAGATCTTGAAAGAATATTTGTTTCTTGATCGTGTGAGATTATATAGTATGGTCCCACGCCGTATTTCTTTATTCGTCTGAAGATTACGTTTAGGAAGACTACGGTGTCATCAAGAGGAGTACGAGGATCTGAAACTTGAAGAAGGAGATCACGACGTTCAAGTACGAGGATCTGAAAGCTTGAAGAAGGAGATCAAGGCGTTCAAGTACGAGGATCTGAAAGCTTGAAGAAGGAGATCAAGGCGTTTGAAGACAAATTGTGAAAGCTTGAAGTTTTTGTTCGTGAGCCCAATCCGTAAGTTATCTATGAACCTTGTTCTTTGATCTTATTGGTTGCTTAACATGTTTGAATGCTTTCATTATTTAATCAATAAAGTAAATCTAGATCTTGTTAGATAACCATCCTTTTAATTAGCTCTTGTTAGTGTAATTAATTTATTCCGCAACTTATATAGTTATCAAGGTGAGCACATAATCCCGACGAGTTGTATCGAAGCGATTTGTGTCTGATACCCCTATCGTTTGCTTGCTTATTATGCTTGTTTATTTAATTTCTTTGCCATGCTTGATATAACTTAGATCTTGTGTCATGGGTTATCATGGGCTTTCATTTATTAATTTGAAATTATCTAATATGATTAGGATAGTTAATTAACGAATGAGTTCAACAGATCGAAAAGCTTTGTCACCATGGTATCAGAGCGATTGTTCGTGTCTGATACCACTTGTTCGTTACCAACAAGTGGTATTGGAGCGATTGTTCATGTCCGATACTGCTCGTGTTTCTTGAACAAGTTGTATAAGAGCGATTGTTTGTGTCTCATACCTACTTACTTTTCCCAACAAGTGATATTAGAGCGATTGATCGTGTCTGATATCCTACGTGTTTCACCGACGAGTTGTATCGGACCAATCGTTGGTATCTAATACCCCCTCTCGTTTCCTTACAAATGGTATCAGAGCGACTGTTTGTGTCTGATACCACCCTTGTATTTACAACAATAGCGACCCTGGTTAGTGTGTCGTAACGGTACTTAAACGACATATCTACAACCAAAGTCTGTTCGGGTCGTGCACTTATCACAACTGCAGAATGCTCGCATGTCGTGATCAATCTTCACTAGTGTTCCGCATATATGACTTTAGATACAATTATCCAAGCATGTATTAGTCATCGACCATTTTTAGCTCACCGCCCGAACTTAGGTGCCCAACATGTGACTCAATTTAATACGGAGGCTGCGGATGATAGTTGCTATTGATTCTGATATTCAGAGCTCAACCCACTAACCATATTATGCTAATAAAGTAAACCATTATTCTATTTAGTAAATCTCCATTCAAACCGGCGCGAGGACAATGGTCGAAACCGTTCAAAAATATATGGAGGAGGAAGAGTGATAGGTGCGTTAATCACGCGTAAAACTCCTATTTCCCGAACAAAAAAACCGACAAGTCCTCAAGTATTTTAATGGTTTTTAGTAGGTTTTTGAGTAGTTTCAGGTTCAGAGGAGCATTAGAGCATCTACAATCAATTTCGTTGAAAGAGGACGGGATTTGGAGACAAAACGGTCGAAATAGAGTAAAAAATAGATGAGCAAGAAAATTGGCGATTACGCGCGCTGCGCGCATCCCCTCACGCGCCGCCGGAAGACTGAATTCGAGACCGCGCGCCGCGTGCCTCTAGTCGCGCGCCGCGCATACGGGGGCACAAACCGTGAAATCGCACAGAGTCTTATGCGCGGAGCGCACGTAACCTGGAGTTTGGTCCGCCGCGCGCCGCGCTCCTCCGGATTGCTGGAATAGGAAATTAACGTTTTCTTAAGATCTTTGACCATTGGATTAAATTGGAAGGCTCAGATAACTCCGAAAAACACACATTCAGGGCTAAAAACACCTCTTGTAACCTAATTAACTCATTCTAGTTTGGAGTTGTTTTTTTTCTACTTTGGGTGCACTTTTTCTTTGAGAGCTTTTGCTTGGGAGCGAAGTTGAGTCGAGGATCTGACGAACACGCAACCGTGAACTCTCGTTTTTAATAGTTTTTCCTTCTTTCCCCTATTCTCTATTACTCTAATTTTCGTTAATTAATAGTTTCATTCTTCCCGTCATGAATCTCATAGTGTTTCTCTTATTTATGGTTATGTTGATTCTTGTTTTGATCATTATGTTGTTGAATATGGATTCCGTTAGAGGCTAGATTTTTAGCGGGGTTGTGATGTAGCCGGATTGAATTGGGTTAGGGGGATTCGTTACGGTGAAATTATGCTTTGATTTACTTAATTATTCATGCTTGTGTGGATGTCTTCTTAATGCGTTCTTTAGATTGGCCATCTTTAGGATTGTTCTTAGGAGTTTTCTGTCACTCGAGAGAGGGCGAAAACTCACGCTCATAATCCATGCTTCGTTTTGTTCTTAGGTTTCTAGACGGCTTAAGCTTAATGTGATCGTTTTAATTCTCGTGTTTATCGCTCGTGATTGTTTTAATAGGATTAGAGGCCGAGAGGATATATAATCCGTCAATTGCGTAGGTTGCTAGATCACTCGAGAGAGACTAATAATATCATAGGGAGAATGAGATTAGCGTTAGTAGAGTAGGTCAAGTTGTTTGAACCTGAAACCCCCGAGTCTTAATTTTCCGGTGAAGTCGTAACCTCCATTTTCTCTTATTCAAAGTTTCGTGTTACATTTCCGTTGCTGTTTTTGTTAGTTTAATTGTAGTCAATTCTTGCACTACCCACTTTAATACCGTGAAATCAATTTGCTTTAGGTTGTTTAACGTCGCTATAGTAACTAGTCTTTGTGGGATCGATATTCGTTACTTACGTAACACTATTACTTGTTCGATACGTCCGCTTGCGTGCTAGTTATAAAAATATCGCAACAAGTTTTTGGCGTCGTTGCCGGGGACTTTTTACAATAGCGTCGAAAAATAATCTGCTTTGCCATTTGATTTCGTTACGCGTTTCCTAACTTTGCGTGTCATTTTCTCTGTTTTGAAGGTGTATGCGGAGTGAGGGAACATCAAACCTCGTTCCACTAAATCTTGAGATCGAAAAATTCTGCAAGACGAACAGAAAGAAATCAAAGGAATAAGCAATGGAAGATAGAGCGAACAACGCGGCGAATGAAGGGCCAAAGACCCTATTTCAATATGGGTTACCACCAGCCGACGCCGCGCAATCGGCAATCGCTTTCTCGGCTCTTGCGGGTAACCAAAATTTTGGGATCAAGACCGGCATAATACACATGGTCCAAGCCAATCAATTCTCTGGATCACCTGCCAAAGACGCGCAAGACCATCTGACGAACTTCGTCGAGATCGCAAACACGTTCAAGCTCCACAACGTGTCCGACGAAGCCATCTGCCTCCGCCTCTTCCCGTTCTCACTGCGGGACCGAGCCAAGACATGGCTCAAATCCCTCCCGCCGGGTTCCATCACCTCATGGGCCGATCTGCGCATCTAATTCATCTCAAAGTTCTTCCCGTTCGAGAAGATGCACAAGAGACTCAACGAGATCCACTCATTTGCTCAATACGACAGGGAGTCTTTATTTGAAGCATGTGGGCGCTTCAAGGAGTTAGAGAGGAGGTGTCTCAATCATGGCATCCAAGGGTGGATGATGGTGCAGATTTTCTATGGCTGTCTTTCACCATCATCTCGCACCATAGTCAACACGGCCGCTGGAGGGTCGTTCTTTTAGAAGACGGAGGAGGAAGCTCACAACATTCTCAAGGAGCTGGCTTACAACAACAATCAATGCCCGTCCGAGCGGCGCATCTTGAAGAATATGCCAGTCACTCCCGAGATGGAGCTGATGAAGGCACTGGCAGCACAGGTGGCGGATCTCACAAAATCAATCCAGGGACAGAAGGCCTCCGTTCAAGCCGTGCACACCCCTGAAGTCTGTTTCTGGTGCAACAGGCAGCACAATAGTGACGAGTGTGCTTATGGGGACAATGGCCAACAGGCTAACTTCATCAACAACAGGCCGCCCCTAAACAACTACAATCAAGGCCCAAGGAACAACTACAAGAATGGGGGATGGAGAGGTCCCCAAAACAACATGCCGATGCAACCCGCGCCTCAAGCCCAGCCTCGTCCACCACAGAATCAGCCCCGACCACCGCCATACCAAGCTCCTCCATTTCGGGCCTACAAGGGCGAGACCAACCTAGAGGAGCTCATCGCCAACTTGGCCACGTCAAAAACCGCCTTCATAAACTCCACCACCGAGTTCTTGCACGAAACGAAGACGTCTCTCTCGAACCAATCGGCACAGATCCAAAATCTCGAGACGCAAATGGGGCAACTGTCGACCGCGGTAAACTCACGACCTCAGGGAACGCTTCCGAGCAACACCGACATCAACCCCAGGCCACAAGTCAATACCATTACACTCAGAAACGGACAAGTGATCGACAACTCCGACAAGAAGAAAGAGAATGTGGAGAAAGATGAGTCCCCCATATCGATGAACCAAGCCACGCCACCTCCGGTGAGTGCCCCAGCTCCAACAAGCACACCAAAGCTGCCGTTTCCTCAGAGGCAGAAAGAAGGGAATCTCGACCACCAGTTCAGCAAGTTCCTCGAGGTATTTAAGCAGCTTCAGATAAATATCTCGTTTGCTGACGATCTTGAGCAAATGCCGATGTACACCAAGTTCCTGAAGGACATCCTCTCGAAAAAGAGGAAAATAGAGGACTGCAGCACGATCACCCTCACCGAAGAGTGCTCCGCCATCATTCAGAGGAAGTTGCCGGTGAAGATGAAGGATCCAGGGAGTTTCACCGTCCCGTGTGCTATCGGGAACACCTTCTTTGAGCGAGCACTATGCGACCTGGGAGCGAGCATCAACCTGATGTCGTATTCTATCTTCAAGAAGCTCGGCATCGGAGAGGTAAGGCCGACCCGAATCACGCTCCTGATGGCGGACAGGTCCATCGTATACCCGCGAGGAGTGATCGAGGATCTCTTGGTCAAAGTCGACAAATTCATCTTCCCCGCCGACTTCGTGGTGCTCGACATGGAGGAAGACCGCGACGTCCCAATCATCCTAGGGCGGCCATTCCTTGCCACATGAGGAGCGGTCATCGACATCCAGAAAGGAGAGCTAAAACTGAGGATGCAAGACGAAGAAGTGGTGTTCAACGCTATAAAATACCCGAGGGCGAGCGACGATGTCTTCCGGATCAACGTATGTAACTCCATCATCGCCGATTTCTCTCACCGATCCGAGGACCCTCTCGAAGTAAGTTTGCTAAACTCTATCGATTTCACTAACGAGTTTGATGAATGTGAAGCTTTAGAGCACATGGAGTACATGAACGCAGCCATGCCATATCGACGTAACTCGATCGAGAGTTTGGGGGAGAGCCAACCTCGAGTGCCTCCATCCATTCAACAGCCCCCAAAGCTCGAGTTGAAAGAATTACCAGCACATCTCCGCTACGCATACTTAGGCACAGACTCAACCCTTCCGGTGATCATCTCAAATCACATCACCAAGGGAGAAGAAGAAAAGCTGCTTGTGGCGCTACGCAAGCACAAGGGAGCGATCGGGTGGACACTCTCGGACATCAAAGGGATCAGCCCCTCCTATTGCATTCACTGCATACTCTTGGAGGACGGACATCGTCCCTCGGTGGAACACCAAAGACGCCTAAATCCAGTGATGAAAGAGGTCGTGAGGAAAGAGATTTTGAAGTGGCTCGACGTCGGGGTCATTTACCCGATCTCCGACAGTGCATAGGTAAGTCCGGTGCAATGCGTTATGAAGAAAGGCGGAATGAAGGTGGTGAGAAACGACAATAACGAGCTTATTTCCACTCGGACGGTGACCGGGTACAGAATTTGCATGGACTACCGCAAGCTCAACAACACCACTCGCAAAGACCACTTCCCACTCCCCTTCATCGACCAGATGCTCGACCGTCTAGCAGGGCACAGGTACTATTGTTTTCTTGATGGCTATTCCGGTTATAACCAGATCACGATTGCACCAGAGGATCAGGAGAAGACCACCTTTACATGCCCTTATGGCACTTTCGCCTTCAAGCGAATGCCGTTTGGGCTATGTAACGCACCAGCCACGTTCCAAAGATGCATGATGGTCATCTTCTCCGACATGGTGGAGAAAACAATTGAGGTTTTTATGGATGATTTTTCTATATTTGGCCCTACATTTGATTAATGTTTGGAGAATTTATCTCAGGTGCTTAACAGGTGTGAAGAAACTAACCTCGTGCTTAACTGGGAGAAGTGCCATTTCATGGTACAAGAAGGCATCGTGCTGGGCCACAGAGTCTCGAAGGACGGGTTAGAGGTGGACCGGATGAAAATTTCCACAATCGAGAAGCTACCACCGCTAACTTCGGTCAAGGGAGTGAAAAGTTTCCTGGGGCATGCCGGCTTCTATAGGCGCTTCATCAAGGACTTCTCCAAAATAGCGAAGCCACTATGCGGACTACTCGAGAAAGACGCCAAGTTCTCCTTCTCCACCGAGTGCTTAGAGGCCTTCGACTCCCTCAAGAAACGACTCAGCACCGCCCCTATCATCACCGCCCCAGACTGGAGCCTCCCATTCGAGATCATGAGCGACGCCAGCGACCACGCGGTGGGTGCAGTCCTAGGGCAGCGTAAAGATAAAGCTTTCCACGCTATTTACTATGCGAGCTGGACCCTTAAGGAAGCCCAAGTGAACTACACGACGACGGAGAAGAAGCTTCTGGCAGTAGTGTTCGCCTTCGACAAGTTCAGACCCTACATCATTGGCAACAAGGTGATCGTCTACACCGACCACGCAGCCATACGATACCTCATGGAGAAGAAGAACGCCAAACCACGCCTAATCCGTTGGGTCCTTCTACTCCAAGAGTTCGACATCGAGGTCAAAGACAAGAAGGGCACAGAGAACCTAGTAGCTGACCACCTATCGAGACTGGAGACGCTCGAGCACGTTCCAAACAAGACGGCACTCATCAATGACGACTTCCCGGACGAAAAGCTTCTGGCCGTCCATCAAGCCGTCCTCCCCTGGTATGCCGACATCCTGAATTACCTCGTAGGCAAGGTGGTGCCTACCGACCTCAAGACGTACCAAAAGCAGAAATTTCTTTCAGAGGTCCGGAGTATTACTGGGAGGAGCCGATTCTCTATCGGCAGTGTACAGATCTGATTGTGAGAATGTGTGTTCCCGAGGACGAGATGGAGTCAGTTCTGCGACATTGCCATGGTCTCGAGTGCGGAGGTCACTTCGGTCTAAATCGCACGGCAGCGAAGGTCCTTCAAAGCGGCTTCTATTGGCCAACGCTCTTCAAAGATAGCCGAGACTTCATTATTGCCTGTGACCGGTGCCAACGAACATGTAATATTTCTAACCGGAATGAGATGTCACTCACAAACATTTTGGAAATAGAACCGTTCGACGTCTGGGGAATAGATTCCATGGGCCCATTTCCGTCTTCCTACGGAAACATGTACATTCTCTTGGCGGTGGATTACGTATCCAAGTGGGTTGAGGCCAAAGCTACTCCGGCAAGCGATGGGAAGGTGGTTTGAAGTTCTTAAATACCATCTTCACCCGATTCGGCACACCACGAGCCATCATCAGCGATGGGGGAGCACACTTTTGCGACCGGCAGTTCGACGCACTCGTCGCCAAATACATCGTCACACACCGGAAGACATTGGCGTACCACCCTCAAGCCAACGGTCAGGCGGAGGTCTCTAACCGGGAAATTAAGCAAATCTTAGAAAAGACGGTGGGAAGCTCTCTGAAAGACTGGGCCGCCAAGCTCGACGACGCACTCTGGGCATACCGCACAACCTACAAGACGCCAATTGGTATGTCCCCGTACCACCTCATTTACGGGAAATCATGCCATTTTCCAGTCGAGCTAAAGCACAGGGCGCTTTGGGTGATGAAGAAGCTAAACTTCGACTACAAAGCTTCGGGCCAACAGAGACTCCTTCAGTTGAACGCCCTTGATGAACTCCGACGAGAAGCGTACGAGAATGCCAAAATCTACAAGGAGAAGACCAAACCGTGGCATGACAAGCACATCGTCAGGAAGGACCTCAAGCTGGGCCAAACGGTACTCCTCTATAATTCCAGGTTGAAGTTGTTCCCTGGGAAGCTAAAGTCGCGATGGTCGGGTCCGTTCGAAGTCGTGAATGTTTATCCACACGGGTGGGTAGAACTGGCAAACAGGCAAGGAGAACGCTTCAAAGTCACCGGTCAAAGGGTGAAGCCATACTTTGGGGGTGTGTTCGAAAGTGAGAAAGCGGTGACCTTCGTCACCACCATTTCGTGAACCGAAGACATATCCCGTCAAGCTATTGACGTTAACTAAAGCGCTAATCGGGAGGCAACCCGACTTTCTTTCGTTGCATTTTCGTTACTTATTTGTTTGAACTCAGTATTTTATTAGCTTGTTAGTTTTCTTGAAAAAAAAAGACGCATATCGCGCCGCGAGATACACATTGCGTGGTGCGCGGACGGAACTTTCGGCTTTTTCCATTCACAGAGTCATATGCGCGGAGCGCGCGTAAGCTGAAATTTGGTTCGGGCGCCGCGAGGCCATCATGTGCGCGGCGCGCGAAATGAAGATTTTTTCGCCCGAAGTCACAGAGTCATTTGCACGCTTTGCGCGTATGTCTAGACTCTGGTCCGCACAGCGCGCAGAATAAGGCGCGCGACGCACGGACCCGCGTAAGTTGATTTAAATAAGGCTTTTTGGCAGTTTTTTTTTTCAAAAATTTATTTCTTCCCCAATTCCTCTCGAACCCTAACCCCATTCTCATAAAAATCCGACCCCAATCATCATACAAACACGAAATTTGTTCATCGCAATTCTTGCATTTGATTCATCTACCTCAATTCGTGTGGGTTTAGTTTATTTTTGGGTGTTCCTCATCTCTTCCACCTCTCACTCCCCAACACATCAAGGTATGGCTTTTTCACTCGAATTTTATTGTGGTTTGGTGATGATTTCGTGATATTAAGAAGGAATGCAAGAATGTTGGCTATAGGAATGGTTTAGATACTCTTCATGACTCGATTGTTCATCAAACATTTGCATGCACTCTAGGTGTTCGATGAAATACCCGAACGAACGTACAAACGAAAAAGTGAAATATTTACGTACGATTACGGGTCAATACGCACGGGGTCTAGTTGTGAATATGTTTGGGGGGGGGGGGGTAAAAATGGGTTAATAGACGTTCATCATAATATCCTCGACTCATTTTACGTTGTGTTTTGCATATGCTACGAGCTTCGACATCGAGAGTCAACCCCAAACGTGTCCGTCGATCGGGGGCGGCGTTGCCTCAACCATCAACATTACTGGAGGGTGCCGGTGAGGTGTGGGATGCCATATCAAAGAAGGGACTAATAGCTGAGCGTGTGCTTACACCCAATCAGCTGTGCGGGAACATGTTGGCACAAATCCGGGGACTCCATTGGGAGAAACTGTGCAACATTGAGACGCCAGCATCACCAAAGTTGGTGCGCGAGTTCTACGCTAATCTCTCTGTCACAGAGGGGAATCTCGTCAGAGTACGTAATGTGGTGGTCAACATCTCCGCGCCGGCGCTCAACGATTATCTCAGGATCCCAGAACCCGAGAATGACGACTACGCCAACATGTGCCTGTATCCATAATGGGAGGAATGGATTCGCCTCCTCGCCCACCCCGGAGCCACCTACAAGACGAAAGTGGTGCATGGCCAGGTAGTCCCGAGCCACCTCCCGATATCGAGCCTGAATCATTACGCAAAGGCGTGGCAGCACTTCATCTATGCCACGATCCTTCCTAACCTGCGGGAACACACGGTGGATCTCCAACGCCTGGCTCTATTGGTGTGCATCGTCACCGGAAAAGGCGTCAACATCGGGAAAATTTTGAAAGAGAGATTCGTGTTCTGTGCAAATCGCGACAACGATGTCACACTCGACAAAGGGGGGCTCATCACACAGCTTTACCTCAACGAGGGACTTCGAATCCCGGCCTCCGAGACGCGAGAAAAATTGGGGGACCCAATCGACGACCGGAAGATCATGAGCCTAAAGCAGTGGAAACACGGAGCCGCACATCCGGACGGGCGCGGGTTCATCGACATTCCCGAATAGTACCAAGGCAACCCGGGTGCCCCCATCTTGGATGCTCCCGACGAAATCCCACCCCCGTTCGCGACCAACGAAGCTCCCACAGCCGGATATAATGAAGTGCTAGCCATGATGAACCGGTTCGACCACCACTTGGGTCGAATCGACCAGAACATCGAAACACTTGGCCAGCGCTATAACGCAATTGGGAGCTTCCTCACCGACTTCGGCCAACGGCAGCGCGACAGAGACGAGTTCCACCAAAACGTCTACAACACGTGGACGTCGCATCAAAGCTTCCCCGCTTCTCATCCCGATGCTCAAGCCGGAACATATCCTGACGCCCCGATCTACCCGGCATACCCACAACACCTAATGGCACTATACCTGGCGTATCCTCCTTGGGAGCCAAGCCTCTACGCCCCCCGCGACCCCGACGAGGACGATGACCATGGCCGCGATGAGTAGAGGCGCTCGACCACCCCCCGCAAAGGTACGTTTCTCCCGCCCTTGTTTTTTGTATACTAGTAGTTAATTTCTAGGTTTTTGTGTATTTTAGGATAATTGGTAGAAATTGGTGTTTTGACTGCTTTGATTGACTCGTTAAATGCTTGCCGATGATATGGATAGTCTTGAGCTATAGGTATTTGAAAAGATCTGTGAATTACCAAGTGAAAAAGAATCTGATTGAGTTCTGTGTATTGCCTAAAGCCCAAATAATGTTTGTCTCGATGCTTAGATGACCTTGAGTAGTAGCCTAACTAGTCCTAAAAAGTGACCACCGAACACACTAAGAAGCTCTTCGGACCCCTAGTCGAGACGAAATTGAGCGCATGCTGATCTGGCGAGAGTGATATAGGCATTAGGAATAACCCTTCAAGCGAAAAAGTCAACCCGGAAATATGTATCAAGTAGAACCCACTCACAAAAAGCCGAACAATTTGTCCTCTCTCAATACTTAGTCAGAAAAAGACGAGCCAATAAGTTTGAAATCCCACAAAGAACCCGGTTAACTTTAGCGACTCCTGAGTGACGTATTTGAGTGAATTCTTCCAATTTTGTGATATGTATTATGACCACACTCTCTGTGTTTGTTAGTTTTTTTTAGACACCACGCCGGTGATTTACCCGTCTATATCTCTTGAAAAAAAAAACTCATAAATGTGTCTAATTAATTATTTGTAGTTATGGCGTGGTGGTCTATGTTCTTTTGAAGAGTGTGGTTGTGGTTGAGTCAAAATTTGGGGGGAATTTGGGGAAGAAAGGCTAAGGAGGTAAGATGTTCTCGAAAGGTATTTTCAAAGCCAAGAACATTGAGAAAAATGAGTGAGTGAAGAAATAGGGTAATGTTTTTGTGAGGATGGAGTCGCTAAGGTTAATGTTAAAGCCACTAAAAATTCGTTTTCCCACCTAAGCCTGAATATTACAAGCCTTTAAGACCTACTGACAAGCTAGGAATGACGTGTGCGCATTAGTGGAGATCAAGGGGGAAGAGAAGGCTTATTGTGTGTCGAGTCGAAGAAATTGTCAAGACAAAGGAAACGATTCTTGTGGTTGCGTCTTAGGATTGGGAAGGTCACGAGACTTGGGAAGCAAAAGTTAATCGAGATAAAAGAACATTGCAAACGGCTAGGGCTAACACGAATTTGTAAGGGTTGTTTTAAACTTGGTAGTTGACTTGGAGTTTAAAACCACAGATGTCTATGTTGATGTAAGTCTAGAGGTTTGAAGTTAAGGAAAGCATGAGTCGATCAGTGTAGTCAAGGCATCGAAATTTACCAATTTTAGTCTGGATAACTTCTTTTGTGTGATTTTATGTTTCTATGTTTCTTTTGTTACTTGAGGGCAAGTAACGGTTTAAGTTTGGGGGGATTTGATTGGTGCGTTAATCACGCGTAAAACTCCTATTTCCCGAAGCAAAAACCTACGAGTCCTCAAGTATTTTAATGGTTTTTAGTAGGTTTTTTAGTAGTTTCGGGTTCAGAGGAGCATTAGAGCGTCTACAATCAATTTCGTTGAAAGAGGACGGGATTTGGAGACAAAACGGTCGAAATAGAGTAAAAAAGAGATGAGCAAGAAAATTGGCGACTACGCGCGCCGCGCGCATCCCCTCGCGCGCCGCGGGAAGACTGAATTCAAGACTGCGCGCCGCGTGCCTCTAGTCGCGCGCCGCGCATACGGGGGCACAAACCGTGAAATCGCACAGAGTCTTATGCGCGGAGCGCACGTAACCTGGAGTTTGGTCCGCCGCGCGCCGCGCTCCTCCGGATTGCTGGAATAGGAAATTAACGTTTTCTTAAGATCTTTGACCATTGGATTAAATTGGAAGGCTCAGATAACTCCGAAAAACACACATTCAGGGCTAAAAACACCTCTTGTAACCTAATTAACTCATTCTAGTTTGGAGTTGTTTTTTTTCTACTTTGGGTGCACTTTTTCTTTGAGAGCTTTTGCTTGGGAGCGAAGTTGAGTCGAGGATCTGACGAACAAGCAACCGTGAACTCTCGTTTTTAATAGTTTTTCCTTATTTCCCCTATTCTATATTACTCTAATTTTCGTTAATTAATAGTTTCATTCTTCCCGTCATGAATCTCATAGTGTTTCTCTTATTTATGGTTATGTTGGTTCTTGTTTTGATCATTATGTTGTTGAATATGGATTCCGTTAGAGGCTAGATTTTTAGCGGGGTTGTGATGTAGCCGGATTGAATTGGGTTAGGGGGATTCGTTAGGGTGAAATTATGCTTTGATTTACTTAATTATTCATACTTGTGTGGATGTGTTCTTAATGCGTTCTTTAGATTGGCCATCTTTAGGATTGTTCTTAGGAGTTTTCTGTCACTCGAGAGAGGGCGAAAACTCACGCTCATAATCCATGCTTCGTTTTGTTCTTAGGTTGCTAGACGGCTTAAGCTTAATGTGATCGTTTTAATTCTCGTGTTTATCGCTCGTGATTGTTTTAATAGGATTAGAGGCCGAGAGGATATATAATCCGTCAATTGCGTAGGTTGCTAGATCACTCGAGAGAGGCTAGTAATATCATAGGGAGAATGAGATTAACGTTAGTAGAGTAGATCAAGTTGTTTGAACCCGAAACCCCTGAGTCTTAATTTTCCGATGAAGTCGTAACCTCCATTTTCTCTTATTCAAAGTTTCGTGTTACATTTCCGTTGCTGTTTTTGTTAGTTTAATTGTAGTCAATTCTTGCACCACCCACTTTAATACCGTGAAATCAATTTGCTTTAGATTGTTTAACGTCGCTGTAGTAACTAGTCTCTGTGGGATCGATATCCGTTACTTACGTAACACTATTACTTGTTCGATAAGTCCGCTTGCGTGCTAGTTATAAAAATATCGCAACAAGTTTTTGGCACCGTTGTCAGGGACTTTTTACAATAGCGTCGAAAAATAATCTGCTTTGCCATTTGATTTCATTACGCGTTTCCTAACTTTGCGTGTCATTTTCTTTGTTTTGAAGGTGCATGCGGAGTGAGGGAACATCAAACCTCGTTCCACTAAATCTTGAGATCGAAAAATTCTGCAAGACGAACAGAAAGCAATCAAAGGAACGAGCAATGGTCCAAGCCAACCAATTCTCTGGATCACCTGCCAAAGATGCGCAAGACCATCTGACAAACTTCGTCGAGATCGCAAACACGTTCAAGCTTCACAACGTGTCCGACGAAGCCATCCGCCTCCGCCTCTTCCCGTTCTCACTGCGGGACCGAGCCAAGACGTGGCTCAACTCCCTCCCGTCGGGTTCCATCACCTCGTGGGCCGACCTGCGCGTCAAATTCATCTCAAAGTTCTTCCCGTTCGAGAAGATGCACAAGAGACGCAATGAGATCCACTCATTTGCTCAATACGACGGGGAGTCTTTATTTGAAGCATGGGGGCACTTCAAGGAGTTAGAGAGGTGGTGTCCCAATCATGGCATCCAAGGGTGGATGATGGTGCAGATTTTCTATGGCGGTCTCTCACCATCATCTCGCACCCTAGTCAACACGGCCACTGGAGGGTCGTTATTTTAGAAGACGGAGGAGGAAGCTCACAGCATTCTCGAGGAGCTAGCTTACAACAACGATCAATGCCCGTCCGAGCGGCGCATCTTGAAGAATATGCCAGTCACTCCCGATATGGAGCTGATGAAGGCACTGGCAGCACAGGTGGCGGATCTCACAAAATCAATCCAGGGACAGAAGGCCTCCGTTCAAGCCGTGCACACCCCTGCAGTCTATTTCTGATGCAACGGGCAGCACAATAGTGACGAGTGTGCTTATGGGGACGACGGCCAACAGGTTAACTTCATCAACAACAGGCCGCCCCAGAACAACTACAATCAAGGCCCATGGAACAACTACCAGAATGGGGGATGGAGAGGTCCCCAAAACAACATGCCGATGCAACCCGCGCCTCAAGCCCAGCCTCGTCCACCACAGAATCAGCCCCGACCACCGCCATACCAAGCTCCTCCATTTCGGGCCTACAAGGGCGAGACTAACCTAGAGGAGCTCATCGCCAACTTGGCCACGTCAAAAACCGCCTTCATAAACTCCACCACCGAGTTCTTGCACGAAACGAAGACGTCTCTCTCGAACCAATCGGCATAGATGTGAAATCTCGAGACGCAAATGGGGCAACCGTCGACCGCGGTAAACTCACGACCTCAGGGAACGCTTCCGAGCAACACCGACATCAACCTCAGGCCACAAGTCAATGCCATTACACTCAGAAGCGGACAAGTGATCGACAACTCCGACAAGAAGAAAGAGAAGGTGGAGAAAGACGAGTCCCCCGTATCGATGAACCAAGTTGTTTGAACCCGAAACCCCCGAGTCTTAATTTTCCGGTGAAGTCGTAACCCCCATTTTCTCTTATTCAAAGTTTCGTGTTACATTTCCGTTGCTGTTTTTGTTAGTTTAACTGTAGTCAATTCTTGCACCACCCACTTTAATACCGTGAAATCAATTTGCTTTAGGTTGTTTAACGTCGCTATAGTAACTAGTCTCTGTGTGATCGATATACGTTACTTACGTAGCACTATTACTTGTTCGATACGTCCGCTTGCGTGCTAGTTATAAAAATAACACAACAAAGAGAGATATAGAGCGCCAAAACGAAAAGAAGATCCATAGCAGCTTGAACAAGGCATCGATGAGTATGGGCGGCATCGAAAGAAGATGGGGGAAATTTTTTTGCGGGGGATTCTTGTTAGTTTAGGTTGTTTTTTATTTAATTTTATTTTCTTAATTTTTTTGGTGATTTCTGGTTAGTGACGGTGTTTAGGTGTTTTCCCATGGTATTTGTCGATGACACCATGTTTTTGAAGAAATCCGAGTTTGAGTTAATTTTAAATTTTTTTGTGCTTCATTGTGATTGACTAGCGGTTTGACTGGCACAATTTTGGTTGATTTTTTCCTTTTATGTACACATGTCCGTCCTGAAGTTTTGAGTAGTCTCTTAGGGGATCAATCAAATTTTTAAATTTCTTTTAGCTCACGAACACTAATAATCGCTCTAGCCTCTTCGAGGTGAAATGACCTGGCACGAACCTAGGGAAAATGATTTAGGCCTTCATTTGGACCGATCAGAGCCATAAAGTCAACCTGTACTACTATCCTTGAGCACCATTTTCAAAAAAAGCTTAACGATTTGAAATCCCACAAAGAACCTCGTTGACTTAGCGACTCTGGAGCGATCATTTGAGTAGTCTCTATGTGTTTCACTGTTCATTACACAAAGAACCCCAGCGATTGTTTGTTTTTATTTTTATTGTTTTGTATCTAAGATAAGAAAAGAAAGAAGAAAAAAAAAGAATACAAAAAAATTAATTTCTACATTTTATTTTAGGGTAATTAAGCCAAATAGCCTCACAAAAATGGCCAATTTAATTTTAGCCAACGTTTTGTAAATAGGTGGTAAATAGCCGCAAGGATTTATTTACAACTAATGTTGGCCGATTATACCCTCACATTTTCCCGCCCACTAATATGCGGGTCATTAATCAGAATCAACACTAATATTCGGATATTAATGCATGCGTAAATCGAGGAGCATTTATGAGATACGACGCGGCTAAATCTCCACACGCAACTGCTCAAAATATTTTTTCAAAAAGAAAAAAAAACCCCAAAATATAGCGACGAAGAAACCGCACGAATTTGAACCGGAAAATAAGAGTCAACACACTTATTTACAAAATCGAAATCGTAACCAGAAGAGGGAAACATCGATGACGAAGAAGAACGAACAGAGGTTAGTAAGTAAAGGAAAATAAAATTTGTTTCGATCTTTTTTATATATGTGGCGTTGCATGTATATGAAATCGACTGATTTTTCAAAATCGCTAGGACTGATAATTGTGTTTTCCCTTTTTTCTTTGGTTTCACACAAAATCGCTGTGATATAGAACAATGGCGAAGAAATCCCCCTCAAAGAAAAAAAAACAACTTGCAGAGAATCAAGAAAAGGGGATTAAATCAAGTCGGGGAAAAACAAATGCAACAAGGGTAAGTTTTTTTGTCCGAACTTTTATTTTCATTGTCCATAATGTTAATAAACTTAAATAATTCAAAACATAAGTTTAAAGTCAGAATAAATTTTAGAGTACTGACCGCTTGATTTTAATTTGAAAAATAAAACGAAATGATATTGGGCTGAATGTAAATGGTTACTAATTTGTGGTTGTTCGAAATACATATAATGATCTATTAATATGTAAATACTAAAGTATAGCAGATATATACTATGAAGTAGTGTAAAAAATTGTTAAAGATGGGGATGATATTAAGGTTGTAAATAACAGCGTTGTGTAAATAAGTTTGTTAATTCTATTTGTGTGCAGATTGGGGACATGATAGTAGAAAGGAAGAACTGGGATTTAAAACAACGAATCATAGTTCATTCATCTTTCAACATCATTGAAACCCTCATGCCACTCCTAGAAACAGAATATCAACAGGAGCTGTTCAGTCGTGGGCCATTTGCTCATCTTCAACACCTTAAAGGCCATGTATATCCCAAAAAACTGGCTCATTTACTCGTGCTCAGTCAAGTAGAGTCCAGGAATGTTGATGAACTTCATTTCAATGTATGTGGAAACATATTGGTTTTCAATATCTATGACTTTGAGATAATATCAGGTAAATGTCAAACTTACTACTTGCTGAGAATATCAAAAATGATTTGTAAATTGCCGAGTTATTTACAGTTTAAGGACTGTGATTTACAGGACTGAATTGCGAACGCGTGCCACGTATACACGACAAGCTACGCTCCGATAATCCTTTGAAGGATGAGTACTTCAAGGTGACAGGAACACAGCGTGCACAATTCTTACTTGGAATTCTCAGCGGAAAATTTGGAGGTACGGACGAAGAACGAGTGGCACTTATTAACCTGGCCATTCTAGAGACAATGATTCTGCCTAGGGAACGGCAAGCTAAAATTCCCGATGACCACTTAAAAATGGCCATTGACACGGAATTATTCAAAAGTTATCCGTGGGGCACGGTTAGCTTCAACGCTCTATGCCATTCCCTAAAGAAATCCAAAAACTATGCTGCTGAGAAAACAGGATTCAATATAGAAGGCTTCCTACATCCGTTAATTGCTTGGGCATATGAGGTCATTCCAGAGTTTGAAGCCCAAGGATATGCCACTCGTACACAAGAAATGTCCATACCTCGCCTCCTCAAATGGAATTTCAATTACAGCCCAGAGTACGACGAACTTCAACAATATATCTTCGACAATGAATCGGTATTTGAAATCAAATTACTAATCTCTAAGTTCTTCTTTGAATATGTTAATAATTGCTTGTAAATAATTGTTGTCTTTGTTGTAGCTGCGCATTAATCTAGTAGATGCTACTGAAGAAGAACATGCAGCTGGGTACATAGAACGAGTAGACGCTGTTAGTCCCGTGACTTCCCCAAAATATGTTGAAAAAGGAAAAGGAGTGGCTAGCAGTTCTAATGGTTTGGAAAGTGATACAACAATGAACTCCTCAGATGATGTTCATATGAAGTTGGAATACGCTCTCGAAACAATAGAAATGCTGAAGAAACGTGTCGAAGAGGCGCATGAAAAGTACGACGCCTTATTGGATGTATTTCAAGTGTACATCCGGAAAGATTACAATGAAACAACACGACAACAACCCAGACAAGAACAGGTAGTAAATTTGATTTATTTATCCAATTAACAAAAAAATAACAATCATATTTCAGGTCTCAAGTGGAGCACCACCTACTAAGACAACTGAAATTCCAAATCAAACTCCAATTAATGTTCAGGTACAGTATAGCCATTGCGTTTAAATAAGTAACAACATAACACTGAAATATGTGTTTAACCGACTCTACCATTATGTCTAACAGGATACACCACCTACCAATCAACCCAAAGTGACCACACCTGTGGAAATCCCAACAACAACAGAGGTACTCTATACTATTTACATATGTTAACATGTAGTAGAATATCATATGTATTTATCAATTTACAGGTACCGGAAGTTAGGAATGTAGCAAAACCAAAGCCAACTCAAGTGACCCTAACGAACATGGTAGTCACTGAGCATATTATTGTCATAAAGCATTTGTTAGCGTGCATGCTATGTACATAGTATATAGAATTTTTGTTGGCCATAATATATTGTTAATGGTATACTTATTTACATCTTATTTACAGATGCTACGAAAAAGAGCTTCAAAAGTGGAGCCAAAAATTCCTGATACTGTGTCTATGGTACAAAATTAATTTAATTGAACTTACAAAAATGTCCTGTAATTTACTAACAGGTTGTTTACTAATATTTTATGGTAGGATATTTCACCACTACTTGGAATGGAAAAGGTAGCACTTTATAGTCCGGTACGGCAAATAAATATAACTTTGTAATATGTTGCAATTAGATTAAGACTAACAATGACTTCTAACAGGATGATTTGCAGAAGCTACAAGATGATTGGGTTTTTACCGTAAATGATGTGTTGAATAGCATTCCTAACAAGTACGAATTTGAACACCATCCACAGGTTGTTCAAGAGAGTGTGGCCAAGCAAGAAGTTGTAAACAAGCAAGTTTACAAGCGCTTGAGAAAGAATGGCCAACCAATTCCAAAGCATACAATGCCAACGACAAATCAGCCACCTCCATTGGTGACCGAAGATATCCCGCAGGTAACTTATAATGTTCTAACAAAATGTTAAAAATTGGGAAATTAATAGTTGTTAATTTATCATATTGTGAATATTTGTAAATTAACAGGTAGTTAACAAGGTCACCGATGATGAAAAGCAAAAAAAGATAGGAAGGACGTTGCCAAATCCACAGCCTGTCACACAACGTCCAAAGCGCACATGTAGGAAATCAGTGTTTACTACCTCACCATACGTCACCGAATCTAGGGCTAAGAAGAATGAAGAAGGAGGTCCTAACAAAATACCAGATGGCCAGGACACAAGCCAAATGGGAGATGAAGAAAGCAGCCAACCATCTTTTGATATTGGAATTTGAGATCTGTTATTTACTAAACTCTAGTCGAATTGCACCTAAGTTTTTTTTATAAACATAGCAACTATGTCACTTTTGGCTACTGCATGAATGTTAATTAGCGCATGACGCTAATTTTGGTGTTAAGGTCGTTGATATAACCTCTTTTACAAATTAAATTGGAATATTTTGAGTATTGACTACAATGCGGCCATATATTAACCTTTCAATATGTTAATAGGAATATTATTTACAAGCAATTAACAGTATTAGAACGTGTGAAGTTCTGTTAATGTACATCTTATTTACCATAAATTTACAACTTAAAAGTTAAGTCCATTTGATTATAAGAAGTACAGAAATAAGGTATTTAATGAATAATGTCATAACAACTAATTCAAAACATACATGTGCGTGTGTAACTTTGTTACATGAATAGAAAATGAATCTCATGTTCTTAAGATTAACAATATGCATAAAACATCAAATTTTCAATAAATAAACATAAAATTATTCAAAATCAAAAAACAACGCAAACATCAACAGCGAGAAATAGACTTTATTAAAGACAACTCATTAACCAACTATCTTAGGCAGCCCCTTTTGTTATGACCATTCTGGCCACATTTGCCACATCTTTGATTGTACGGGTGGAATTTTTCATGCTTCGACCGATACCTCTTCTCTTTTGGTCGCCCGGCTTGACGTTTATGAATGGGAGGCTTTATAACTTGAGCATCTATAGGGAGCTCCCAATCGCCTTCATGAGAAATAGGGAAAACATCTTTCTCATACGTGGCAGCGAAGTATTCTTGACTATAATATGCTGGCACAAAATCAATAGGACGTAAATTTTTCCTATATAAAGCCGCACAAGCATGAGAACAAGGAAAGTCTTCAAGCTGCCAATAACAACATGTGCAAGTTCTAAGAGAAACATCAACAACTCTACGAATTGCCCCATCAACAACTTCAAATTCGTTGTCGTTAATGGCATTAACCTGCAGTTGCGTGTAAATAATTATTGTCAGCATTTGTAGATTTAAAACTGTTAATGTGTTAATAGATTGTAAATAACAATATATTCTGTTAATAAGCTGTAAATAATGATACGTTATTAACAGAATCTCAAAAAATATGTAACTCACATTCATAGATCGAGCAGCCTCCTGCGAATCAAATAGTATCTTGAACCCAGTTCCTGTTAGTCCTGATTGCATCTTTGGAATTAGCTCCCTCTTCTTGTGGATCTAGTTTTGAATTAGACTTCTATAACTCAAAACAAGACATGCAACCGGCCAGCCTCTTGCTTCTCGCAAAACAGCATTCAAACACTCAGAGATGTTTGTGGTCATAACATCGAACCTCTTCCCCGGAAACTTGCTCCTAGCCCACAACTCTGGATCGGCTTTGATAAGATACTTTTTTATTTTTACTTTATTGTTGGAGAGTATATTAAGCCAATATTCAAACTCTCTTACAGAATAGGCTTTAGCACATCTATAGAAAAGTGGCTGAATGTATGTTTTACCAAATTTTGCCTTCACATTACACCAAAGATGTTGCATGCATATAGCAAATTTCGCCTCCGGGAATACATTGCCAACTGCCTTGTAAATTGACTTATGCCTATCCGAAACAAATACCAAGTCTTTTCGAACACCATAAACAATTCGAAGATGATTCATAAACCAAGACCAAGATTTGTCATTCTCGGAATCCACAATACTAAAGGCTAATGGAAACAAGTGATTATCACCATCTAGAGCAGTGGCCAAAAGTAATGTACCATAAGATTTGCCTTTCAGGAAAGTACCATCAACAGATATTACTGGGCGGCAAAATTGAAATCCGTGAACAGAAGCTCCAAATGCCAAAAAGAAATACCTAAATGTCCCATCAGATTCAATCTCGGTCACAGTATAAGACCCTGTAAAACATAACAAAAAAAGTATGTAAATAAGTCATTGATTTACAACAAGTTCAGTAAATAACCAAACAAAAGACGTAAAAGTATATAGTATTTACAGACAACATTAATAGTAAATAAGCTGTAAATAAAAACCTGGATTCTTCTCTTTGATCATTTCACCAACTATTGGTAAATGACTATATGACTCCTCAAAATCACCACGAAGATCCCTCAAAGCTTCTTTACGACCCTTCCATGCACGAAAATATGTTACCTCCACATTAAATCGAGTCCTCATAATTTCAGCCACTCCTGAAGGTGTAATTTGATTTGCCAATGGGCCACGAAAATCATCTTTGACACATTTGCTAATAAGTACAGACGATGCATGTTTATTCTTGTGCACAACAGATTTACCATAACAAGTATGTTTTTTAACATATGACCTTATGACCCATAATCCAGAATTCTTGCATACCGACGCATTTAACTTCCAGCCACACTGCATATCCGAACAACCAATACTATAACGCGTTTTACTGGATCTCAACACCTTGAATTCAAAATTGTTGCGAACTGCGGTCATGCCAATAGACATTTGAAGAACATCTTTGCGTCTAAATACGTTATTAACATTAATATCAAAATTCATAGGAAAATTCCTCAAATCCGGTTCATCATACAAAACAACATCTGCCGGAGGTTCTTCATGACTAGCTGCGACAACTGCTTTCGACGATTCATTGCACTGATACTCAAATAAGTTCACTGAAAACAGGGTAAACGTGCATGAGAAATCAGTTATCAAAACTGCATAAATATATAAAAAAACCCATACCTGAATCGATTAAAGAAAACGACGACCATTCATCCATGCTTTTGGAGATTTATTTTCAGGGACTAATTTTTTTTTCAAAACGTTGAAACCTGGATAATAAAAGTTGAACGTCTATTGGCGGCCAAATTAATTTGAATAAGCGTTCACAAATAACAACTGAATATATTATCAATAAAAAGAATAATTATTAACAGATATCCAGGATATTTTTTGTATCAAAATTGGAAACTAATCGCCTAATATGATGCGTTCATATTAACTGCTTCCACGTAATCAAAATTATGCGATCAGAATAGTTGAAACCTGGAAAATAAAAGTTTAACGTTTATTGGCGGCCAAATTAATTTGAATTAGCGTTCAAAAATAACAACTGAATATATTTTCAATAAAAAGAATAATTATTAACAGATATCAGGGATATTTTTTGTATCAAAATTGGAAACTAATCGCCTAATATGATGCGTTCATATTAACTGCATCCACGTAATCAAATTATGTGATCAGAATAACTGCTTCCACGTTTTCAGTAACTGCATCCAAGATCATAATAACTGCAGCCACGTTTTCCATAAATTCGGGATTTTGATTATTGAATAATTAAAAGTTGCCGAAGTTTTTTTCAAAATTCAAACTAAAAAACTGCCTAAAAAAGAATTACGTAATCGGTCAATCAAGGGCAAATAAGTAAAAAATTCTTCTTAAATGAGTTGCCACGTAATCACTGAGGCTATTTACGGATTATTAACGAAACGTTGGCTACTTTTAAATTGGACGAGTTTCAGTGGCTTATACAGCCAATTTTTTGTTTATTTTATTGTGTATTTGTTTTTAGTGTTTGGCGTGGTGTTCTGTGACGTTAGTTTTAGAGAATAGATCGATGCTTAGTCAAAGCTTGGAGGAAAACATTGGGAAATAAAAACTTAAGAAAATGAAACGTTGTCGAAAGACAAAATTATATGTCATGAATGTGAGAAATGGGTGAGTTAAAAAATATATCATGTGAGAGTTGGTGAGTTTTACTGAGATTGACAGCCACATTTTTATCATATCTTACCGTTGACCCTAGCCTAACATTACAAGCCGACAAAGTCTTATTGATTTTCTCGGTAAGTGTCTTGCACTAGTGGAGAGTGAGCGGCGAAAATAATTATGGTGTTCAAATCACGTTTTTCATCTATTCTTTGAGCATTAGACATTAGAGGGCATGAATGAACTTTCGATTTGATCTCGCTTTATTTTGGGACACAGTTTACGCACGGGGATTTGATCTCTCTCGGTGGAAGGCTCAGCCGTGGCCGAGGGCTCTTACGCCTAATCCGGGAAGTGTTTTTGCAGTTAATGGTCGTGGTTTCAAAGGCTTGGTCTTGACCTCAGATCAAAGGAGGGGGGAAATAACTTTCTGACTAAAAGTCCTCTCTCGTGATAGCCACAACCACATGGGGATTTGATCTCTCTCGATGGAAGGCTCAGCCGTGGCCAAGGGCTCATACGCCTAATCCGGGAAGTGTTTTTGCAGTTAATGGTCGTGGTTTCAAATGCTTGGTCTTGACCTCAGATCAAAGGAGGGGGGAAATAACTTTTTGACTAAAAGTCCTCGCTCGTGATAGTCACAACCACACAGCGTGTGAGAGACTTCCTCAACTATGAATCCTTTTTTGTTCTTCTCCATCTAAACCAAAATTTGTACACAGCCTGTGAGAGACTTCCTCAACTGTGAATCATTTTTTGTTCTTCTCCATCTAAACCAAAATTTGTCTCTCGTTGTGGCAAAAACTATTTCGATGAAACAACCTCCATCGATGAACTGCCCATGAGCTCATTTTTTTAATGAGAAATTTCATTTTTTAGACCTGAAAGATATGGAAATATCTCAATTAGACCCGTTACTTAAAAAATATCCAAAATTGGACTTTTGTACCAATTTTGGACGAAAATACCCTTAATTCAAAATAAACCCTCTCTCCATCTCTTTCATTCTCACTCTCTCACTTTCTCTCCACACCAAAGAACGCCAAATCCGACGTGAGCCCCATTCCGACGCCCAACCACACCAAATCCGACGAGTTCCGACGCCCACTATACCAAATCCGACCGAAACCATCATAAATCCGACCTCCACCAAGGTTTCAAGCTCTCTCAAACTTCCATACCTCAAAATGACAAAAAAGGTTAGTTTTTTTATGGTTTTTTCATGGTTTGATTAGTGTAGGATTGATAGGATACAAGATTTGAGTGGTTATTAGTTATTTTAGGTTGATTTGAATGAGATTTGGAGATAAATTTTTATTTTTTTTTAATATGGGAATTTCCGATGAAGATCATCGGAATCCATCGGATTCGGTCGGATCCGACCGAATCCGATGGATTCCGATGGTCTTCATCGGAAAATTCCGATGGATTCCGACACGTTCCGATGAGTTCCGATGGTTTGAGAATCCGACGAGTTTCCGACGTGTTTGAATTTTTTTTTTTATAATTTAAGATAAATAGAAAGAGTTTTTATTTATTTATTTATGAACAAAATATACTAATAAAATATACTAATAATTAGTTGTTTTTTCTAATTAATGATTACTTTTTTTTTAATTATGAACAACATAATTAGTTGATTTTTTTCTAATTAATGATTAGTTGTTTTTTTTTATTATGAACAACATACTAATAATTAGTTGTTTTTTGTAATTAGTTTTTTTTTAATTATGAACAACATACTAATAATTAGTTTTTTTTTAATTATGAACAACATAATTAGTTGTTTTTTCTTCTAATTAATGATTAGTTGTTTTTTTTTTTTATTATGAACAACATTCTAATAATTAGTTGTTTTTTGTAATTAGTTTTTTTTAATTATGAACAACATACTAATAATTTTTTTTTTAATTATGAACAACATAATTAGTTGTTTTTTTTCTTCTAATTAATGATTAGTTGTTTTTTTTTTATTATGAACAACATACTAATAATTAGTTGTTTTTTGTAATTAGTTTTTTTTAATTATGAACAACATACTAATAATTAGTTTTTTTTTTATTATGAATAACATAATTAGTTTTTGAACACGTATAAGTGTCCATTTCTCTCCCACGTGTCGTTAACCATCAATAAAACTGTAAGAAATATCACAAAAATGAATTATATTACATTAAACTTTGATTTTTTACAGACTCATCGGAATTGGTCGGAATTAGTCGGAGAGGTCGGAATCGGTCGGAACCGGTCGGAACAGGTCGGAGTCTGTCAGAAAATTGGACGTGTCGGAATCTGTCGAAATTTTTGCTTGAACTTCATCGGAATTTTTACATGAATTTCATCCGAAAAGGTCGGATTTCATCGGAAATAACGTCAAATTCCGAAAAGTTTAACCTACATCTACCAACTTTATTTATTCTACACAAACTATATGACTAAAGCTATAAAAGATGGATGGAGAAGCATACTTACCCATTTTGAAGGAATTCAACCAATTGGATATGCAAAATGATGATAAATGAGGGAAAATGAGAGATTTGAATAAGTAGAGAATGAATTTTGTTTAGTAGTGTTATATGGGCTTGTAAGGGTATTTTTGTCCAAAATTGGTACAAAAGTCCAATTTTGGATATTTTTTAACTAGCGGGTCTAATTGAGATATTTCCATAACTTTTGAGTCTAGAAAATGAAATTTCTCTTTTTTAATTCCATGATGGTTGATATTCTTTTTCTTCTTCTTTTTGTTGTCGTTGATGACGATGATGATATGGTGTTAGGATTTTTTTAGCTCAAAAGTGGATGTATGACACATACTAATAACGAGCACATTGCTCAAGTACCCAATCGATGTGGGACATTCTAATACACCTCATTCACGCTCAAGATAGACAACTGGAGCCTAAAATTTGTGAGAATGAACATTCACGGGTGGCTCCACAATCGAAGTTGTGCCCCGCTCTGATACCATATTGAAAGTGTAAGTCTAACTCACACTCAAAAGTTAGTTCAAAAGTGGAGGGATGTCACACTTATAACAAGTATCAAGTATTTATTCACACTCAAAAGCACATTGCTCAAGTACTCAATCGATGTGGGACATTCTAATATGTTTCTTATTCATTCTACCGGTATGTTCACATTTTATTCAGATACAAGTATCAAGTTGCCGAAGAAAAAAAGGCTCCATAAATAAAAAATTGCAATGTAAAATCCAAACAGATGTAGGTGTTAGCTAAAAGATGAGTGTGTCGAGAGAGAGGGGGAGAGAGAGAGAGTATTTATTTTAAATTATGTTTTTAATATTTATTTTTATATTTAAACATAGTATACTATTTTTTATCACTTAAAAAAAAACTGACAAAATGGAGATTGTTTAAGAAAATATATGATCAAGGAGCCTGATGAAAGAACTGAACAAATTAGGAGTGAGTTGTTATAGGTGCAACAATTCATAAGGTAAATATATAATTAATCCTTATTATACATCATAAATATTTAAAATAAATTAAAATTGAGAAAGACGATCTCAACCTCATATTATATAGGACACAATTAGCTATGTCAATTTTGGTGGAGCTCTTTCTCATTCTCAAACATAAAGAGGAACATCGTATACAAATTTTTACTAATGGGGCGAAATATATATAATTAAAACATACAGTTCTTCCAATACTTTTTTTAATATATAAAAATAGGTTTCTTGGTTCAGGTGGCACATATCTAGATATGAAAAGAAAATCAAATAATCGAATAACGGAACCGATTTTTTGTCAACGACTAAAAAAATTACTTTAATTAACTGAATCGATTAAAACCGGTTCGATAATTTATTTAAATTTATTCAAATTGTAAATTTTTAAATCGATAATCAAACCATTTTGAAATTTATAAATAGTGTATAGTTTTGTTTCTTGATTTTCAGTGGGCATGGGGTGTCCCCCACACCGCGACGTGGTTCCGCACGTGTGTGTGTATATATATATACAAACTAAAATAAAAATAAAATATGGATGCTACTCGACCTCATATTATTATGAAGGATACAAGCAATATCAATTTTAGTGGAGCCCTTTTCTTCTCAAAGATAAAATCTTGAAAAACACTTGCTAGATGTCAATCAAATAGCAATAATAGGAGAAGATAAGTGATCCCCAGGTGTTTCCGTTTCATCCTCCAACAATGAGTCCCAAAACCGTCTAATTTGTCCAAAATCCAAGCGCCACTTGTAGCATCGGAGAGTAAATGCGGGTATTAAATGTTGCTGATACGCAGATATGGGGAGAAGTAATTGAGTAATATTATTGACAATATACGTTGCCTTTTATAGGCTAGAGTACAATGAGATAACGCTGAATGAGTTCAACAAACTGAACTAAAATTGTGGAATAAACTGACTATCCTAATATGTGCTAACAGATTGTTATTATCTACAATAAATATTAATTAAAATAAAAGCTTAACTAATATAGCTAAAATCTTGCATTGACAACGTCTAACACCCCCGTCAAGTTGGAGCTGGGATTGAGAGATCAAGAACACCCAACTTGCAAAGTAGTCTACGAAAATTGTCGGCGCCGAGCGGTTTGGTGAAGATATCGGCTAATTGGTCACAAGAACGTAAATAAGAGGTACAAATGATACCTTTTTGAATTTTCTCACGAACGAAATGACAGTCGATTTCGATATGTTTAGTTCGTTCGTGAAAAACAGGATTCTGGGCAATGTGTATAGCCGCTTGATTGTCGCAATATATAGGAATGGGATGATCATGACATATACCAAGATCCCGTAGAAGATAACTTAGCCATAGTAATTCTGAAGTGATAGATGAAAGAGAGCGATATTCTGCTTCAGCAGAAGAGCGTGAAACAGTTGATTGTTTCTTAGTTTTCCACGAGATTGGACTAGAGCCTAACATGGTGAAATACCCAGTAGTCGAGCGACGTGTTGTCGGACAACCAGCCCAGTCAGAGTCAGCATAGCCAGATAAAGAAAGTGAACTGGAAGCGGAGAGGAAAAGTCCAGTCCCAACAGATCCTTTTAAGTAGCGTAGAACACGATGTGCAGCATCAAGATGAGTAGAATGTGGATGTTGCATAAATTGACTTAGTGTGTTGACAGAATATTGAATATCTGGACGTGTGACTGTGAGATATAGAAGACGTCCTACGAGTCGACGATAAACTGTAGGATCAGACAAAGGTGTTCCATCAGTTGGTTTTAATTTAAGATTTTGTTCCATGGGGAAAGAGGATGGACGAGAACCAGTTTGTCCAGAATCGGATATGCTCTGATACCATATTAAATGTTGCTGATACGCAGATATGGGGAGAAGTAATTGAGTAATATTATTGACAATATACGTTGCCTTTTATAGGCTAGAGTACAATGAGATAACGCTGAATGAGTTCAACAAATTGAACTAAAATTGTGGAATAAACTGACTATCCTAATATGTGCTAACAGATTGTTATTATCTACAATAAATATTAATTAAAATAAAAGCTTAACTAATATAGCTAAAATCTTGCATTGACAACGTCTAACAGCGTGTGATTTTATTTGGGGCACCAACATTATATCTGATTTATTCGAACATAAGTGTTCTAACGGATTTTATTATCAAAATAGCATATTGATATTCGACATTACTTTAAAGTTCAAACGCGTTACGTTTTGGCAAATTGTTGACGTTGAAATAACTGATAATGAACACTGATAGTCGGAAGTAAACGTCATAATAATAATAATTAATGACATTTTTTTCCCTAAATTTTGGCGACTTTAACAATCGGCTCTCGAAATTTTGAAAACTGTATTTTTCCCTTTTATATTAGACTTCAATTTCTTTTTAGTCCTTCTGTCAAGTTTGGAGTTAAAATAGATAGAAAATTGTCACGTGCTTATCATATGTTGAAGAAAGAAGTGTATCTGGTAAATACGATTTTAAAATGTTAAAAAAAAAAAAAAAAAAGTCCTCGCTTTCTTTTTCTGTGTTGCTCTTTTTTTTTTCTTTTCAATTTTTTCCTGAGTCGCAGTTGCTGGCCATGAACCCAATGACCAGAAAAATCGAAGCTTTTTTGTTCTTTTTTGTTTTCATATGTCTTATAGTGTATAAAAATCAAACTGAAACTGAATAAATTTGCATTAGCCTAAAAGTACCAAATATCGTGCGATAAATGACATGACTTGTGCTTCCACAATTAAGAAGTGGTTTAGGTGTTAAGTGTTTGTTTTATTTTCTCGTAACATATCAGTCTGAAACACGAGCAGTAAAAAAAATGGTTGCTTCATTCCCATTGCAATTTTAGTTGGCCATGGTTTGTCTTTTATAAATTTTTTTACCAAGATAATGAATCATAAAGGTGGCTTTTAAGAACGTGTTCACGTGATTATGTGTATTATTTCGTTCCTCTATTTTTTTTGTTCGTGTTCCTTGACTTGAGAGTTGGGGGGTCTCATGGCGATGGATCGTTCTCGTTGGAGAAACTTTGCTCTTGCTTGAGATCTTTTCCCATATACACTAGACAAATAAAAGGGAGACCCAAATTCTGAACAAAACAATGCAGAACGTAGATAAACAAATCCAACAACAAAACCACCCATCGATCCTGAGTTTGGAGTCGAGCTCACCGAGGTTCGGTTGGAAAAGAGAGAGAGGATGAGGCCTCACTTTGCAGCGGAAAAGAAGCAAAAAGAGAAAGCTCTAATTTATCACAAAATCAAACTGGAGAATCGCTTTCGAGGCGCTTCGCATCCAAGGGGCTTCGGTCCTTCTCCGACCTCTTCACGTTCACTTGCTGGTGGTGAACGACTCCTCCTTCTCTGGCGTTGGTGTTAAGGTGGTTTTGTTTGTTCTAGCAAAAAAAATGGTGTTTTCTTTGTTTATGTTCAAACAATTTCTTCTTCTTTTTTTTGTCTGTGTCCTGGTAAAGTCGAAGAAAAAGGACGAGGAGAGGGAGGGATGTTGTTTTGGTTATTTTTAATAAATAAATTTGATTAGTAGATGAAACATAAGGGCATTTTAATAACTTCCCTCACTTCCCTCAACACGTGATGAGCACGTGACTATTTTTGGTCTATTTTGACGATAATATTAACATAAGGACTAAAAAAAATTGAGGTCTAAGCTTAAGAGGTGAAACGGAAGTTTTCAAAATTTTGGGAGCTACGGTTGTTAAAATTACCGTAGTTTAGGAGGCAAAAATGTCATTAATTTTAATAATAAGTGTGAGTGCAAAAACTAAATGAACATACAAAATTATAAAAGTTCACCACAAATTTTGCTTATGTCATCATCATCTTGTATGGCTTACAGATGTGTGTTTTATCATGTAAAAAACAAATTACAAGTGTTTGAAGTGTAAAAATGATCGACCCTTATTTCATTGTTCGAATGGTATGAGGCTGAAGATTCGAAGTGAATATTCTGCAGTCGTGGGATGACAAAATTCTTATTCTCGTAGTTTAACTGTTTGTGAAGCAATCATCCATTCTCTAGTCGCAAAGTAACTATTTTTTTAATTAGTTTATGGTGTAACCGGCCGTTGTTAATATGTTTATAAGATAATCTCATATTATATATATTTCTTATAATTTGTATTTATATATTTTCAAAATAATTAGTTAAGAATTATATGACGTAAGACTAAATATATATATATATAACATATATATATATAAAGAAAGGGAAAATAGCCGCAAAAATCACTAAGCTCTTACACTGGATACAATTTATTCCTCATTCTTTTTTTCGCCGGGTAAAATCACAAAACTCTATTTGAAGTTGCGCCGTTACTCCTTTTGACGTTTACTTTTTTACGGAACTCCACGTCAAAATCGTGGTTAATTCGAGTAACCATCTATTTATTGAGCCATTTATTGAGAAAATTTAATTCACCAACAACTTATTTATTTTTATCAACCATTTTGAATAGGCAAATAAAATCATAGTTCTTCTTTGAATCCTTGAAGCCCCAAATATCGACTTCTTCTTCCTCTTCAAATGGGGAGTTTGAAATCTTGATATTCACAACCATTGAAGATACGTGCAATTGCGGCATTCTTTTAGGTGAGTGGGCATCGTGGAGCAACACGAACCCTAGAAGGAGGTTCTACATTTGCATCAAGAAAAGGGTAAGCTCTTGTATCTTGCAATTTTTTATTCGCTGGTTCATGACTGTAATTTATTATATCAGGAAAAGAGTGGGCGCAAGTTTTTTCGCTGGAAAGACCTTGAAATGTGCGATAGGTCGAAGCAGATTATTCATGGCTTGATCAGGAAGAAGAACATGTTAGAATGCGAGATTGTTGCACTTCGAAGTCGGATTTTGAAGCTTCAATTGGCTCTGTTTGTATTTTTCCTCAGTGTGGGAGTGGGTTTTTTTTTTTTTTTTTTTTTTTTTTTTTAATGTTATGAGGTTATATGGGTTCAATTGGCTCTATTTGTATTAGTCATTGTAAAGCAACTCTATTTTATTTGGTATATACATTGAAATGGAGTTTGTTTGTTAGTAACAGAAATGCGCAATATGTAATGTTTGTTCTGTGATGATGCTATGAAGAATGCAATGACAACTATTTTGTGCTTTATGGTATGTTATGTTGTGGATATGAAGAATCATTGATTGTGTACACAAAAGAATATATATATATATATATATATATATATATATATATATTGATTCATAACTTACACAAAAGAGTATATTACACATCTCATAACTCACACATTTTTCTACTTAGTTGTTCCAAAAAGATTGAGCTTACACATCTTCTAAATTACACAAAATACTTCTGAATTGCACATCTATTCCAAAATACACATCTCCAAAACAGGTACTAATATCTAAGGCCAAAACAACATTTCCTTAGAGTTAATATGAGATGAAGAACCATTGTCCTTCGATTTATATTGATGTTTTTTCCTTATTTTCCCTTTTTAATTGTCTCGGGTGCTGGGTTAGACTTGGCAGGTTTGCCTTTTTTTTTCTTTGCTCTCATCTATCAACAAGCATAAAAGACGAGTATTACACACAGAGTAAATACATACAGAGTCTACAATAATTAAATTAGACAAAGTTTAGTGGTTTTTGTCGCCATTTTGCAAAAAAGAAGGGGAGCGGATTAAGTCGTTATACCAGCAAACACATCTATGTTGTTTATATGGATGTTAAAATAGTGGTCTTGACCCATAACAATATTTTACAAATTTATAGTACATTAGAGCATCTCCAACGCATCTACATTTTCTATCTCTATTTTACATCTTTGCAACAATGAATAGTATTTTTCAACTCCAATCCATCTCTTTTTACATTTTGTTAAGGCGTCATTTTTTTATGCCGGAAAATGACCCCCCCCCCCCCCCCCCCCCCCCCCCCCCCCCCCTTAAAGCAAAAAGGCGTATGACATTAATCCCGAAGCACAAAGCAACGACTTGAGATCGTCCGAGCACTTGCTTGCCCTAGCCCGGTCGGGGCCGAGTCCCACCCGGCTGGGCACTTGTTTGCCTTAGCCCGGCCGATATCGAGTCCCATCCGATGGAGCACTTGATTGCCCTAGCCCGGCCGAGGTCGGGTCCCTCTCGGTGGGGCACCACCTACAATGCCCCAGCTTGGCTAAGGTCGTGCCTCACTCGGCTAAGACGCCCCTTCTCGACTCCAACAGGTCAAGCGTTGCTTCCCACGGCCATAATGGCCCTTAACCCCCAAAATCCCATTTTCACTTGATTTTCTCCCAAAATGGGTCTGACAACCCACTCAACGCACCCCTAACTCTAAAAATCCCCTTCTTTCACCTCAAGGAGAGAATCATCACATCATACTAAAACTCAACACAATTTTTCACTCAACCACACTATTCTCTCTTTTTACTTCTCTCCCACTACATCAAGAACACCATCTTCTTTCTTCTCTCTTCTCTCTCATCACATCAAGAACACCATTATTATTTCTTCTCTCCCATCACATCAAGAACACCATCTTTTTCCCCTTTCCACCATCACATCAAACACTTCTCCACCTTTTCCACAAATCTCCATCTTTTATTACACATCTCCATCTCTCACATCCATAACCACAAGAACCCATTTCCCATCACTTTTCACTCAAGAACACCATGAACAAAATCAAAGGAGTTGCATTTCCATTCATTTCTCTCTAGAATTGGAGGGAAATCACCCTTCTTACCATTTTCTCACATATTTATTCTTATAAACATTTTGGCTTCACAAATACCTCATTATCAATCCTCTCTAGGTGATTTGGAGCTTGTTGACACATTATTCTCAAGCGCCTTACCATAGAAAAGAGGAACATCCCATTACTTTGTTATATCTCTTTGTTTGAGTTAGGTGAATGACACTACAAGGAGCCTAACTCTCCCTCGCAAGGAGACAAGGCCATTCAGAAGTTCGGATCAAGACGAGATCGGCACCCTTAAAGCTCCTTGAAGATCGTGGTATCATTATCGGGTCCCTCACCATAACCCACGGTCTTCTCGCGACCAAACGAACCGTCCTAAGACTCCACCACCCCAACGATCGATACTTTTCAAAGAACCTAGATAATCGTTGCCATTATCGCGTCCCGACCCCATAGCGACATCCTTCTTGGGATTTTTTTAAAGAAAACATCTAAGGTTCCACCACCCTCGCGATTGACCATTTTCAAAGAACCTTGAGAATCGTTGCCATTATTGGATTCCAAACCCATAGTGACGTTCTCCTTGGAACCAAGAAAAGACAATCGGCGACCTCTCACGACGTACTTGATCGGACTCCTCCGTGATACGTACGTCGCAAATGTTGTGCAAAACACCGCATGCCTTAACACATCTTCTTTAAAGAATATCCCAAGTATATTCTCTCCCATTGTAGTTTTTATATTTTAGTTTTAACCCATTATTATTTTTAAGTATTACAAATTTGCCAAAGAAAATTTATGTCGTTCATATTAATCCAAATACATATATATTATTAATAATATGTCCAAAAATACAAAATATGATAATTTATTGATTGATAACAAAATACATAAATTAAAACATTACATTTCATATTAAATTAATAAATAACAACACACCGCAACATATTTATTGAAACAAATTAAAAAATTTAGACTCATTAATTTGAATATTGTGATATCTATTGTATTAATTTTCATTAATTTTTATTTTACAGGTATAAGTTGTATTTGAATTAATTTTTTTTTTTTTTTTTTTTTTAGAATACATGAATTTAAAAATCAACCGAAAATGAACAATAATATAACAATTATTTCGAGAAGATACCAATTGCAATACAATAAAGAGTGTAATTAGTGATGAATCCGAATCCGACAAAGAATCAAAGCTGGCATAAAGAGTGAAAAAGGATAAATTTGCCCTAAGAGGACACGTGGCGGGCGGTCAGACTACCTGTACTTAATGTCATATCATACATCGTCCTCACCGAATCCCACTCCCTCCTTTCTTCTTCTTCCTCATTTCTTTCTCTCTTCACTTCATTGTTCATTCATACAAAATCATTTTCACACGTGCTCATTTCCCTTTCCACGCCGGGAAAACCTCTCTCTCTACACTTTCTCTCTCCAAACCTCATATTTTAATTGAACTTAAAAAAATAGACATACTTTTTTATTTTCTTCTTTTTAATTTGGGACCCTAAGATTTCGAATGAGCAGAAGAAACGTAAAACGTCTCTTCTTCGCTTAACGGACGATGGGAGTTGTGACGTCATCAATGGCGGCGAAGTTCGCGTTCTTCCCGCCGAGTCCGCCGTCGTACGGTCTCGAGACTGTTCCACCGGAGGCGGCGGCGCACGGCGGAGCGGTGAGGATGACCGGCGTGGCGGCGAAGGAGAACGTCGATTTCCTGAGGATAAGGACGAAGAGAGGGAACGAGGTCGTCGCGGTATTCGTGCGAAACTCGTCGGCGTCGCTAACGCTTCTCTTCTCCCATGGCAACGCCACCGATCTCGGTCAGATGTTCGGGCCCTTCGTCGGTCTCAGCGATCATCTACGAGTCAACGTTCTAGGGTTTGTCCTTTTTCTTCGCTGATTTAGAAATCTGTTGTCTCTGTCCGTGTCTTTGATTCAGTGACTGACTGTGCTAAGTGAATTAACTATTAGTTATTTTTATTTTATTTTATTTTCTGCAGTTATGATTATTCGGGGTACGGACAGTCTTCTGGGAAGGTACGTGATTTGGATTTGAAATTTTAAATAATGAGGATAGTGAAGTAAGGAAATTTATTCATTTTTAGTTTTATCATTTAGTTGGTTCTTTTTTTTTGCTGGCTTTGAAGGTTAAAACGATTGAGAATCATCTATTTTATAGATCAGGTGTTCTATTTTCTTACCCATTTGGACTGTTGATTTTCCCCTTTATGACCGAGGATTTGTAAACGATGACAAGACTGATTCACTAGTAGTACTGTGATCAGTTTATTCTAGGACTAAGATGAGGACTAATTCATGGAATTAGGTAAAATAAAAATCAAGTTTATTTTAGGTCCAAGGATTAAGCTCGTATAAATCAGGGTTTTTTTTTTTTTTTTTCCATAACCATTCGGACTATTGATTTTTCTTTTCCCGTCAAGACTGATTCACTAGTGATTGGACTCTGTCAGTTTATTCTAGGCTAACTCACGACAGTATAAAAAATAAAAATAAAAAGTTAAAAGTTTTCGAGTTTTTTTTTTCATGGACAGCCGAGCGAACAGAACACTTATGCAGACATTGAAGCAGTGTATAGATGCCTCGTGGATAGATACGGCGTGAAAGAGGAGGACGTGATATTGTACGGACAGTCGGTCGGTTCGGGACCCACTTTGGATTTGGCTGCGAGGCTGCCCAAATTGAGGGCCGTTGTTCTCCACAGCCCTATCTTGTCGGGTCTCCGAGTCATGTATCCCGTGAAACGCACATACTGGTTCGATATCTATAAGGTGAAAGGGGTGTCATTTTTATCTTTTCTTTTCTCTCTGCTTTCTTTGTACTGATTGTTGTTTCTTTTTGTTTGTTTGATTGAACGCAGAACATTGACAAAATATCCTTTGTTAATTGCCCGGTTCTTGTGATCCATGTGAGTACTTGCTTTCGAAGCCTTTTTTACACCTGGTTTTTTTTTTCTTCTCTAATTAGTCTCTTGATAATCATTCTATGTTTTTGTGTGGAGTGTGACGATTTGTTTAAGAGGATTGAATTGATGACTAGAGCAAATCGGCAAATCTCGACCAAGATGACTAATTTAACTTTCCTAACTCTATTTAAGAGTCTTAACAACAATATCATACAATGATCTGTGTGCCCATTGTCAAGTGAACAAAAAGGGGTTTGAATCTTTTTGCATTGTTAAGAATCTTTTTCTTTTCATCACATCTATGTGCTTACCTGTAAAACAGTTGGCACCAGAACTAATGTGTACAGATAGATCATGCCATGAGTGGCCTACTTTTTCACAAGCAAGCTTATTATTTTTTTTTAGGGGACCGATGACGATGTGGTTGACTGGTCCCACGGGAAGCAACTTTGGGAACGCTGCAAGGAAAAGTATGAGCCGTTGTGGGTCAAAGGAGGGAAACACTGCGACTTGGAGCTTTACCCTCAGTTCATAAAGCACCTCAAGAAGTTCATATCGGCCATCGAGAAATCCTCGAGCCTCAAAAACGGCTCGGGGAGATTCTTCGCGGAGCAAACGGAGAATCCCCGGATAAGCTCCGATTTCAGAGAGAAGTCCCGGTCCAGCACGGACCGTCGAGACAAGTGTTTGCCGAGCGTTGACCAGAAGGCCAGAGTCAGCTCTGACAGGAGTTTGCCGTGCATTGACCAGAAGGCCAGAGTCAGCTCCGACAGGAGTTTGCCGTGCATTGACCAGAAGGCCAGAGTCAGCTCCGACAGGCGCGTTGACCAGAAGGCCAGAGTCAGCACGGAGCGGCCAGCGGGAGAGAAGTCGAGAACGAGCACGGATAAGAGAGAGCAGCGGTCGCGGAGGAGCGTTGACCGGTCAAATAGCTCGGATCACCCGGAGAAAGCAAGGAACAGCATTGACCGGTAAGTGACAATACCAACCTTTGCCTTGTACTTTGTTTTGTTTATTGGTTTCGTACCTCGAGTAACATTCAACTTTTTCGATGCCAAATTTGTCTGCAAACTATTGATTTGATTGCATTTTAGTCCTCTACAACGCGAGGAACCTAAAATATAAATGCCAACTTACATAACTTGTTAATTCTTTAAAATTGACTAATTCAATTATAATTAATCATAAAACTTTTCTTTTGAACAACAATATAATTTTTTTTTTTTTTTTTGCGTCAGTGTTATTGTAAAATACTAAATAGAAGTTTAAAATTTGGATTGTTAGAGCAAACTTGTGTTTTAATAATATTTTTCGAAGTTATTTAGAGTTAGATTTCGTTACAAAAGTTGGATAATTTATATGAAAAAATATTAGGATGCTACAAAATCAATAGTTTGACGACTATTTTACTCTTAAAACTAGTTTAAAGACGAAATACCACATGCATAATAATTCAGGAACCATTGCGCTAAAATTTTGTTTTTTGGGCCAGATTTGGAGATATAGTAAGATCGGTGGGATTATGCAACATTGACTGTTTCAAGCCAACTGCTACGGCGAGTTGAAGAGGACGACAAGAGTTCTGTGTCGCGGTTTAGTTTGTAATTTATTTTTTATTTTATTGGGTTTTGGGTGATTGGTTATTGGGGTGTGATGGGAAAAATGTCATACAAGAAGGTAAAGAAAAAAAAATATTGACATTTATTTATCAGGGAAAATTGTGTATTTTTCAATTTGGCCTCTTTTAGAACTTTTACTTTATAACACTGTTTTTTTGTCTCCTTCATTCGCTTTTCTAATGTGCATAAAATAAATTTATTTATTTAGCTATTTATAATTATTATTAGTATTATTGTGAATTTTTTTGTTTTGATGAATTTTTATTAATACTAAACATACAAAATTGCATAAGAGACAATAAATAATAAAAGTTGTAAGTAGTTTTCTAGGTTCAAAATATGGACGATATATCTCTTGATATATCGTCAAGGAAAATGGGAAGTTTGGGATAAAAATTAGGGAAAATGGTGGCAATAATACTTAATATTTTGTCAAAATACTATTTATATGTTCAATGTTTTTTTTCTTTGGTAAAAATACCACATGTTACGTTATAGTAGTTCCGTTACTACTCGGAACGTTAAGTGAAGAATGAACGGCCAAGTTTGAAAAAGTAATATTTCTGTTTGATTTTGTATTTTGTTTTCGATTATTTGTAAATCAAATTAATAAATAAGGAGAATCGTTATCAATATTTCTTCTTCTTCTTCATCATCTCTTCCTTGTCTTCTTCTTCTTCTTCTTCTTCGAAATCATAGATCTCGTACTCGTCGTCGGAGCTGTGAAACCTAGGACGAGCAGAGGAAAAAGACTGCGACTTTCTCATCCCGGTGCGGCGACTAGAAGAACCATGGAAGAAAGAGAAAGCTTTTCTCTCTTTCTGTTTTTCCTCGTACCGGAAAAAACTACGTTCTCTCTCTTTTCTTCTGCCGCCTTCGATGTCGTTGTCCAAGCAAAGTGGGTTCATGCGCGATCCACATGGCATTTCGACGCTGCGTTCTTCCGCCGCAGACCACGAAGAATCGAAGAAGAAGAAGAATCGATATTGATATTTAAGAAATTGAAGAAGAAGATAAGTTTTGGGGATTTAGGGATTTCGCGAACAAAGGCTATTCAATATTGATATTTACTTTACATGTTTAGTTTAAATGTTTACTTTAGTTATTTTTATTAAAAAAAATATTTTATCGATATTTTAATTCATCAAATAGGTAAATTCATGCCACGTGAATTTCCGTCTATCACTTAACGATCTGAGTAGTATCGGAACCACTATAACGTAACATGTAGTATTTTTGCCAAATAAAAAAAAAGTTGAGTATATAAATAGTATTTTGACCAAATATTGAGTGTTTTTGCCACCATTTCCCCTAAAAATTACTATAACCGTTTAAATATTGTTTTTATTCCTCAAATATCGATATTTATAGAAAATTATTATAACAGCCAAAATAGAAAAAATATTCTTGAAATAACGATTTTTATAACTCTAAACAGACCCACAATTTATACTTGAGTTTTTTGGCCGATGAATGCCCATTTTTGCTTCTGAAAATTCATAGAGCCACATAGGTTTATGTGGAGTGATTTCTTTCGATTTTTTAATTTCACAATAAGATTAACTTTATTTGTTAGCTAAATAACATCAAAGATGTTTTATTTTTTATTTTTATTTTTGCATTCCCTTGTTTCAAGTTAAAATCAAGTGGTTCAAAATTCAAATAAATGTTATATATTCATTCATTACCTATATATAAAAATATATATAGATATGTTTTATATATATATATATATATATATTTAAAATATAATTGTTATATGTATCATTAATTGATATATACATAATATCTATTTATTATAAGATTTTTGTCGATATATCCGTCGGTGGTCGATATATCATCGATAGTCGGTATAAAAATTGTTATAAGATACCCGTCGATACTCGATATATCAGTAAAATCAAAACTTCGGTATCGTTATCGGTATCGATATTTTAATTCTTGGTTTGAACTTCTAATTTTATACTCAGATATAATTTAAAATGAAAATATATGATGTAATTTTTTTTTTGTTTTTGGGAAAGGAATGAGGTAAATTAAATACTAGGTAGACATCACACATTATTTTCTCATATTATTGAACATTTGTGACCCAAATTTTTTTTTTTATTTGTAGAGGAGCTAATGTAGACAAAAACATTTATTTATTTTTTGCTTCAAAGTAGATAAGGTGATCAGTCCACGTCACACGTACTAGTAGCTACCAAGCGTTTATTCAACTATCTTTATTAGCGTACATGTCCCAAAAACTTTTGTTAATTACAAAAACCACCCCACTCCGACACAGAGCATACAAAGGTTTTAAGGAGGTTTTTAGATGACGATATCCTTTTCTCACAGCCATACTTCTTTTCTCTTTCCGATTTCTCTCTCTATATCTATCTGTATATGTATCGCGGTATAACCGAAAGTTTCTTCTTCTTCTTCGTCTTTATCGTGAAACCACAGCATCGTCGTTGACTCATTCTTGACTTGATGTCCATCGCCAACTCTTCTTCACCTCTATGCTCCGCAGATTTCGGATTTTTCAACAGAGAAACCCTAATTTTCGGCGGAAATCCGTCGCCGAAGTTTTCCGCGGAGAGGATTCCCAATGTAAAGTGCAGAAACTCGGCGAGGCAGGCGCTTTGCAGAGCTCGCGTGACGGGACGTGGTTTCGCCGGCGAGCTGGCGAAGCCGACGACGCCGTTCCTCGAGGTCGGAGATGAGCCTTGTCCGGCGAGGCTCGCCGGAGCATACTCGGCTGTGGCTGAGGCGGTGACGGCCGTGGAGGAAGAGGTTGAGAGTGTGAGGAGTTTTCCGGAGGAAGGAGAGTCTCCGGTTGATAGAGCGGCGGGGGTTGGGGGCCGGGGAGCGGTCAGGAAGGAGCGAGTCCTTCGGAAGAGGCAGGTGAGGATCGAGACGGAGGCGTGGGAAATGGCGGCCATGGAGTACAAGGAGCTTGTGTCGGACATGTGCAAGAAGAGCCTGGCTCCGAATCTGCCGTACATGAAGTCTCTGTTCCTCGGGTGGTTCGAGCCTTTGAGGGACGCCATAAAGAAGGAGCAAGAGAGGCTGCGCAAGAGCAAGACCTCGGCTCTGTATCCCTTCTTCGACCACCTTCCCGCGGATATGATGGCCGTCATCACCATGCATAAGTTTGTGGGCCTTCTCATGTTGAAGGACGATCACGGCGTCGCCCGCGTCGTCTCTGCCTCCATCGCCGTCGGAGACGCCATTGAACAGGAGGTTACTATCTTCCCCTTCCTTTTTATTCCATTTTTATATATATTTTTTGTCACTGCGTTTCAACCTCATAATGTATTGCTACCCTTGATCAAACCAGGTCAAAATACAAAAGCTATTGGGAAAATCGAAGAAGAAGAATGGCAAGAGTACGGAAAATGAAGGAGATGTTGATGATAAGGTAGGAGAGAAGTTGAAGAAAAGGGTCGCCGATCTGATGAAACACCAAAAACTGCGGACCGTGAGGAAGATAGCGAATGAACAGGATGGTTCGAAATCATGGGGCCAAATCGCGAGGGCTAAGGTTTGGGGGAGCCATTAGCTATGCTTGCTAAAGATCATAGCTCAATTACTGGTTTATATGTGTTGTGTTCTAAGGAGTCTTTCCTTTTTCCCGTCGTATCTTTCAGGTTGGGAGTCGTTTGATTGAGTTGTTTATTCAAACAGCTTATATACAATCTCCTTCACCTTCAGCTGATCAAGTGGTTGATTATCCACCTGATGTACGGCCAGCATTTGTGCACGCAACTAAGAGTCTAGCGAACGACTCAAGGTAAGATCAATCGTCTGTTCTTCATTGTATTGGGTCATACTCAGTAATGGATTTGTTATTTATCTCTTCCAACAGTAAAACTGGAAAAAGACTTGGTATAATTCGGTGCGACCCTCTTATTCTGCAAGGCCTTGAGAGAAGTGTAAGGACACATCCGTTACATGCGGTTGCTTTGAGTAGTTGTAGTCTAGTGTCATTACTTACTTTCCATATACTTCTAGTTCTTCATTTCGTCTCTCACATATGATATTTGATGGGTTTTTTTTTTTTTTTCAAACAGGCAAGCCACATGGTGATTCCTTACATGCCTATGTTGGTACCCCCAGTTAAGTGGGAAGGGTATGGTTATTTTTTTTTTTTTTTTTTTCTGTGCTCTACCAGCATCTGTTATTGTTTGGTCAAGACCTGGAGTGTATTCGAAAGATTACGCTATGGGATCTATGGAAATCTAAACTTTAAAAAAATTTAGATGGATAGGAGTTAAGTGTGGCAAAATTTTGCAATAAAATTGGATGAAGAATTCTTTCAGTACTTTCAACTGGGTAAGATGTATAAAGGTGAATTTTGCAATATTTAAGCAATACAATCCACGAGCTTGGAATGCATGGTGGTGCATATTAAAAGGAACATACCTAGCATAGTGAAGTGTCATCATATATTGTACAATAAGCATTTTCCAACTAGAAATTGAATTGGAATCGAGAAGCATGCTGTCAGTTTCATCATTTAAACATCTATTGTAAAAAAGAAAGTGACTTAAAGTTTTTCAGCCGTTACAACCCCAAGGGGTTGGTCTAGTGGTAATGGAAATTATTGGGACTTTGTACGTCCCCGGTTCGATTCCCCCTGGACGCAACAATTGGAGCCACTGTGTGGTCTCCCGGTTGATAATGCCAGGGCCTCGTCGATTTTAGTTGGGTTAACCCGGACATCACAGTTATCAAAAAAAGTTTTCAGCCGTTACTTTGCAAGGCATACAACTCATGATTTTTTCGGATTGTGCCATCAAAATTTGTATGCTGACATAAGCATATTTTTTCAGCTATGACAAAGGTGGGCACTTTTTCCTTCCATCCTATGTCATGCGTACGCACGGGGTGAAACCACAACGTGAAGCTATCAAAAGGGTCCCTAAAAATCAACTGAAGCAAGTTTTTGAGGTTAAAATCCTATTAGTAATCTCATTTTTCTCATTATTAGTGAAATCAGTCTTAATCTTTTTTTTTCTTTTTTTTTTTTTGGCTAGCAAAATCAGTGTAATATCTTGTACTTCTTACTTGCAGGCTCTGGATTGTCTTGGGAATACCAAATGGAGGGTTAATAAGAAAGTTCTTGCTGTGGTAGAGAGAATTTGGTCTAGTGGAGGCTCTCTAGCTAATATGGTTGACTGCTCTGACGTGAGTTTTCTGTCTCTTTAATGGTCAAATATATCTGAAAATAGCCCCAAAGGTGTGTTAACTCTGCCTTTGACTGAGGTTTCAAATTTGAATCTCAACATATTCTAATTCTTTTCCTTTCGACCTTAGTGTTAAAGCTCGTAAAGGTCACACGTTTTATTGATAATGGAATAATTCTGCCTTCGGAATTTGGTGTCGGAGCATATGGAACAAAATAAATTAAAACAAAAACGCGAGTTATCTGAATGAAGATTGTTCAACTTTCCTTCTTGCAGGTTCCTTTGCCAGAAAAGCCAGACACTGAGGATGAAATATTAATAAAGAAATGGAAACGAGAAGTTTGGTCTGCCAGAAAAGAAAATAAAGAGAGATATTCACTTATGTGTGACATAGAGCTTAAACTTGCAGTAAGGACTCTTTCGGGCTTAACTTCAATTTACTAAAAAGGAATTGAAAACATGTACATTTTTAACATGGACTAGGTAGCAAGGAAAATGAAGGATGAAGATGGTTTTTACTACCCGCACAATGTTGATTTCCGTGGCCGTGCGTATCCAATGCACCCACATCTAAATCATCTCGGCTCCGATCTTTGCCGGGGGATTTTGGAGTTTGGTGAAGGACGGCCCCTGGGAAAATCAGGGCTCAATTGGCTGAAAATACACCTGGCCAATTTATACGCTGCTGGTGGTGTGGATAAGTTATCTCACAAAGGCCGAGTAGCTTTTGTTGAGAGTCATTTGGATGAAATATTCGATTCTGCAGATAGGCCATTAGATGGAAGACGTTGGTGGTTGAATGCAGAAGAACCATTTCAGTGCTTGAGCGCTTGCATTAATCTCACCGATGCTCTGAGAAACGCATCTCCTGAGACATTTATTTCACATATTCATATACATCAGGTAAATTTTCTATGTAGCTCGTGAGTAGGTCTTCTTCTCTTGAGCTTTCTTACTTTTACATACTATGTTTGATTCTAGTTCTACCTTCTAGGAGATATAAATTCACTACAAGAGTTCTAGGGTAAAAGATTAGGCCTAGACTTTTGTGATACAGATGCTTTTATTGGCAAGATATACCAACGAAAGCATCTGAATCACAATTAGGATTTATTTCTTTAAGTCAGTTTGGTTTATTTATTGTTTTAAGTATTTAGGGCGTTTTTATTTTTCATGAGTTTTAGGGGTCATTTATTTTATTTTCTGTTGAGGTTTTATTTTCTGTCAAGTAGTAAGAGTTTTTTTTTATTAAGAAAAAAAAAAGCCCGTTGAGAAAAAGCCCGGTTGTAATTTGATGACCTACCTATAAATAGGTCTCTTTTTATTAATGAAAAATGATCTTTCAACCAAAATCAACTTAGTCTCTCTCAGAGGAGGAGAGATTAGGTTTGGGAAAGACTAGCTCTTTTTAATTACGAATTTCACCTTAATCACGGCTCCCGTTACGAGATCTCAGACCCGGGCTGTATCAATTTTGGTATCAGAGCCGAATCTCGAAATAGGGGAACCAATGGAGGAATTCATGGCAGAAATCAAGAAAATCATGGCTGAGCAAGCCACGTCTCTAGCAGCGGTCGCAGCAAACCAAAACACGACGACCGAAACCCTAAACTCCGTACAGAACGAAATCCAGACGCAGTCTCTTCGTCTGGACGAATTAAGGACCCAAGTGTCGGGATCTGCTCCGCGAAAAGTAGGAGATGGCGAACCAAAAGAGGAGTCTCGCAGGGCAGACCACGGAAAAGCTGAAGAGGAGTCACGAATCTCACCAGAAAACTCAGATCGCAACGACTATCCGGACGAGGGCGATGACTTCAATGTCGCGTTTCAATCGGGAAGTCGTGGAGCAGGATTGAACGGACGTGCGGCGGGGCAGTTCGTGACGCGTGGAGGAATAGGGTTCCGAGACAACCCACAGGTCGAACCACCAGCGGGGTTTCGAGGCAGCGCCAACCGTGACAGATTGCAAACAAGCGGCGGCGTCGGACTACGAGGTGGCGGCTATGGTCAGAACGGAGGTGTCGGCACAAACACCAGCGGGTGGAGGGACGCGCGGAATCTGGGAAAGAGGGAGATGAACCAGCCCAAACAGCCCCACTACCCTCGATTCAATGATTACGAAGCGATGTACGATAATGATGGTCGATACGATGACCCGACGTACGAATTCACTGAAGTTAAGCGCAACCACGGGTACCATGATCAACGGCAAGGCGAATCCAGGCCGGGCCGCCTCGACTTCCCGACCTACGATGGGCTTAGCGATCCCACTGAGTGGCTACAGAAGGCTGAGGATTTCTTTGAAGATCAAGGAACGGCCAATGAACGAAAAGTTCGACAAGCTAGCTTCTGTCTAACGGGCCCAGCGGCTGGATGGTTTCGCACGTTTCGCCGACTATCGTCTCGTCCAATCACATGGGCCGAGTTTGCAGAAAGGTGTGTGTACCGCTTCGGTCCGCCGTCTAGCATCAACCCATTAGGGGAGCTCACGTTCCTTCGACAAACGGGGACGGTGGACGAATATTGCATCAAGTTCGAGGCTTGCCTTGGCCGTACAACGAAGGTGACAGAAGAGTCTGCCATCTGGCACTTCTGCGCAGGACTTTCTGATACCATCCGGCGAGAGGTGGAGTACCACAAGCCAGAATCGGTTTACGTGGCTATGAATTTGGCTCGTACGACCGAACTGAAGCTCCCTGACGAGAAGGGTAATCGAACGTTTGGAGGATTTCCAGCACCGGGAAACCGCGCATCAAGCCAATCAGGGTTCTCTCGTGGAAGAGAACTCACAGGCGGACGCTCAACCGAGCCACGAGCTGCAGGTCAACGACCAGCCATGAAAAAATTGACATACCAAGAGATGAACGACCGCCGCGCAAAAGGTCTCTGTTTTAATTGCGATGAAGCATTCGCACCTGGCCACCACTGCAAGACTTTGTTCTGCATCGTCATGCGAAGCGAAGACGATAATGACGGAAGCGATGAGGACGAGGACCACCATGAGCCATCTCTCAACGCTATACGAGGACTTCACAGCAACGAAACCGAAGAAGACAACCCGAGGCTCTCCCTTAACGCCATACGAGGGCACAATGCAGACGAAACCTTCCAAGTTCGAATCCTTCTAGCCGGAGAAGTGGTCTGGGCACTGTTGGACTCAGGAAGCACGCACAACTTTGTGCGTGAGGAAGTAGCTTCACGCTTGTCCCTACCTGTCCTCACTCGACGCAGGGCCTGTGTCGCGCTGCCCGACGGCGGAACGATGGCGAGCAGCGGCGTTTGCAAGGACCTCCATCTCAAGGTGCAAGGTACCGAGTTCCAAGCCGATATGAATGTCATACCATTGACCGGGTATGATGTGGTGCTTGGAATACGGTGGCTTAACAGACTCGGGCGCATTATGTGGGACTTCCCAGCCGGAGAGATGGAGTTCAAATTAAATGGAACTCCCGTGATCTGGTATGCGGAAAGTCCGAGCGAGCCAGCGCACCTCAATGCCATAGGCGCCAACCGCAGCCCCGAGACCGACTTAGCAAGACTCCTCGAGGAATTCGAAGACGTGTTCGCCACACCAACAGGGCTGCCACCTCCGCGCTCGTGCGACCACCGAATCCGACTTTTGACGGGCACAGATCCAGTGGCTGTTCGACCATACCGCTACCCGCACCTCCAGAAAGACGAGATCGAGCGACAGTGCACCGACATGCTGGCCAACGGGATCATCCGCGAGAGTCGCTCGCCGTTCTCATCACCGGTTCTTCTTGTCAAGAAAGCCGATAACTCGTGGCGGTTCTGCGTGGACTATCGAGAGTTGAATTCCAAGACCGTGAAGGATAAGTTTCCTATCCCGGTGGTCGATGAGCTTCTCGACGAACTCCATGGCGCAACCTACTTCACCAAACTCGATCTGACTTCCGGGTACCATCAGATACGCATGGCGCCAAGCGACATCGACAAAACTGCTTTTCGGACTCATCATGGGCATTACGAGTTTCTTGTCATGCCATTCGGGTTATCCAATGCCCCTTCGACATTCCAGAGTCTCATGAATATAGTGTTTAAGGAACACCTGCGGAGGTTTGTCCTTGTTTTCTTTGACGATATTCTAATCTATAGTCAGTCGTGGGCGATTCATGTGCAACATATCCGAACCGTTTTGTCCCTTCTTCGGATGCACCGCCTATATCTAAAGCGCTCCAAGTGTTCGTTCGGTCAGCTCCAAGTCGCCTACCTCGGGCACGTCATCCAGCACTCGGGCGTGGCAGTCGACCAAAGCAAGATCTCCGCAATCAAAGAATGGCCACAACCTCGCACAACGCGCGCATTGAGGGGTTTTTTAGGTCTCTCGGGATATTACCGAAAGTTTATAAAGAACTATGGTATCATCTCGACGCCACTAACAAGCCTACTTCGCCGCAATAGCTTCGTGTGGGACGACAAGGCGACGGAGGCCTTCGAAGCCCTCAAGAAGGCCCTGTCTGAATCACCGGTGCTTGCCTTGCCCGACTTCGACTCCGAATTCGTCATCGAATGCGATGCCTCGGGTAGTGGTATTGGCGCAGTCCTACAACAACAGGGTCACCCGATTGCATTCTTCAGTCGAAAGCTAGCTGATCGGCATCACAAGCTTGCTGCCTATGAGCGAGAGTTGATCGGACTCGCGAAAGCTGTCTCCCATTGGCGACCCTACCTATGGGGACGGCGATTTCTTATACGAACCGATCACTTCAGTTTGAAGTTCTTACTGGAACAACGACTCAGCACCTCTCCTCAACAACACTGGATTAGCAAGCTTTTGGGTTTTGATTTTGGGGTTGAATATCGAGCCGGAGTCCTTAACCGCGCAGCTGATGCTCTATCTCGCCGTGAAGAAGAGGACACGACAGAGGAAGTAGCCTTGTTTGCCATGTCTCGAGCGCGCGTCGGAATCTTTGATGACCTCCGGCGTGAAATCGAAGCGGTGGAGGTCTTACGCGACCAACGGGACAGCATCATTCGCGGCGAAGAGGGCAGCGACTGGACGGTTGGTGACGGCATCATCTTGTTTCGGGGTCGGGCTTACCTAGCGGCTGATTCACCGTTAGTTGCACGTGTCGTCTCGGGGTTCCATAATTTGGCTCACGAGGGTTCCCAGAAGACTATGGAACGCATTCGGCGGGATTTCTATTGGAAAGGGTGGAAGAAGACTATTCGTGATTTCATCGGGCAGTGCCAAGTTTGCCAACAGTACAAGTGGGAGACGATAAAGCCCGCGGGACTGCAACAACCCCTGCCAATTCCAACATCTATTTGGGCCGATGTCTCGATGGACTTCGTCGAGGCACTCCCGAAGTCGGCGGGTAAGACGGTCATATTGGTCGTCGTCGATCGACTCTCGAAGTACGCTCACTTCCTCCCCTTGAGTCATCCGTATACGGCTGCATCGGTGGCACATGCATTCTTCTCCGACATTGTGCGCCTACATGGTCTTCCCGAGACGATAGTCACGGATCGTGACCCCGTATTTCGCAGTGCTTTTTGGCGTGAGCTGCTCCGTTTATCGGGGGCCGTGCTGGCCTATTCCACAGCGTTCCACCCACAGACAGACGGCCAGACGGAAGTGGTGAACCGGACGCTCGAGATATATTTACGCTGCGTCACTGGAGACAAGCCGAAGAAATGGCTCACGTGGCTTCCATGGGTCGAGTACTGCTACAATACATCGTATCATACAGCTCTGCAGGCCACGCCGTTTCGTTTGGTGTATGGGCGCGAACCACCACGGCTTCTAGACTACACGGCAAGAGCGTCGACGGTAGATGCTGTGGATCGCAGCTTGACCGAGAGGACTGAATTTCTCCAGGAGACCCGAGCTCGTTTGGCGCAGGCGCAGAAACGCATGAAGGACCACTATGATGGTAGTCATCGGTTGGTCACATTTGAAGTCGGGGATTATGTGTGGCTCAAGCTCCAACCGTATCGCCAACTAACAGTGGCACGACATGCGTTGAACAAATTGTCTCCGAGGTTCTACGGGCCGTTCGAGATACTTGGGAGAATCGGCGAGGTTGCGTATCGCCTTCAACTACCAGAAGGGAGTCGAATCCACAACGTATTCCACGTGTCGTTATTGAAGCCGCACAAGGGTCCACTTCCGGAGACAGCCACGGAGCTTCCTTCAATCCATGAGGGTCGAACGCTGTTGAAGCCGCATGCAGTGATCCGGAGCCGCTTAAATAGGGGTCAGCGGGAGTTACTCGTCCAGTGGCATGCAAATGCGCCAGAATCGGCAACATGGGAAGGGTTCGAGAAGTTTGCCGAGGCGTATCCGGACTACGAGCTTGAGGACAAGCTCGTTGTGCAGGAGGGGAGTAATGATACAGATGCTTTTATTGGCAAGATATACCAACGAAAGCATCTGAATCACAATTAGGATTTATTTCTTTAAGTCAGTTTGGTTTATTTATTGTTTTAAGTATTTAGGGCGTTTTTATTTTTCATGAGTTTTAGGGGTCATTTATTTTATTTTCTGTTGAGGTTTTATTTTCTGTCAAGTAGTAAGAGTTTTTTTTTATTAAGAAAAAAAAAAGCCCGTTGAGAAAAAGCCCGGTTGTAATTTGATGACCTACCTATAAATAGGTCTCTTTTTATTAATGAAAAATGATCTTTCAACCAAAATCAACTTAGTCTCTCTCAGAGGAGGAGAGATTAGGTTTGGGAAAGACTAGCTCTTTTTAATTACGAATTTCACCTTAATCACGGCTCCCGTTACGAGATCTCAGACCCGGGCTGTATCATTTTGTAACGGGCTCAATTTGTAATACGATCCTAACGACCTGAAACAACTGAAGGCTTCTGCCTCCCTTTAATACAAATTTCGGTTTCTTTTATAATAAATAAAAAAAATTAAAGAACTCTGCAGTACAGTCCATAGTGTCGTTCATGTACTCCCGTTTAAAATCATGTTTCAGTTTCTTTGGTTTTTGTCGGACTGTCTAAATCTGAAAGCTCAAAGAAATTGTTTGTATTGTTCCCGTACTACTTATTTGCAATCCTTTTCTATTATGTTTGATCCTTGTTGTATTTTATCTAGGATGGCTCTTGTAATGGCTTACAACACTACGCTGCCCTTGGAAGAGACAAGGTAACCTACGTCTAGACAGTAAACTACTGCATTCTCGCGGTACGATAAAATTAAAATGTGGTAGAGTATCACAAGGCTTTAACCGCTTGGCTGCCATAAGATTTCAGCTTTTGAGCCCTTGTGTTCTTCATGCATATTTCATATGCTCATTCGTTTTATTCACTTTGAGCTTATTGACCCTTCCGTTGCTTATATGAGATTTAAGACACTTCTCCCAATGGAAATAAGCAGCATGGATAAAATATCATTTTTGTTAAAAAAAAAAAAATTACAAAATTCAAAAGTTACAGTCGAAAAATCCGTTGAACATTTAGACATCGGCATTTCGAAAACAAATCTCTGAGAATACGTCGCTATTGTCAAATATGTATCTAAATTTGCGTGGGGTTGTTTTTCTACATTTTGGGAAGCAGTGTCGTCAACTGTCGATGGAATCTTTGTAGCTGAAAATGGCCTAAAATTTCAAATATTTACTTATATTTTTTTATCTGAAATATTTTCATTCAGTTGGGGGCAACCGCCGTCAATCTGGTGGCTAGTGACAAACCGACAGATGTTTACTCTGGAATAGCTGGGAGGTAAGCTAATTAATGAATCAGGAAAATGGTTGCATTAAGCCACAGAAAACGTCTTAATCACATCAGCTTCTCTGATGATAACGTAAGGTTGGAGTACTTCATTCATACTTCGATTGCAGGGTACTGGAAATGATGCGTAGAGATGCGCAAGAGGATCCTGAAGATAATCCCGACGCATTGCAAGCAAGATTATTACTTGATCAGGTTGTTCAAACTACTAAAAAGTTTTTCTATGAACCGACTTTGACTATTCAAAGTAAAAATATTTTTGTATGGACCATAAAATGCAAAATGCCTTGACACGAATTGTTCTGAAAACGCCAGTCAGATATCACGATATTGATTCTTCGCGCTTATTTGTATAAATGGTCTAGGTTGACAGGAAGCTAGTGAAGCAGACTGTGATGACCTCAGTATATGGTGTCACTTACATTGGTGCTAGGGATCAAATTATGAAGAGATTAAAGGAGCGAGGTGACATTGTAGATGAGCAAGAGCTCTTTTCATGTTCTTGCTATGCAACAAAGGTAAGAGATGGTTCGTGCCCGTCGTCTCGTTTAACATGTTACATGTTTGATATTTTACCGGTAATGATGTGCCAATGCACATGTACTTCAAAAAGTTGTTCTGTTTCCTAAGGGTATTTGCTGAAGTTCTTGCTTGGGTCCTTGACCCAAAAAGAATTATTTATTAATAAGTTTGCACTTCTTCTAATTATCTTCATTTATTTTCTTATGGGATTTTCTTATGTCGATAGATCACGTTAGCTGCTTTAGGAGAGATGTTTGAATCTGCGCGTGGTATCATGACCTGGCTTGGGGAGTGTGCAAAAGTTTGTTCCTATTTCTCATTCTGTGTGTGTATAATTGAGAAATGAAGTGTGCAAAAGTTTGACATGCTTTCCTTTTGTGTGTGTAATGTGATCGTGAATCACCAATCTTCGAATGCACAGATAATTTCAGCTCAGAATGAGGCAGTGAGATGGACAACTCCTCTAGGGATCCCTGTTGTACAACCGTACCGTAAATCGACAACGCATTTTGTGAGTTTTTGAAAATCATCTATTATTATCGCTGTGTTTATTGCACTCTTAGAAATCATCTAGTTGTATCGATCGATGAAACTCTGTTTTTCCTTTTGATCCATTTGTCAGGTCAAAACTTCCCTTCAGATTTTATCAGTACGGCGAGAAACAGACAAGGTATCTTATCTTATGTTGGCTGTTTTAAGTGTTTTTTTTTTTCCTTCTTATATGATTATCTATAATCATTGTTCTACGAAGTTAAATTATTTATAAATACTTGCCCCCTCAATTATTATCATTGCAAAGTTTCCTGAACCAGTCACCAACCTTCTATTACTTGCTCCTTTTCTTTTAAATTGGTTTTCAATCATTTGTTTCTGTCTAAAGCTGTCGATTGACAATTGTACGCAGATTTTCAATATAATTGACCCAAAAGTCTCTGAAAAATTATTTTGGCATGATATAGGTCCTGGCTCGGAGGCAGAGAACAGCTTTTCCCCCAAATTTTGTTCACTCCTTAGACGGCTCTCATATGATGATGACTGCCATAGCCTGCAGAAAAGCAGGCATTGCATTTGCAGGTTGGTTCTTCTCAGCATCCTCTTTTTCTTTTTCTTTTCGCATTTTTTTTTTCAGATTCCGCTTCTAATTTCCACTTCTCTGGTGTGTCATATTCAGGAGTTCATGATTCGTACTGGACGCACGCATGTGACGTAGACGAAATGAGCAAGATTCTCCGAGAGAAGTTTGTTGAATTATACGAGACCCCAATACTAGAGCAAGTACTGTATCTTCTCCTCCTTCGAGTTTTACAGTGTGTTTATATATACAAATGAAATCATTTCCCGTTAGAATTGTTTTATCGATCTAGTTGATTATGTTCTTGTTGTTCAGTTATCGGAGAGCTTTCGACAATCATTCCCGGAACTGAGTTTCCCTCCACTGCCCGAGCGGGGTGATTTTGACGTAAAGAATGTTTTAGAGTCGTCGTATTTCTTTAACTAGTGGGAGATATGTCTTCACTCATTTTTGAGGTCACAAGTTAAAATAGAGAACCAATAAAAACCCATTTAATTGGACTAGGCATATCTCCAAGGCTGATAGAAGGCCAGCCAAAAGGTATGATATCCATTCACTCCTTACTTTTTGTGCCCATCTGAGTATGATATTTCATTAGATCATCTTGCAAGTTCGTTTTACAGTCTCTTTCTTTTCTTGACTCTCAATCTGATTAGCTGTTTTCTTTGTGTTAGTGACGGGGCAGAGAAACTAACTACTGATGATATGTTGTATCGAACCAGTCTGGTATGAAAAGCTCCGAAACCAGTCGACTTTGCTTCGTGCTTTCAGAAATGTCTGTATAGTATTAGCTCTCAATGGTTCGCTATATGATTCGATTACTGTGTATACGTAAGTACGCCAATTCATCCATGTTTTGTTTTTAGTTTTTTGTTTTTATATATGTATATGCAAATAGATCGCTCGAGTAACTGGGAAAAAAAGGCTCGTGTTGCTATACAGAGATAAATGGATGGAATTCAACTGTAAGAACCACTGTGCATCTCAATTTTTGGACTCGTAAATGAAAAAATGTCTTCCCATTTAGGTCCGAGTTTGTCATAGTTGTGTTTAATTTTTTTCCCCGCCTCCAAACTTCACCTCCTCTCTCTTGGAACATTTTATTTGTCTAATTTCTGATCAGATACAAACTTATTGTACTTCGAATATTCAGACAGGAACATGCGTTTCTGATGTTCAGAACTCCTGTAGAGTTTGAAATAATAATTTAAAAAAAAAAAAAAAAAAACCTGTACAATGTAACTTTTTCTCGTAGGTTTGGGAATTAACTTTGCCTTGGTAAAAATCCCATGGTTTATATATAATTACATAGAGGAAATGGCGGGATAAAACCCAATATTTTTTAATTAAGTGAATGAGGTCTACAATGAGCAAGCTGTTGGGGATGATGTTTCTAATGAAGTAAGGTCCGAGAGTGACCTGGCCAGCCTTTGTAGCGACGTTGAAGAGCAAGCCACGAAGAGGAGCAGGAAACAGTACAACCCAAAGCTCAAATCCATCAGATTTCAAGTTCAAACTTGATATGGAATTTCCTTGTATGAACGATTTAAGACACGTACTCGTCGAAGAGTTTATTAAGGCTGATCGAGAATTCAAATTCGTTTTCAATAACATGACCAAACTACGAACATAATGTAGGCATTGGTTGTCATGGGTCTTGTATGCTAAGCTTAAGGGTCCATCTACAAATACAATGAGAGTGAATACGTTGGTAGATACTCATGATTGTGGCATAGTATTTGACAACAAACATGTCACAAGTCGGTGGTTATCCAACATTTTCTTGACCAATTCAGACTAACTCCACACATGGAGTAGTTGCTTCAAAGAGATGGCATCATCAACAAAGCACCCCAACGTCTTTATATCTATCTTATATAGGGCGAGGAAGATGGCAGACATATCTTAGAGAAATCGGTGATTAGCCAATTTGTTGTCCACGAGGGTTATTGTAAGCAACTCATAAGTACTAACCCATGTGTTATTCAGAATTAATCGTTCAATTTGGTTTGACAGTGTGATTGAATTTTGTATTTAATTGTTGGTTACTTTGGCAGGTTCTACAACTTTGATTAAAACAACTCTTATTGATGGAGGCATGTAAAGATGGTTTCAACAAGAAATGTCGGCCATTGCTAAGATTTGATGGTTGCTTTCTCAAGGGATATTGCAAGGGTATGTTGTAGGCAACTATAGATATTGATTCAAACAACTCCCAATTTCATGTTGCTTATGTTGTAGCTGAAAAAGAGAATACTTTGAGTTGGACATGGTTTCTGCTTTTACTTCAAGAAGATCTTGGTGTCCATAACACTAGTGACTTCACCGTGAGGAGTGACAGACAAAAGGGGCTAGAGAAGGCAATGGTAGATGTTTTTTCAGGGACAGAACATGGATTTTGTGTAAGGCATATACTCTAATTTTAAGAAAGAGCATAGTAGTTTGATGTTGAAACAAAAGTTCTGGGCCTGTGCTATATCTAGGAATTTGCAAGCTTGAAGAATTTGTTTGTCTGATTTTTTTTAAGTACGATTCAATTCAAAGTGTTTGAGTAAAGCTGAATTGGGTATTTTTGGTACAACTCATACAAAGTATTTCTGGAGTTAGCTGAATTTGGTATTTTTGGACATGAAGTGAATTATGCAGAGATGTTGGCTTGTATGAAGTCTTTGAACAATCTTTAAACTTTTGAAATATGCAAAGTAGTTGAAGTTTGAGTGATATTTCCTCTTTTTCAATGCAATTACATTTCAGCCCCGCTCCAAAATGATTAGAATTTACGAAAAGAGCCCTTCAGAGTGTTGGTAATAATAATAAGAAAGAGAAACTTGATAAATGCTACACCTTAGAGCCTTTAATCACAAAACACTACACTACGTACCAAGTTTTCAAATAACCCTATACATACCCACTTGAAAAATCCAAATTACCCTTATGTGAAAAATTTCACCCAATTTGATTTTGAACATTTCGACCTCTCTCATTCTTTCTCTTCTTTCGTTGTGGTCCACTGAATTAGGGTTGAGAAATCCTCTGACGACTGCCGATTTCCATCATCATCGTAAAGTACGGTTTTCACCATCGTCTTCATGTGGTGTCGCTGAGCTCGTCATCAACCAAGGACCGCTTCCTTCATCGCCCTCACCATCGCCATCGATCACTTCTTTATCATGATATGTGTTTCATATTTCTTTATTTTTCTTATAGATTTTCTCCCAATTTCTAGAGTTTTTCAAATGTGTTGTCAAGTTTTAGAGTTTTTCAACAAATGCATTGAGCTTCCCGCAAGTTGATGCTGATTTTCGTCCAATTTTTGCTATGATTTTATTCTATAAATTATTCGCGACCAATTTTTAGATATTTCGACAAATTTACAATGATTTTGACCGATTTCCCAGTTTTTTCAACCAATTTGTGATTAAAAATTCTAGGAATTGATCGAAATTAAAAGAAAAGAGGTCGAATATATATAAGCATTTTAATATTCGTCGATTTTTTTAAAAAAATCAGTCAAAAATCTGAAAAATGCACATACAACGAAGAACACACAATTTTTTTCTTCGTAAAATTGAAACAATAGCAACTTATAAAAAAACGATCAAATTTAAAGAAACATAAACATTATTTTCAGACATAGAATTTCACTCTTCACTCTTATAAAAATTTCATTCTTCTATTCTCTTCTCTTTGTATATTAAAAAAACATATTTGTAATTTACTAGGACATTACAAATATCATGTTTGAGATATAGCCAACGTTTAGAAACTTATTAAAAAAATATCAAAACAGATGAAGTCGCACTTGAATAAACCATTTAAATTTTCCATTTGTCTTTTCAGCCTTTTTTTTGCTACAGTGATTCGTCACTGTCTCTCTCACGCATTTTTTTTTTCTTATCAAAACTTCAAAAATTTATATCTTCTTCGTATGAATTCGAAATTGAGTAATTCCAAATCCTAAGGATTCATGGCAATGAGAGCTTCAAATATACACCCATTGTGTTGGATGAAAAATCCTGTCTACTACTGTAGAATTCCGCCGGAGTTCACCATTGGTATATTAATTGTCGAATTTTTAAATTATTTACATTTTTTTAATTATAACATGTTTAATATAAGGATATTTAAGTCAAATATAATCGTCATTGACTATTTTCCTAAATGTTTGCAAACGTTGGATACATCCCAATTTTATAGTTTAGTTTTGACTACAAATCTACAACGCCCTTAAAAAAAATTGAGAAATTTTAAAAATCAATGATTTAGGTCATCTCCTATCCAACGACATAACATTAAATTTAGTGCATTAAGTCCTCCAATCACACTACAAACAACACGGTATAATTTAGTGTTTGTACAGTACCACGCCATATTGTATACAAGGTAATTTTTTTTTTGGCCGGTTAGGTATCTAGCCAAAATTGACTACCTCTTTTAAAATTCTAGCCTAACTATTACTTAAATTAGGTAACTAGCCCAATCCACTATCAAACAATATTATATTCTTATCTTACCCCTCATCAAATACACACCAAAATTTTCGGATCCGACTCCAAATCCTTCAATCCTCCGATATTGCCTCTGAACTCTCCGTCGATTTCGAATCCCTCAATCCTCCGATATTACGTCCGACCTCCTTTTCCGCCACCAATTTTCTGATTTTGCCACTTCCGAAGCCGACGAAGCGTCTCCGTTCTCAGACTTGGAAAAAATGGTAAGTATATATTTACAATTCAATTAACCCATAGAACACCATAATCGAAACCTTCCCCCGCATCTCCGATCAATTCTCTGTTAGATTAACTATAAAATATGCTTTTTCGAATGGTAAATAATATTTACTATCAGACCATCCGATAGTAAATAATATTTACTATCGGACCATCCGATAGTAAATAATATTTACTATCGGACCATCCGATAGTAAATAATATTTACTATCGGATCATCCGATAGTAAATATTATTTACCATTCGAAAAAACAAAATACTTGTCTTCGATTTGACGAACGATTCCATGATTCAAATCTGATGATGAATAACTGGAAAAAATTTGGAATTAACTACCAAATAAGAACGAAGTTGTAAGAAACTAAAGAACCTAAGAAGGATTAAATGACTAACCTAAACGAACAGATAATATAAGAACAATAGAAGAACATCTACGAAATCGATGATCCTATTATTCCAAATGAGTTGTCGAATATCCTGGTTGCAAATCACAGGATAATTTTAATGGTAAATAATATTTACAGTCGGGCCATCTGATAGTAAATATTATTTACCATTCCAAAAAACAAAATACATGTCTCCGATTTGGCGAACGATTCCATGATTCAAATCCGATGATGAATAACTGGAAAAAAAATCTAGAATTAACAAACAAATAAGAACGAAGTTTTATGAAACCAAGGGCAATTTTGGAAGTATGAGAAATATGGGCTATTTCCCTAAATAAATAGATAATTGGGCTATAATTTAAAAGTCTCCTCTATAAGTAGGCTAGTTGTTTATAAATCTTTTTTTTTTAGACTTTATTTGACTACTAATATTAATATGTATATACACTGCCTTTGCCCTTTAATCATAGCGGAGCAACCAGTTTATATTAAGTTATATAGTCACACGGATATAGTGGATTGAGATATAACCCACATTTGGTTAATTTCTTGTAAATAGCCAAGTAAACTTATTAACAAATTAATAAGAGCCTTATTTAACACAACCAAACATATATTTTAGGTAGTTAATTGGCTGCCACGTATGCAAGTTGGCTATTTACAAATTATTTACCAAATGTTGGCTAATTTACAATTCCTATAGTAATTGGCTACGTAAGCCACCTAAATTCTAGGAATTGTAAATTAGCCAACCTTTGGTAAATAATTTGTAAATAGCCAACTTGCATACGTGGCAGCCAATTAACTATCTAAAATATATGTTTGGTTGTGTTAAATAAGGCTTATATTAATTTGTTAATAAGTTTACTTGGCTATTTACAAGAAATTAACCAAAAGTTGGCTATATCTCAATCCACTATATTCGTGTGGCTATATAACTTAATAACCCTTTAATATAAGTACGCAACTTTTACTCAAAAAAAATATTAATATGTATATAAATATATTTAAAATATATACAATTTTATAAATAACCAAAATTATTGTGACTACAACACAAAATGTAATATACTAATTTAGATTATTTAAATGTATTGTGATTTTTTTAGTAATGTAATAATAATTTTATTATTTTAAAATTTAGTACATTGAATATTGATATGTTTAATCAGCTATTTAATAAATATAAGAAGTATAATATTTATTGAAATATTAATTATAGTTGATAATTATTTAGTTTTAATAATATAATAATAAGGAACAATATTTTTGGTGTGAGATTTGATGTTGTGATTGTAGTAGAAAAAAAAATTGATGCTAAAAATAATCAAAATTAATGAATTTTTAACATCAAATTTGGTGTTGTGATTGGAGATGCTTTTTTTAACACGCACTGATTTGATTATCTTATAAATAAATAAAAAATAAAGGCAATTCGTAGTTTTCAAGTGGGTAAATCGTTAGTGTAGGTTTTATCAAGTTTATCTGTAATCATTGTTCTGTAAATTTGGTGGCGTTGAACCTATTGCTTTGGACTCTTCGAATATAGGATCACTGTGACAAAATCCGTCAAATATTTAACAGAAGGACTACATATAACCCACTGCATGATTGCAAGGACATGGATGATATTTTTAGAACTTTGGAGATAGATTGCTACGAGTATAAGAATTGAGGGACTACAAATTAATGTTGTTAAAAAATCATTACAAATTATTTTATCTTTAATTGAAAAAAAGTAGAAACTTTTACTGCACCAAAATATAGATAACACAAAATTAATCAACAATAATTAACATAAATATACTTACGATTTAGATGTAGAAAAATGTGAAACCATACAAAATGAACACCTATTAACAATAGTTAATGAAAATTTACTAATGATTTAGAAGTATAAAACATGAAAACTACACAAAGTCAGCCTACTAACGTTAATTAATGAATCTATAATTCATGAGATAGTCCTTGTTCTTACCAAATTCCTCTAGAATTGGTTGAGGCGTTTGATAATATATATATATATATATATATATATATATATATATATAATATTATTATTATTAATTGAATGGTTTGGCATAGGTATTCTGCCATCCCAGTTCGAGATTCATGCTTGTAAACAATACAGAAGAGCGGAGCAGTACATCTACCTCAAAAACGGGAAGAGCCTTATGGACCTCTTGAAGGCGTTTAGGGGAATTAATCTTCATACATTGGAGGCCACTGTTCCGAGCTTCATCCATTCTTTACCGGATGAGTCCTATTTCACCATTAAACAATGTAAAGGTTTGTGTTGCTTTATATTTATTTATTGCAGTAACATTCAATACAATTTTCATGTGGTTCTGGTGATTGTTGCAAAATGATGTCTAGTGTCCTATCCTTCGGCGTGTGTTGCAAAAAACGAATCATTCTGCGATTCTTGCCTCGAGTTACAAAATCCTCAATGCAGCACAAGTATTGATGATGGTTTGAAAATGGACGAAATCCTGCAAAAATCAGAACAATACTCAAACAGAACATGCGTTTTTTTTATTCCTAAAAATGTATCGAAGGAACAAATTTTCTTTCCCAGAAGCTGAAATATTCCAATTTGAATTAGAACCGAATCGAAATTTCGATTCCATATTTTTTTATATAATGGAATGTAATTTTGTTTTGGTTATATCGACCACGTTTTAATAGAAAATGGATACGGGTGTCTCATTTTTTTGAGCTGTACGCATTCAAAGTTTGTTTCATGACATTTCATTTTTTATGTAAATATGAGCATTAAATTTTCGTAGTAGGGAAATTAATTTTGTTTAAAAAAAAAAGAGATCTTAGCGCAAATGGTCTATAACTTGTTACCGAATTTTGGATCTTGTCCCTAATTTAAATTAATCAGTAAAAAAGTCCTTCAACTTTTTTAATTGTTGGCAATCAAGTCTAACCCTTAACAGCGTTTAAATCATGGATGAAAATCCTCATGTGTTAAACTAAATCCCTAAAATCACCATTGTAAGTCTAACCCTTACGATCGTAAATCGCCATAAAACATTCTTGTTGAAACAGGAATCTACGGATCTTAAATCCGAGGCTGGAGATTTAAAACTAAGCTTTGAAAATTTTATTAATCTTCTTGAAGAAAATAGTTTAACATGAAAAATATTTGGCGCGAAGAAGACGAGGAAGAATATTTTGATGACTTGTACAACTTGGGTAAAAAAAAGATCATCATAACAAGAAGAATTGTAATCATCGTACTATCTAGGAATTTGCAAGCTTGAAGAATTTGTTTGTCTGATTTTTTTTAAGTGCAATTCAATTCAAAGTGTTTGAGTAAAGCTGAATTGGGTATTTTGGGTACAACCCATATATAAAGTGTTTTTGGGGTTAGCTGAATTTGGTATTTTTTTTTTGTACAACTCATATAAAGTGTTTTTGGGTTAGCTGAATTTGGTATTTTTGAACATGAAGTGAATTATGCAGAGATGTTGGTTTGTATGAAGTCTTTGAACAATCTTTAAACCTTTGAAATATGCAGAGTAGTTAAAGTTCGAGTGATATTTCATCTTTTTCAATGCAATTGCATTTCAGCCCTACTCCAAAATGATCTGAATTTACGAAAAGCACCCTTCAGAGTGTTGGTAATAATAATGAGAAACTTGATAAATGCTACACCTTAGAGTCTTTAATCACAAAACACTACACTACGTACCAAGTATTCAAATAATCCTATACATACCCACTTGAAAAGTCCAAATTACCCTTATGTGAAAATTTCACCCAATTTGATTTTGAACATTTCAACCTCTCTCTCTTTCTTTCTCTTCTTTCTTTGCGGTCCATTGAATATTAGGGTTGAGAAATCCTCTGTTAGCCGCCGATTTCCATCATCAACGTCGAGTACGATTTTCACCATTGTCCTCATGTGGTGTCGTCTAGCTCGCCATCAACCGAGGACCGCTTTCTTCATCGCCCTCGCCATCGCCATCGATCGCTTCTCTATCATGATATGTGCTTCATGATTCTTTATTTTTCTTATAGATTTTCGCCCAATTTCTGGAGTTTTTCAAATGGGTTGTCAAGTTTTAGAGTTTTTCAACAAAGGTATTGAGTTTCCCGCAAGTTGATGCTGATTTTCGTCCAATTGTTGCTATGATTTTTATTGTATAAATTATTTGTGACCAATTTTTAGATATTTCGACCAATTTACAATGATTTTGACCAATTTCCCAATTTTTTCGACCAATTTGTGGTTAAAAATTTTAGGAATTGATCGAAATTTAAAAAAAAAAAGAGGTCGAATATATATAAGCATTTTAATATTCGTCGATTTTAAAAAAAAAAATGGTCAAAAATTACATATATTCGTCTAAGATCTGAAAAATGCACATATAACGAAGAACACAAATTTTTTTTCTCTTCGTAAAATCGAACCAATAGCAACTTATAAAAAAAAGCTATCAAATTTCAAAATACAAAGGAAACATAACCATTATTTGAGATGTAGAATTTCACTCTTTACGCTTGTAACAATTTTACTCTTCTCTTTGTATACTAAAAAAAGTGAGAAATTTTAAAAGAAAAAATTGTACAAAATAGCTATTTGAAACTTATTGATTAGCAAAATAGCCAAAATTTCAACTTTTCAGCAAAGTAACCAAATTTACATTTTCAAAATTTGTTTGACAGCTTAGATTAATTTTTTTTTACTATTATTATATGCAATTTACCACTTTTAAAAAAATTAATCTTAGGGTTAAAAAAATTAATCTTGAAACCAGATTCCTGCACATTTTAGTTATTTTACTCAATTAAGGCAAACATTGGCTATTTTACAAATTCATAACTTTAAATTGGCTATTTAGCTGCATCAAAATTGTACAAAATAGCCATTTGAAACTTATTGATTAGCAAAATAGCCAAAGTTTCAACTTTTCAACAAAGTAACCAAATTTACATTTTCAAAATTTTTTTGACAGCCTAGATTAAAATTTTTGACGATTATTATAAGCAATTTATCACTTTCAAAAAAAATAATCTTAGGGTCAAAAAAATTAATCTTGAAACAAGATTTCTGCACATTTTGGCTATTTTACTCAATTAAGATAAACTTTGCTCTTTTGCAAATTCATAACTTAAAATTAGCTATTTAACTACATCACCCATTTTAACACTCAATGATTTAGATCAAGACACTGATTTGATTATCTTATAAATAAATAAAAAATAGAAGGTAATTCGGACTTTCCAAGTGGGTAAATCGTTAATGTAGCCTTTATCTGTAATAATCCCGCAAGAAACAGAAGAACCCCAAACACCAGGTTTAAGAAGGGTTTATGACGGCGTTTTCTCTCACTTCCAAATTCCAGCGATTCTGATCAAACCATTTGGATCGCAAGAAGAAGTAAGAAGAGTTCCAGATGTGGAGGAACTACGCCAAGCGAGCTTTCTCCCGAAACACCACTCACAAAACGTTGCCCCACCCTGGCGAGCGAGCTTTAGCGCCATTTGTGTTGTCGCGGCCGGAACGCCAATCCCCGAGCATCCTGGTCCGGTGGCTGGGGTCGGCGGCGGAGGCGACGTCGGCGGCTCCGTCGGACGAGGAGGAGGAGCGCGCGTGCCTGCTGTCGCCGGAGGAGGCCCGGGCGCGGAGCCGAGAGCGGGAGCGGCTGCGGCGGAGGCAGGTGAAGGTGGAGACGGAGGCGTGGGAGAAGGCGTCGGAGGAGTACAGCGAGCTGGTGTCGGACATGTGCGAGAGGAAGCTGGCCCCGAACCTGCCGTACACGAAGGGCCTGTTTCTGGGGTGGTTCGAGCCCCTGAGGGCGGCCATCGCGGAGGAGCAGCGGCTGTGCCTCGAGGGCAAGCTGGCCCGCAAGCGCTACGCCCCTTTCTTCTCGGAGCTGCCCCCCGACATGATGGCCATCATCACCATGCACAAGCTCATGGCCATGCTCATGACCAAAGACGGCCTCGGCGCCGCCCGCGTCACCCAGGCCTCCCTCGCCGTCGGCGACGCCATCGAGCAGGAGATCAAGATCCGCAAGCTCATCTCCAAAGGCAGACTCAAGACCAAGAAGAACAACAAGAACAAGAACAAGAACAACCAACCGCCCGACCCCGACGAGTCCCTCAAAGAGGCCTTGCTCAAGAAAAAAATCGAGGTGCTCATCCGACAGCAGAAGCGCAGGCAGATGCAATTCTTACTGAATCAGGAGGACGATTCCAAGTGGGGGCACGGGATCAGGGCTATGGTCCGTTTCCTCTTTCATTCCGTCCAACGAAATTAATAACTCTTTAAGTCTGTTGTTGTATTTGTAACCCTTGTTTTTTTTTTTTTTTTTTTTTTTTCAGGTTGGAAGTCGTCTCATTGAATTGTTGATCGAAACGGCGTTTATTCAGCCTCCGGCTCAACAGCACCACGAGTCTGATTCTCCTCCTGATATACGCCCTGCGTTTGTGCATAGGCTCAGGAGATTGTCCAAAGGGTACATCACAATCCATTCCATGTTTCTTTTTTTGTTCACCCAAGTGATGATGCTGAATATTTCTTTTTGACAGCGAAAGTGGAAAACAATGTGGCTTCATAGAGTGTGACCCTATGGTTCTCCGAGGCGTCGAGAGGACTGTAAGCGAATTCTCATTTATTTTCTATGCATGAAGCTGTTTGTTTAACCTCTGGGTTATTTAGTTTCTAATCTCTCGAGTCCTTGAGTTTTATGTTGATGTTTATTCTCGTTCATGGTTTCTCTTCAACAGGTAAGCCATGTGGTGATTCCATACATGCCTATGTTGGTACCCCCGGCCAAATGGACTGGGTATGTACTATGTAAATACCATACACTAGCTTTTCTTTATCTGCAATCTAAATATGCTGTTGGCATCTGGAAATTTAGGGAATTTGAGAGTTGAGAGTTTTTTTTTTTTTTTTTTTTTTTTTTTTTTTTTTTTTTTTTTTTGAACTGCAAATTAATGCTACTTTTCTAGTAGAAATGAGTGAGGAACTTACGAACCCCTAGTAGATGGAAAATAATTTTGAAAAAGAAATGGGTGTCGGTGTAGATATTATAGTCATATATGCAATCTAAGCATGCAGGGCGCGTTAAATTTGAGCTATTAATTTCCACTTGTTATTTTATCAGAAGAGTTTCCAGAAAGATTAGAAGGCACATTCCCTTGGCAATTTTTTCTGTGTTGCTTGTGTCATAATGTTTCTATTCTGTTTCCAAGCTATGACAAAGGAGGACACTTTTACCTACCGTCGTACATCATGCGTACTCACGGAGCAAGGCAACAGCGTGCTGCTGTAAAAAACGCTCCAATAGATCAGATGAAGCCAGTTTTTCAGGTTTGTAAATTTGAGATTTACTGAACTTTTTGTAGTGGAAACCATCATTGATGATACGTAACAAAATAAAGAGTATCCGCAAATTTCTGTTTTGAATTTCTTTCAAGTATAATTCTTACTCCTACTTGCTAGGCGTTGGATACTCTTGGGAGTACCAAATGGAGGATTAATCGGAGGGTTCTTCATGTTATAGAGAGAATATGGGCCACAGGAGAATGCATTGCGGATTTGGTGGACCGCAATGATGTGAGTTTCTACTCTCTCTCTCTCTCTCTTTCTTTCATTCTTTCTTTCTTGTGAGAATTATTAAGTAATAACATAGTAGAGTTGTTATAAATATAACCCCGAGATATTTATGTAGTGTTTTGTTCACATTATGAAAATTCAAGTCTCGAAAGTGATTCAGAGATGTAAAATTCAAGTCTCTGAAAATAGATCCTTTGCATACAGGTTCCTCTGCCTGAGAAGCCAGATACCGCAGATGAAACGGAAATAAGGAGTTGGAAATATCAAGTTAGAAGTGCCCGAAAAGAGAATATGGAGAGATATGCTCTGCGTTGTGATGTAGAACTCAAACTTGAGGTATGAACTCGGAAGAATGTTGCAGCAATAGCAGAACAAGTGATGGAAGGTCTTTTTATAAAAACAGGTAGCTAGGAATATGAAGGACGAGGCAGGCTTCTACTATCCGCACAATCTTGACTTCCGAGGCCGTGCATATCCTATGCATCCGTATTTGAACCATCTCGGTTCCGATTTCTGCCGTGGGATCTTGGAATTCGCTGAGGGACGTCCTCTGGGGAAGTCAGGCCTGCGGTGGCTGAAAATACACTTGGCTACTTTGTACGGCGGTGGTGTGGACAAGTTATCTCACGATGGTCGATTGGCATTTACGGAGAACCATTTGGATGACATATTTGATTCCGCTGACAGACCGTTGGAGGGAAGGCGATGGTGGTTGAATGCCGAAGATCCTTGCCAACTCTTGGCTGTCTGTATCAGTCTCACCGACGCCCTGAGAAGCTCTTCGCCAGAAATGCATATTTCACATGTTCATGTACACCAGGTATTAATAAATCATTACAGTGGATCATTACGGTTATGAGAAGAGTTGTCACATTTTTATTTTAGTTTTCTTGATCGTAGATTCCAGGTCGTAAATCACAGTATTTCCCGATGACACTTGGGCAATATTTCTATTTTAAACTTTGATAGAGAATTTTGTAAAGGACACAGAATTACAGTTTCTGATGATAGCCATTAGTCCATAAGAGAATGCTGAGTCGTGTCGGAAGAGAGCTTACGTGTCTACGTATTTATGCATACGCTTGTTGATAATTTATCCATATTTTGTGAATATATGTCCCTCTTAATTATATTTCATAAAGATGGAGTCTGACTTATTATTTTTTACATGTGTATTTCCTTATCTTATCTTATCTATAGGATGGTTCTTGCAATGGCTTACAGCACTATGCTGCCCTTGGGAGAGACAAGGTAATCTTTATGGGTGCATATTAGTCCATAAGTTTTCTCTTGACAATTATAGAGCGAATATCTTTGTACTATATAGAGGTTTTGGGGTTGGCTGGGTTGTAATTTCTTTTGGTAGATTATTCCAGCATTACCTGAGTTATCATCATGAAGATCTAAAACATGATATTGACCATTCATTTGTGTTCATATATGAGCAATTCTTAGTGTCAGTTATCGTAGTAGTTACTACTATAAACCTTGGCGAAAGCTAGATCGGGAAAAAAAGATCAAAATCTGCCCAAGTTTAAGAGCTTAGTGATGAATTAATTAACAAATTAACGAGGAACAAATTGGCAAATTTATCTACTACTGTTCAAATCAAGATGATAATGGTTTAATGGCTTCAATCTTCTCTTCTCACTAATCGTCCCCGTTCAGGTTGGAGGGGCTTCTGTCAATCTGATTGCTGATGAAAAACCCGCGGATGTTTATACAGGCGTAGCTGAAAGGTAACGTATTTATGGATAGAGAAATTTCTGACTGTGCAGTTTTGTTTTTTTTCTGAAGAAAAACAAATTAAGCTTCATTATTTACTTCGGTGAGCAGGGTGCGCGAAAGAATGAGAGTTGATGCACTGAAAGATCCTGACGAATTTCCAGAAGCATCATTTGCGAAAACATTACTTAGTCAGGTTCTTTGACATCTTTAGCCCGTTTAAATGATGTGGTATTGAAAAAAACAGATTTTCAAACAACTGGCAATACTAGCTGAATCTAGAAGTTAATTCTGTGTTGCGTCTCAAAAACCGCTTCTAAGCTAACTATATACAGCGAAGGTTAAAAAAATACTTTATGACCAACCCAGCCGTTTACTTCAGAATATGACAGATTTTTGTATTAGTAGACAAAAATACAGCAATTTGCGGTCCTAGACAAAATTCTCATGGTCAGAAAGCAGTTTCCAAGTTTGTTGCAATTGATTGCTCATCCTTGTGTTTCTTATCATCACTTGTAGGTTGACAGGAAGTTGGTGAAGCAGACAGTGATGACATCAGTGTATGGTGTCACTTATATCGGTGCTAGGAATCAGATCAGGAGGCGATTAAAAGAACGGGGTTGCTTTTCAGATGATTTAGAGATGTTTAGTTGTGCTTGTTATGGTGCAAAGGTTAGGAGGAAGGAAAAAAAAAATCATATTGTCTTTGCAAATCTTTTTCTTCCTTAGAGAAGTGCATTTTGAATTTCTGTTATTGAAGATTTGTGTTTTTGTCCAGACCACCATAAATGCTTTAGGGGAAATGTTTAATGCCGCGCGAGGGATCATGGGTTGGCTTGGGGACTGTGCAAAAGTATGTACCTAGTTCATTTTTTAGAATAATTCTACAATGTTTTATAATCTCATTTAATGAAGTATCTATATATCTCAATCATGAACAGATTATTGTGTCTCAAAATGAGCCAGTGCAGTGGACAACTCCGTTAGGACTTCCTGTTGTACAACCTTACCGAATATTGGGAACTCATTCGGTAAGGGCCTCGGTTAAACATTCAGTCAAACTGACCAAATGTCAATTATATTTCAAGTCTTACTTTTAGAGAATCTTTTTGCAGATTAGAACTTCCCTTCAGAGTTTAACCGTAAAGAGAGAAACAGAAAAGGTAATGTATCATTACTAAAATATGCAATTTACATCTTCTAGTAAGTAGCAAAAATGACCTCAGAATTCTGTTAATGATAAGCTAGCTGCGAATCAACATCAACCAGAATAATATCACCCTTCTTTTGGCGATCCTGTTCATCATCTTAGTCACGACAAGAAATACCACAACATTGTTGATATTCCGTAGAAAACATTTGGACCTTAAATTTGATGAATTATTGATGACAGGTCATGGGCAGGAGGCACAAATCAGCTTTCCCGCCAAATTTCGTTCATTCGCTCGATAGTTCCCATATGATGATGACCGCAGTTGCCTGCAGAAAAGCAGGCATTACATTTGCAGGTTGATTCTTCTGCTTATCAATATATACATGTGTATGTATATATATATATATATATATATATATATACATGTTCCGCTTCTTCTGAAATCTTGTTTATCGGTGTATCGTACAGGAGTTCACGACTCGTATTGGACGCACGCGGGCGATATAGATAAAATGAACCGAATACTTAGACAGAAGTTTGTCGAGCTATACGAGGCCCCTATTTTGGAGAATGTCAGTATCATCATCTCCGAAGTCACTAGAATTTGAGTTGCCTTTAAGATTGAAGTATAAGGGTTCGATTTAATATTTTTTTTTACCTGTGTGTTTCATGCCAGTTATTGGAGAGCTTTGAACGATCTTTCCCAAACTTGGTATTTCCGCCCGTGCCTGATCGGGGCGAGCTTAATCTGAGGGACGTGTTGGAATCACCATACTTCTTTAACTGAATCGGGGACTTTGCTTTGTGAATCCGTCGACAACGCTGGAAAAGTTCCGATCAGCAAATACAATTTATGATGTCCCGTTGTAGGACACATAATTAATGTACATTTCTCATGCCATGTGGCAAAGAAAAAGGACATGGTGATCAAGGTTCAGAAGCAAAGGAAGCTGATGATCGGAGTGAGAGGTCTCCACTGCTGATTCAGGCGGTGGATATTCATTTGCGGATAGAGATTTTCGCCATCAAAATACGATGATGCTGAGACGATAGGTGATGAAGACCTTAGGGTTCGCTCCTACTAGTTGTATCTCTTCTTTGTGTATATATGAAGCTTAGTAGTACGACACATTAAATTAACAGTTAAAGAGAGCATAATTTTTTGTTAGGATGTAATAAATTAATAGTTTATATGATGTTACGTTTACGAGACATGTTATTCTTTTTCTTTGGTAGTTGGAACTTGGAACTCGTCCAGATCAAAAGTGTTAAAAGAGTTTTTCTCGGTTTTAGTTTTTTAATAAAATCATATATCTTTCATTACATTGTTTTAAAACTCGCCCGTATTAATTTATTTAGCCTAAATTTCCCAAGTATTCAGAAGTCATATTTTTATTCGTTTACGTTAATTTTGTAACGTGTCATTTTTTTTTCTTTTTTGTAGAAAATAAAGTTTTCTATCTCGACAATAATGGTAAATTGACCATTTTTTTGGCAATGATCAAAGGCTTTCTGTTGATATCAGAACGGACCAACCAAACATATTTCCTTACATGCCATCATTATCTTCCTGCTAGAAAACTTTATTTTCTACCAAAAACAAAAATGTCTTTGCGGTCTATGAGTATGGTGACGCTGAGGGACAATGTCTTCGTGGAGAGTTGTTCAATAAAGGACAAACGTTTCACGGCGTCTCTCGGGTGAGATGGCAGAATCGTTCGACTGGTGGAGGTTAGTAGGAACTCTTCTTTCAGCATCTTTTTGAACAGGGAGGCTGCGGTTTGGTTGGTAAAAACGGTCGAAGAAAGTCTGGATCACGGTTCTGCCTCAAGATTTTGGAGAAGATTTGTTCGGAGTGGTTTCTCAATTTTAGTTGATATCATGACAAACAAAAGAGGATCTTGTCTGAGAATTATGAAAGTGGCACAAGGGGAAGGAAAAATGATTCTTATTCCAGAAGGAGTAAGAAGACAAGGTTTAAAAAAGTTCCTGAGGACGGTGGATGTGGTTTTAGGTCGCTGGTCAGCAAACCAAAATCATAGAGGCATACTCAATGGGTGGCAGCAATAAAAGCAGGAGTGCTTGCGGGATTTTGGGCGATTTGGCTTCTAAGAAACAAATGCATTTTCGAAGACGAATGCTGGAATGCAGAAGCCCTTCAAGAGACATCTAACAAACTCATAGCTACGTGGCTTCACAGCTCAGAGAAGGATTTCAAAGGCTACTCACTGGCAGATTTACAAAGAGATTGGGCAAGCGCCATATGAAAGCCGAAAAGAAAGAAGTTCCCTCCTTTTGTTTTGCGTCTTCTCCCGATTACCAAGGGTGGGAGATTTAGACCCTTTAGAGCTTTTTTTTTTTTGTCCCTATGTACAAAGGCCTACAGGGTCTCTTTTGGTCGATGTCTCTCTAAGACAGACACTAGATTAGTTTTTGTATCTAAGATCCATCTTTCCTCTGTATAACGGCCTATAAGGCCAGCTTTTGGTAGCGGTTTCGTTTTTTGGTTTGGCTCAGCCCGGTTCGCGTGCTCGATTGGCGTTGGATCCGGGGAGCAGGCTATAAACGTCCCTTCTTTGTGTAAAGTGGCTTTCGCCTTTTCTAATATATATAATGAAGTTACCGTTTAAAAAAAAAATTATCTTCCTGTGATGCCAAGAATTGGTCCATTTCTAAGAGGATAACATAACAATGAATCTTTGCACTTCCTCTGATCATTGGGCTCAGCCTTTGGTTATACTCCTTAGTAGCCATATCGGTCGTTTAACGATGTTCTTCCATCCCCGGATTGTCCTGTATGAAAAAAAACAAAACAAAAAACAGGGATAAGCAATTATCCTGAAACAAGCAATGAAATAATAAATATTATATCTCACCTTCAGGTGGGACCCATGTTTCATACTCCGAAGCATCATCAAGAAATGAAGGTTTCGCAGGACCGACCATTCGTTTAGGCTTTTTCTTATCCTTTTTCACTTCAGGATCGCTCCGAGGCTCTTGGTCACCGCTACCACCATCCTCATCAACGATCGACTGAGCTCTCTGGTGTTTCAACAGCAACGCCACGGCGTCCATTGCCATAACCTCGGCTGAGGCCGTCGAAGAAGGTTCTACCTGTTCTTGGGCTACGTTCTTCGTGTCGACTTGCTTCTTCCTCTTGCGGATGATCAACCCCGGGGCAGCATTTTCGATCCCGTCCCCGTCGCCCAATATCTTGTTTCTGTCTTTGTAGTCAACGAAGCCATCACTGCCCTGAACCGTGGGCGCTGCCACTGGGAGTTGATTCTCCTCCGTTTCGCTTTTCACCGCGGCTCCGAGCCACTGAGGCTTGGTGGGTACATACAAGGGGGCTTTGCTCTTCTCGGTTGTGGCGTTCATGGTCTCGGCGCCTTCTGAGTTTATTTCATCCCCTTTTTTCGTTGCATCTGAAGGCCCGTTCGCTGGCTTTTCAGGCTCACTGCTTCGATTCGGTACCTTTGGAGCCGGTTTCTTGATAGAGACCGCGGGAGTTATAGATTTGACGGGTACTGGTTCTTGTAGCTTCAAAGCTCTTTTTTTAGCAGCTTCGCCTGATGGGTCTGCAATCTTCAGGAGGTATGATATCCTATCGAATTCAGTCTGAAGAGCTGATAATTCGTCCTTGATCTGCTTAGTTTTATCTATCACTGAAAAAAGCAAGATAGATCACCATGTAAAGGACATTTTGGTTATTAGTCCTAGGAAGTGGAGAAAGTTGCAAGTTTGAAGACACAAATGTACTGTATTACATGCCTAACCTAGCTGAGAAGATATGTCTGACATGAAAGCATCAAGTGCGTCTCCGGTTTCAGGCACTGCTACTTTTTCGGATGCAATTCGGTTTTCCTCAGTTAAAAGCGACTCTCTTTTTTCTTCGATTTCTTTTGTGACGGTGTCTCTCTTATCAAGTAGTGAATCTGCAGTTTCAACCAATTGGTTTTGTGCACCCTTTTTAGCTGATGGTTTCTTCTTTGTCCGGTCGTAGAAGTCATCATCGTCACTACAAGATAATAACAGCAATAACTAAGTACTTAAGACCTATGGAATATCGCTTTTAAACACTGTAGATTAATAAGGGTTGAATCAGGTCATCAGCGGACAACCAACTAGCAATAAGAATCATATTGATGTTGTAAGACTAGCTACTGAGAACACAATCAAGGATTTTTCCGGGTTTTTTTTTCCCCATTCGTATGATCATTAACCGTAAGTTGTTTACCTCAAATATTCATCTTCTTCTTCTATTCCCCCTTTCTTCTTCCCAGTAGAAAGTTTTCCACGTGCACCAAGACTTTCTCTGATACTATCATTTAGCGTCTCTTCCAAATTCTCAAGTTCTTCCAAGATCTGTGGATGGAAGCGTAGAAATATGTTGAAATTTTTTTCCTTCGAAATGGTAAAAACTCGGGGTGTGCTTTTATTGAACCCCCATTGTATCAATACATAGAAATATGCTAGAGTTTTCAACAGGGTCAACTTATACCTGTGCCATTCTCTGTTCATTTCGGGCAATCTGAGTTTGTTGTCCCTGTGTCAACCCACCTTGAGATATGTCTTTAGCACGTATAGCATCTATTTCTTTCTTCATGTGACCAATCTGTATGAGACATACATCTATCAGTAAAAAGGTGAAAACTAGAAGCTCGAATGAACACAAAGAGCCTCAAGTAGGCATGGCGACCATTCAAAAGTAGACAAACAACAGAAAAACAAAGATAATTTTGTTTAAAGAGAAGAGCTCGATTCTGCAGAATTATGAAGGATACTCTGACAAGCATGATTGCAAAGATTTTTTTTTTTTTTTAAGAAAAATCAGGTCTTTTATTGAGAAAATCGGCTTCGCCGAAAAAAGAACATTACAGACCCGATAAGCATGATTGCAAAGATAATGATGAGATATATAGAATGCTGGTGATCAACAATGGTATATAATGGGTAGAGCTTCAAAAATGATTTTTACTAAATCCAAAGCAATGCTAATATTCAAAATGAATACACACACACACACACACACACACACACAATTAGATCTATGTTTGAATTACAAAGCATGAAAGGGGGCAACAACTAACCTTTTCCAGTCTTTTAATTACTTTTTCACGGGTTTTTTCTTGCCTCTCAGTTAGCTGTCCTTTATAAGTTTGCCAAGTTATTTCATCAACGTCGTCCTAAATGTCAAAACGGCACGATCAGTAATATCACGGAATTCAGATTGTATTTCCACTGGATCACAACAAAATGACCAAGTATCCAATGAAAATCAGTAGTAAGGAAGAATAAAATTAAAGTAAGAAACCTCAGCTTCTTCAATAGCATCCTCTCCAATGCCCCATGAAATACCATCTGCAAGAGATGCTTCTTGTCTTGCTCGATGAAGAGAAGCTTCCCGATCGAGAAGGGATGCACGGATCTTAGCTTCTCTTTTTATCTTCAAGTTTATTTCCTACAGAAGAAAAGCACACAAGTTTTTATGAAAAAATATTTACTGCAAAGATAGTTGGAAAAGAAAGACAAATAGAATTTGATATGTAGACCAGTGATAAATAGTTACATGTGTATAGGTAGTGGAAAATCTAGCAGCGGAAAATTACTTACTGGTGGCATCAAATCTGTTGGTCCTTGGAAAATGTACAAGCGAGTTGATCTAGAGAAACAAAGAGATTAACGTTATCAAAGACATGATTGCATCTCCATTTAAGACATTATACTGTCATCACTTTAGGGGGAGCCAATTTTGTTTCGAGTAAAATAATGAAATAACAATTCAATGAAAAGTGGGATACGTACTGCCCAAAACGAATGACATCACCAACACGTAAATCCACATATGTCTTCTTTTCCACCTGATTACAACGCAATAGCATTAGAAGTTGGTTAGATGCTCATATTCACTGGTTTATGCTTACAGAGTACAGACTACTAATATCACGTCATTCGATTGTGCATGACAATGCAGTGTATTGTGCTTTGTATATATCCTATTGGAAAATAAATTACAGTAACAATCAGTCAAATCAGTTCACAAACCAGTTCACTGCATTTAAACTTGCCGAGTGTTGGGTGGAATTTCTATAAATAAAAATAAATTATTCCTAATGTTACTATCAGTTTTAATCACAACTCGAGTCTAACCTTTCATTTTCCTTTGCGTGCATGCAATGTAATGTTGTAATTATTTAAATCTCACCTGTTTCTTGTTTACGGAAGTACCATGAGTACTTCCGAGGTCATAAATATATGCTTCTCCACTTCTTTTGTACTGCACAACTGGAATATATAACACAAAAAGTAAGTGGTATGTAGGTAATCTCAAATGTAAACATCTCTGATGGTCAACAAAAATGGTAAAAATGAAAAAGAAAACTACTAACATAATCAGCAGGCACTAAATAAATTTGCTCAAACAACTTCCGCAGTATGAATCAACACATCAATCTAACAAAAGCGGTCTAAAAGAAAATCCTAAAATTGATTGGGGTTAATTGTTACATGTTCAAGGTTCCAAACCATGAACAGTCATATAAATTTAAGACTTGAGCTTGAATTAATATCCCCCCATCTGAACTCAAACTCTGATTAGCATTGACAAGGAAAGGAAGATATTTACCAGCATGAAACCGAGAGATTGTTGGGTGATCGAGTACGAAATCACATAAATCCACACGACCAAACATATAAGCCCCTTTTTGGTTCCTGAACCACACCAGAAGATTAAATCAATACAGAAAACATTCATTTCCATCGCAGAAATGCGAGTCAATGGAATCAAAATCATAATCACAACTCACACTTCAAAGCGGTCGATGATAGACCCGTCCTTGAGAACCTCAAAGCCGAATTGATGGCACGGAGCTCCGCTCCACGGCGGAATAGTGTACGGAACCTCAGGCGATCGCTGCGGAGGCTGAGAAGAGCTCTTCCCGTCATGGAGCGAACGCGGCTCCGTCGTAGCGTCGCTCCGGAGCTCCGGCGGAAAAAGAGGAGGAGGAGGGGGTGCCATCGGGGTAGTCATGCTCGCCTCCGAAGTCGATGCCTCTTCGTCTACGTTTCCGGTCGCCGGTTTAGGGTTTGAGCCTCTCGGCGGTGGAGGTCCCATGGCCGTCGTCGTCATTGTTAATCCAAACAGAAAACAAAAACTAGAACGGTTTATAGAGAGAGAGAATTACAAAATGGGGATGGGTTTACAGAAGGAGGGTATTTTATGTAGTTTTTTTAAGAAAGAAACTAAAACTAAATAAAATAAGAAAAGAGTATCATATTAAGTGGGGGTTACTTATAGAGAAATTTCATTAATTGGACCTAAAATTTAATAAAATATTAAAATTAGACCTCTGTTTTTAAAAATCCAAAAATGAACTTTTAGACCAAAAATGAACAAAAATGCTCCTCTGGCCAATTATTTTTGTCTCCCTCTCTCATTCACTTCACTTGATCTCTCTCTCTCTCTCTCTCTCTCTCTCTCTCTCAACCCAAAAAAATTTCACCGACTTGTACGATTCCATATGATATTGTTCGACGGTGGTCAACGAGTTGATACAATGGCATATGATGGACCCTCTTCAAGTTCCGACGGTGGTGGAGGCCCAAAAACCCGAGCTCCCAAAACGACCAAAAAAGTGAGTTTTGCAATGATTTTTTTTGTTAAATCTCATTGTAATAGCTAGAATAGTGACTAGCCGTTAGTATTTATAAAATTTGAGTTTATTTTGGCTGATTTGGGTCGGATTTAGAAAGTTAAGGTTTCAAATTGGGGATGAAAACCATGAATCCTACGATGTGATACGATGTCATACGATGAAATTCATAAGTGTGTACGATGTCATACGATGATATACGATGAGTTTAAATTTATTCAAAAAATTTGGTCGGATGATGCGATACGATATCGTACGATACTTTACGATGTTGTATGATATTATACGATAAGTTGCAATTCTGACTGTTTTTTTAGGACAATTTAAAGTTCATTTACAATGTGCCTATTTTGGGTCGAATCACGTACGGTGGGACCTGTTAGGAATATTGTCCACTAGAAGATGATGATTACTAAATAAGATAAGAAGTTACTTTATTAGTATAATATGATTAGTGGGTCGAGGTCTGATAAAATTCATAATCAATAACAACTATCATACATAGTCTCCGTATCAAACTGAGTCGCATGTTGGGCATCTGAATTTGGGCGGTGAACTAAAACAAGGTCGATGATTGATATGCGCTGGACATCTGAGTTTGAGCTAACGAAACGCTAAGGCTCCGTTTGGAACCCGGAAAATAGGAGGGAAAGGAAAATGGAAATCCCTCGTATTTTACTTAGGTTGTTTGGATTGAGGAAAATATGGTAGAAAAAAATATGATGTAAAATGCGAGGGAAAGTGTATAACTAAAATGAGGATTTCATTTTCCTTCGAAAATCAAATGGAAAATGAGAATCTCTCAACATTTGTCTATGAGGGGATCACATTTGTTTAGGGTAAAAATGTAAAACTTTTTAAAAATTGGCAAAAAATGTAAATAAAAAAATTTAGGGGGGGCTAATTAAAAAAAATCATGGTAAAAATGAAAAAAATTTAAAAAAATGGGTCAAAAGTGTAAATTTTTTAGGGTAAAAATGTAAAACTTTTTAAAAATGGGCAAAAAATGTAAATAAAAAAAAATTAGGGGGTCTAATTAAAAAAAATTCAGGGTAAAAATGAAATTTTTTTAAAAAATGAGTCAAAAGTGTAAATTTTTTAGGGTAAAAATGTAAAACTTTTAAAAAATGGGCAAAAAATGTAAATAAAAAAAATTTAGGGGGTCTAATTAAAAAAAATTCAGGGTAAAAATGAAATTTTTTTAAAAAAATGGGTCAAAAGTGTAAATTTTTTAAGGTAAAAAATGTAAAAAAATTTTAAAATGGGAAAAAATGTAAATAAAAAAAATTGAGGGGAGGGGGCTAGAGTCCACCTTGGACTTGAGTTAGCTCCGTCCCTAGTCTCATCATTATTTTCCCGTCAATTTTCTCTCATATTTTCAATGACTTCCAAACACAATTAGAATTTTGATTTTTTCTATTATTTTCTCTCATATTTTCATTTTCTCTATTATTTTCAATTTCTCTCTTATTTTCCGAGTTCCAAACGGAGCCTAACTAAATAGGTGTTTTGGGAAGTCGGGACATGATCGTAGAAGAAAGTGATTTACATATACGGAATCCAGCCTTCCTGAAAGAAGGTAAATGTTCTCTCACCTAAGGGTTGATTCCAGAACCGATAGATTGCTAGCACTTCTAGAGTTGGCTTACGTTCGGAAGAGTCTTTCGTTGGGGAATCAACTGTGCTTAGGGTATATATGTAACGAGAAAGGTATAACGGAACAAATTGACCTATCTCGATACGGGTTGATTCTGGACGATCATGATCACGTACTGACTAAATCAATGGATACTCATCACGATGAGTAAATATAATTCTAGTATTATGGGAGAGTTCAGTCTTGGCTTACACGGTGGAGTAATGACCAAGATTAGACGAAACGATACGTAAAAGAAAAATGACTGTTTCGTCTTTTGATCGAGTTTGTTAAGCTTCAAATACTAGGTCCATATCCCCGATTCGGCTTCGATAAAGTCGGATAAGAACGTTCATATAATAATGGTTTCATTGGTATAGTCTCACTAGCTGTAATCAAGGTTCAAAATGTCGTTTTCGATGTCGTTTCGAGCCTCCTGATTTACGGAAATTCGACGGAAAATCGAACGGAAAAAATGTGGAAAACGGCAAATAAAATACCGTTTTGAAATGCCGTTTTCGATGGAAAACCGACATGCTGATGGAAAACCGAACGGAAATATTGTTGTTCAATATGTTAATATATATACACATGATTATATATCTTTTGATTTTTAAACTTAAGATTTATGGAAACTATATTTTATAATCTTAATACGTAATTATTTAGACACCAATATAATATCTAATATTTCAATATGCATAACTTGTTAATTTCAATCTCACATAACTTATTTATACCCAATACACAAATTAATACACACACACATATATATATATATATATATATATATATATATGTATTATTTATATATATAAATATTATTTCTTAAATCTATATGAGATTTTTAAGTTTTTATGTGATATATTTTTTATAATCTAATTTACAACGTTATATAAATTTATTATTAATTTATTTATTTTTTAATTATTTTTTATATTAAGTTTATGATAGTATAAATTTTTTATTTACAAATCTTATATTAAACTTATACATAATATAACCAAGTGGATGCTTAGCACAGTGGTATATCTGAAACCTCCCACCCATATGACTGGGGTTCGAATCCCATTTTCAGGTCTAAATTCAATTTTTAAGTTAAAAACGACATAAGCAGAAATCGACGAAAAACGACGATAAAACGAAAAATTTGTACTTCGTCGGCCGTTTATGTTCCGGCAGCTGCGCCGCCGCCGGAAATTGGCGAATTTCGTCGGAATTTAAAACCATGGTTGTAATTGTGATTGACAGCATTAATTCTGAAAAACGGGTATTGTGGAATTAAATAACTATTTATAGTAGAATTGTTTATTTATTGTGGATCAAGTAAATAATCAATTAATAAGTTATTTATTTATTGTTGGATCATCGCCTTGGTAAGCTATTGTCTCACCAACTAGCTAATCAGACGCGAGCCCCTCCTCGGATGGATTCCTCATTTTGCTCCTCAGCCTACGAGGTATTAGCTGTTGTTTCCAGTTGTTGTTCTCCTCTCAAGGGCAAGTACTTACGCGTTACTTACGCGTTAGTCTCACTTGCTGTAATTGTGATTGACAACATTAATTCTGAAAAACGGGTATTTGCGGAATTAAATAACTATTTATAGTGGAATTGTTTATTTATTGTTGGATCAAGTAAATAATCAATTAATAAGTTATTTATTTATTGTTAGATCAAGTAAATAAATAATTTTGGATTTTTGGGCCGGGCCTTGCACTGAAGAAAAAATTCGCCACATCCCTACCAGGAGGTGGGCGATTTTTTATACTGGTTTTATACGAGATTATTCTCTTTATTTGTTCATAAAATAAAGAAGAGAAAATAAAGAAATTAGTTATTGTCCTATATTCTCTCCTTATATTTAGGAGAAATATTTTCCTATATTCTCTCAACAAATAAAATATTTTATATTATCATATAAAATAAAATCCTAGATATTTATCTGATGGATGAGAAAAAAAAAAGTATGACTCATGAGATGAGATCCAATGGCTGAGATCAAATCCATTAGTGTGAACGTAATAAAAGGAAATAATATATTCTAGAATATTCTAGAATATCTCATTTTAACTGCTATAAATAGGGGGTTCATGAGAAGAAAAAATAATCAGTTTTTTTACCTAATTTTGCTACAGAAAGAATCGGCCAACCCTCCCCTCTTGGTGTGGCCGATCCTCTTCCTTCCTCTTCCCCTCGAAATTACTTCAATTCCATGCTTAGAAATAAGATAGAAAGATCTGAAACACCTCGATTCAAATCTAATTGAGATCAAGAATCGTTGCCCACTCATGAGTCTTATCTTTCTCGAAGATTACGGTTCGGAAAACTACGGTGTCATCAACACAACGAGAAGGAATCCGAGAGTTTCAGAGTCATCCCGAAGGTCTGATCATGAGGAGTCTTTTATAGACTGAAGACGGGTTGTGAAAGCTTGAAGGTTCGGTTCATGAGCCCAAATTTTTAAGTCTTCTGAACTTGTCATTAAATTTATCGGTTGCTTGACATATTGTGTTTACTCTCATTAAATAACGTAAATCTAGATCTTGTTTAATTGATAACCATTTTTTAATTAGCTTATGATAGTGTAATTAATATTTTCCGCATTTAAATGGTTGTTTGATGTGCAATAATCACCATCAAGTGGTATCAGAGCTAATTGATTTGCGTTATTTAATTGATTCGTTCTAGTAATTAATTTTTTTATATGGTTTGAATGGATTTATATTGTGATATGAAATTCAATATATGATTATGTGAATTGTGATTCGTGGGTTGATCGTAGATTTTTTATTCTTGCTTTTCTAGATTTTTTTGTTAAACCCGAAATTCAAAGGGTATAGTTTTTTTTTTTTTTGTAATTTTCATTATTATACTTGTTGTAATCCGATGGTCACAAAATTCGGCGAGACGCTTACCCACTGCGAGAAGACATGATGGTCTGAAGGAGAGCCACCACGACGGAAGGATTATGACGCTTTGACGACGAGACACAATATTTTGACAATCTAGTAAAAAAAGGCCGCCCCCTAGCATTATGACCTCTCGGACATGATGCCCTCATGGTTCATGGTCCGAGCTAACTTATTGAGCCCTACCTTGGCAAGTGGGCTCAAGGATTCCACCGGGCCCTGATAAGTTTTATTTAAAACATTGAAAAATAAGTGATTTTGATATCGATTTATTTTTCTAAAGGACATTTGAATGGACGTTATTCAATAAATTATTTTTTGGGAAAAACTAAGAAAAATAAATAAATTTTTAGATTGATTTATTTTTCAAATGAGACATATGAATCCATGAACTAATGTGCTTAGGTTCATGTAGTTAGTATTTATTAAAGAATCAAATATGAAACGATCAAACCGAATCAAACCATACTTGCTTGCTCGTGCTTGTTTATTTAATTTCTTATGCCATGCTTGTTAGCTATAACTTGGAAATTATTTTTCGTGGGTTGTGCTTATCATGAGCTTTCATTTATTAAATTAAATTATCTAATTGGATTAGGATAGTTTTAATAAATGAGTTGAACGGATACGAGAGCTTTGTCACCACACCAATAAGAGGCTAAGCTTGGGGGCTATTAAAAGACATCGACGATGTCTTCCCTCCTCCTTGGAATTTTTTCCGTGAAGGAATACTATTAGCATAATCAAGACTAGAATGTCACAAATTCCTAATCACTAAGTTATATCGAAACTTAACAATTTTTAAGTGTAGCTTAGCAACACTCGAGCTTTTAATATTTTAGTCAATTCGAGTGGATCACCTAAATTAATGTTAATGGTAGGAGAAAATTAAAATACTGAAAGTATATTGAGTCATAGGCCTCCAACATTGTCACAACATCGTGAGGATGAAAGATCCCTGCTTTTATCGGCGGTTTGTTTAAAACATGGTGATCTGTTCCTAAGGACAAGCTTTTCTTATTCCAATACCAAAGTTGTGTCTCTGACGATAGGCGAGAGGGTTGAATCTGGCGTGTACAGGCTAAGTCAGTGCGTTTGGGCTAGACTTTTTCCGTCGAAATGTTGGGTCGACTCATGCATGAATCCAACCGGTGGTTGCTCATGTGGTCAAAGATTCCTGATTATTGGTAGTTAGTGAACATAGTTATGAAGTGTACATGAACCATGATTGTTCACTAATCTGATATGGTTCTCATTTTCACTAGGTGCACTCCATTACACCACTATAGTGGGACGGACTGTGGCTATTGGTGGATTACAGTGGAATATAAAAACTGGGTTCTTTCATTTAGTATTTTATCTCATGCTTTGTTGCATTCTGTTTTTATTTTCCTAAATATTATTGATAGATTGTTTCTTTTCATATTGCTGATATATACGTACTTTTATGTTTTAGTAATCATATCAAACCTTTTTATGGCCCTGTTGTCGAAAGATGTCCTGACTGGTGAAAACTTCCCGAAATGGAAGTCTAACTTGAATATTGTGCTAGTGAGTGAAAGCATTCGCTTTATCCTCACTGAAGATAAACATGCCTTTCCTAATTCTACTGCTTCTCGAGTTCAAAGGGAAGAGGATGATAGGTGGAACATAGCTAACAACAAAGCCATGGCCTACATGCTCGCGAACATATCTTATGCGTTGCGAACAAAGTTGGAAGGAAATGAGACTGCTGTGGAGATCCTTGACTCGTTGCAGAAAATGTTTGGGATGCAGAGCGAGCAAGCCCGCATTGAACTCACCCGTAAGTGCACTAGCACTAGGATGATTGCGGGGACTCCTGTGAGGGATCATGTCATGAATCTGACTAATTACTTCACATAAGCTAAACTTCATGAGGCTATGATGGATGAGGTCACTCAGGTGAGAATTATCCCGAATTCCCTTTCGAATGACTTCATACAGTTCACGTCAAACTATATTATGAATAAGTTGACGTATGGACTGCCTTAGTTGTTGAATGGGTTACAGACTTTCGAGTCTATCACTCGACAAGGAAAGAACAAAGGGTCGACTCTGTATGCTGACAAAAGTTCTTTGCCGAAAGCCAAGAAGAAGTTCTCTTCTGGTGCTGGGCTATCAAAGGCACGTCCTAGTACTTCGAAGGGGAGAGGTCCCGTTAACAAGGAAAGGAGAAACTTCAAGAGAAATGGACAAAAGAAAAGAAAATAAGCGTGAAATGGTGGGCAAGTGCCACCACTGCGACACCGGAGGCCATTGGAGAAGGCATTGCCCTTTGTACTTGGCCGAGCTTGAAAAGAACAAAAAGAATGCTGGTATTGTACCTTAAAATTCACGATATCCTAAAATAGTTTTTGAGGATAATTATTCATGAGCATACTTCTTTTCTTGTTGCATAGTAGATCTGGAGGAACATATTGGTGTTTGAGAGCTTGCAGAACAATTTCGGATTCAAGCCCGAATTGTAGAGAAGTTCATGCTCCAGTTGAAGATCTAAAAATTTCTCGCTGGTTTTATTACTTTGATTTTTGGATTTATTTTTGAACATGAGATGTGTCACTTATAATCCGAGTTTTTCTGGACTGTAGTCTTTTAAAACTATTCCAGATAAGATGAATCTTTTATTTCTTTATGTTTTATTACATTATTTATGAACAAATGTTGTGTCATTAAATATTTCTCTACTCGTTATATGAATGCCTTAAATTGCTTTTATGATATTGATATATGCATGGATACTTAAGCCTCAAATTTGAATATAGAAAATGAAGGACACGTGTTTCCGTTCATTAACTATATAGTTGCACAATAATATATTATCCGAGTTAATAATCTCTGTTAGAATTTTAATTAGCCTTTATTGCTTTATTAAAATAATAAATGTGTTTTTGATATAATAAGAACTATTTAGAACTCTGGTAGTGTCTAAATAATTATCTCATGTCGACAAATGATTTGTGTGATTAAGAGATAATAAGGTAACACAACTTTATAGTTAGTGCTGATGATACATTGACTGAGTGGGAGGATCTTTTAAGAGAACCTGGACACTCAGATTCAATAACTTAGTGGGAGCTTCTTTGAATGGAACCTGGTCACAAGAATTAATTGAGTGGGAGCATCCATGGTTGGATACTAGTCACTTGAATCATATTATTGAGTGAGAGCATCCTTTAAAGGATTCTAGCTACGATTGTTCAAGGCATTAAATGGGAGAATCTTTATGAGAATCTCGCCATTATTTAACAATGCAACGATAGCAATGTCCTTCACATGATTGTCACCATCATTTATGATAGGATCCTTTAAAATGGATTAGTATTACTATCATGAAAATAATATGAATGAAAGTGTAATTAATTATTGACTTGCCATAAATAATCAATTAACAAATGGGAGCATCTTTAATTAGAATCTTGCCGCTATGATACGAAATTAAAGATAGCTTAATCCTTTATAGGATTAAATACATCATTTATGATGAGATTCTTAATTGAATCTAATAACCTATTAAATCGAACAATAAATGGAAGTATGATTGACTTGCCATTAAGATGAAAGCATCCATTAATGGATCATTGTCATTATCATCAACGTCAACGATGTCTTTCATTAAATGAAAGATTTGATCTTTAGTAATAAAAATCAAACTAACTTGTCTTAAGTCATAAAACTCAGTTTTAGTAGATCAGTCTGTCAATCAATTAGCTTGAAGGAATAGAAAGATCTATAAATTGAACAATGAATGTGTTCAAGCTTTGTAGAAGCTGTTTGGTACTTAAGGGATTGAACCCTTGAGAATAGACATTGGCAAAGATGTTGCTCTTTTCTCTGATACCACGAACCAGTTCATTTAGGATCTTATATAAAATAATATGAATTGTCTTTTGAGGAGCATGTTCAGTTGACTTGTTGACATTGGATCAAAGTAGTTATAACTACTAAACCTTTTTGAAACAACAAAAGGTAGATCCTTAAAAATGAACAACTAATCATAATGGTTTATGGATTTTGTTGTGATCGATATTCTTTGAATGATCGATAAGTGTTATTCTTATACACGTGTCATTAAGATAGTTATTACCGTTGAGTGATAGACCTAATAATGACACAAGTAAATTGACTGAGCTAAACAAATTATGAAACTTGAGGTTTAGAAATGACAAGCTCGTTCCATGAAGTCTACAACATACTTATTATGATAAGGTATGAGCTCAATGTTGAGGCTAAAAGATATTGTCATTAAAAGGACTAAATATTAGACCTTTGACAATGGCGAATTTCCGAGAATACTAACGAGTGTCGTGAACACTATAAATCTCTGTAAATAGTGAGATACTTAGTTATTTTAGTTAATTGTAAATCCTTAAAGTCATGTGTATTGAATAAGCATTGACTAACAAGGATACACAATAAATAACCAAGTAATAGAAGAAAGTCAATAAAGTTCTTATTGAAACATATTTAATCACACTATGGTTAGTGGTGATGAGACCTGACCATGCACAAGTGCAAACTGAAATGGCACCAAGAGATGTACACCAACGAATAGGGTGACTTTATATCTTTAGATATAAAGTCTGGTGTATAGTCTAAAACATGCAAAGTGTTAACATGTTCTAAAGTAAATTGATTTACTATGAACAAGTTGACTTGACCTTGAAAGATAAGTATGAGAACACTTGCATGAATGCATGGACTGTGGATATATAAGGGATGTAAGTCGAATCGACATAATTTGTGGAGTATGATAAAATTGAGAATCCATATGATGAGAATCTCAATCCTGGGTCAAACTTCTAAAACTATCTCTACGATGGCTAATAGTTAAATGGCTCATGGTAACTTATCTTCTCTGGTCAAAGTGGGAGATTGTTAGAAATATTGCCTACTAGAAGATGATGATTACTAAATAAGATAAGAAGTTACTTTATTAATATAATATAATTTTCTACAAATTAAATATCTCGTTTTTTCTTTTCGGATGATATTTTCATCATTTTGAATGAAACCATAAAAAAAATATGTAAATCATGAACAAAAAAGGTAAATAATACGATCCAGTAAAAAAAAAGTTAAATCCAATTCACAATAAAGATGAAGAAGCAAATTTTAGATAACAATCTTTGAAGTACTGAGATGGCTAATAAATAACCACCACTACAAATAATTGGTGAATCAAAGAACCCGGTAACATGACCTAGAAGTCCATGATTACTTCAGAATTTATATCAAGCGTTACTGTGACCATCATAAGTGACCTCGGCTAGTGCGTCATAACGATCCTTAAACGACACATCTATCCAAACCAAAGTCTGTCCGGGTCGCACACTTACCAAAAGTGTTGAATGCTTCCACTGAGTGATCAACCTTCACTCATGTTCTACATATATGACTTTAGATAAGACTTTCTAGGCGCATATCAGTCATCGACCTTGTTTTAGTTCACCGCCCGAACTCGGATGCCCAACATGCAAGTCAGTTTGATACAGAGACTACGATGAAACACTGACTAAATAGGTGTTTTGGGAAGTCGGGACATGATCGTAGAAGAAAGTGATTCACATATACGGAATCCAGCCTTCCCGAAAGAAGGTAAATGTTCTATCACATAATGGTTAATTCCAGAACCGATAGATTGCTAGCACTTCTGAAGTTGGCTTACGTTCGGAAGAATCTTTCGCTGGGGAAGCAACTGTGCTTAGGGTATATATGTAACGAGAAAGGTATAACAGAACAAATTGACCTATCTCGATAGGGTTGAACCTGGACGATCATGATCACGTACTGACTAAATCAGTGGACACTCTTCACGATGAGTAAATATAATTCTAGTATTATGGGAGAGTTCAGTCTTGACTTACACGGTGGAGTAATGACCAAGATTATACAAAACGATACGTAAAAGAAAAATGAATGTTTCGTCTTTTGATCGAGTTTGTTAAGCTTCAAATACTAGGTCCATATCCCCGATTCGGCTTCGATAAAGGCGGATAAGAACGCTCATATAATAATGGTTTCATTGGTATAGTCTCACTAGCTATAAGTGTGATTGACAACATTAATTTTGAAATACGGGTATTTGCGGAATGAAATAACTATTTATAGTAGAATTATTTATTTGGTTCAAGTAAATAATCAATTAATAAGTTATTTATTTATTCATTACTTTCTTAATAAATATATTTTGTGACTTTTACTTCCAAATTCGCATTTGGGAGAGGCTCAACGTCATCTTAAGGGACGTTACGGGTTTACCTGGGGGTGAGGTACCCACTACCCAAGCTGAAGGGGAGGGAGCGACGTCGTCGGCCTAGTCCTCATCCTCCTCATTCTCATGAGCGGTCTTCGACTAAGCCGCCACCATTGTCTCTGAGGCCTTCGTCTTCTTCTCAGAAGCGGTCTTTCACTAAGCCGCCAGTTTCTTCCCCGAAGACGTCTTTGAGTCCTCGCCATTCACCAGACATTCCGACAAGCAACTTCTGCTTACAAAACCACTTAAGAGGAAACACGGAGAGCCCCAAAAAACTCTAACTCAAGAGTGTCATCAGCAACAGAAAACGACGCATTGGGACGCATTTATTGATCTGACGAGCATTTGAAGAAAGCAAAGGATAGGGAGTTTAATCCCTTTGTTAAATGGATGCAGACGTTGAAATATCAAGACCGTTCATGGCTTCGGTTCGACTCAAGACTCGCGACACTCATTCTTCTTTCTTCACCGTGTTGTTGGAGTGCACGAAATGGCTACATAATTCGATATGTTGAATGAATACTTATATTTTATAATACTGATTCTCTTTTATTTTAAAGTAAATTAATGTGTTTGTTATTTCGTACACGTTCGCATCATATTGATGTCATTGTATGCATGCTTCGAACTCACCAGCTACAACTCGACGGATATCGTCAAGACGTCCGAATCATGGATTATCGGTGGGTCCAGAACGTGTACGGCCGATACTTGAAGGAAGATGAGAATAAGAAAAAGACTATCAAAGTAGGGACGGAGCCCGAGCCCGAGCCCGTGGAATGAGATATGAAGTCGGTGTTTACCTCGATGACTAGGTATAGAGACTCGTAAATATTCCCATGGATGGGAGCGCGAGAGATCTTATTCGTCGTCAACTTCAAGAACCTTCGTTGGTTCACATTTCGGGTCGACTTTAACGTGTGGACCATTACCATCCTGAATTACCAGAAGGACCTCGTCCAGACGACAGGTAATCAGAAGGATTTGAACGAGTTGATGGAGGTACGTAAACGTTTATTTAGGGTTATTAACATGTTTATTATTATGTGTATTTAAGGATTTCAAGTTTATTAACATGTGTAGTTAATAAGGGGTTGTTTGGTAGTTAACTCAAAAAGTTTTTGTTTTCTATTTTCTAATTTTTGTAGTTGTACTGAAAAATTATTTTGTAGTTGTTTTCAAAAAGCTGTTTGGTACAGTTTTCATTTTTGTTTTTGAGAAAGTGGAAAAACTGAAAAAAGTGTTTGGTACAGTTTTCATTTTTGTTTTTGAAAAAATGAAAAGAGAAGATGAGGAGAAGGAGGAGAGAAGAGAATTTTTTTTTTTTTTTTTTTTTTTTCAAAAACACCTTTTATTTGTTTTCAGTTTTTTTTACTTTTTTACAAAACAACTTCAAAAATTTTTAAAATTTTTTCCTGAAAACACCTTACCAAACATATTTTCCAGTTTTGCTTCCTATTTTCACTTTTTGAAAACTCAAAAACAGTTTTTGAGTTGATAACCAAACATACCCTAAGATTCTTATTTTTTTATAATCGTGTAGAATTGGAGTCGAGCACTACCTAGAGTTATGGCCCTGAGTAGTTTATTTAGCGAGCATCGTATGTCATATCGGTAGCTAGTTGGCGACCAAATAGAATTTCATCCTTTGACATGGCTAGTCGATCAGAACCTCCCACAATGTTTGGACAAGTAAACATGTCAAAAAAATTTGACAAGTCCATAACGTGTTTCAATTTATCCTATCAAATATGAAATAACACTCAAATTAATAGGCCAGTCTTAAAATAAAAAAATTATAATGGTATTCTTCTAAACTTCTAAAATAACTTTATGTTTTCAATCCTCCAAGTGCATGTCTTTCTTTTATGTCATCTACCACTACATTTGCCACATTTTTGGTGGATGACAACTTTTCCACCTTGAGATGGGTATCCATTGACTCTTCATCTTTCTTGTTTACTTTTCTTCGGTCGATCGGCTTGTTTCTTTTCAACTGGTTCCGCAACCTTCATGTTTTTTTTATCTCATCTGGTACGTTCCACTGTTCTTCATTCTCAACCGGATATATGGCTTCCTTGTACATTTCGATCCACGTCTCCTTCAAATAAAAGTGATCGCATAACGAGTAAACGTCGACACCTCAGTGTTGGGTTGATGCGATGGAATGCTCGCACGGGATGCCCAGTTGTTGTGGTAGTCAACAAGTGCATGTCTTCGTCATCAAGTCTACATCGAAATTGTTGGCTTTGATGCCCACAAGAAGAGTAGTAGTTGTTATATGCATTTGATGTAATAAAGTCTCACGAAGACTCTTACTTGTAACTGCTGAATAATTTATAAAGAGTTGAAACTTTCATTCATTCTTCCTTGTTTGTTTGATGCCATCTACTACTCGACTGGCATGCGGAAGTCACACTTCCACTACCAACTTTAATGGTATAACGTCTACCAATAAATGAATTTTAACTTTCGGTAGAGGTACTTCCGTTAATTAACGCCACCGATGTCCAAGATGAGCTATTTACCTAATAAAATGAAATTGAAGACTATATTCTTAAAAAATGTAGATGATTGGTTAATTATAACAAATTTTTGAAGAAAAAATAGTTTATTGAAGAATTTGTTGCAATTAGTCAATTTTTTAATTTAATTTAAGATTCTAAACAAAGTTTTATTTTATTAAAAAAATAGTTTAGTAGATCGAAATAAATTAATTAACTGGTTAAGTTAATTTAATTTACTTCGGTCTGATAAATTATTTTCCGAACTAAATTAAATTAACTTAAGAGATTTGTAAGTAACTAGGCCACTTTAAACATGTGATTTTGGATCTAGCCTATGTTTGACAATTTTTAGGGATATAACCAAATGACTTATGTGGCAATAATTAAGGTCTGATTTGCCCTTATTTATTAACAAATTCGTCACTTTCTCTCTCCTATTTTTTTCAAATAATTTTTTTTTGTATCAAAACTTCAAAAATTCATATATTTCTCATACGAACTCGAAATTGAGTGATTTCAGATCCTACAAATTCGTGGCGTCGAGATCTTCAAAAATAGACCCATTGTGTTTGATGAAAAATTATGTTTAATGCATCATAGTTACGTTTCCATTTATTTTTTTGATAATTTCAAAATTTTCCAGTTATTTCCATATTTAAGGTAATAACGTGATTTTTCTACATCTATGGTATTAAACATGATTTTTCATCAAACACAATGGATCTATTTTTGAAGATCTCGGCGTCACGAATCCGTAGGATTTAGAATCACTCAATTTCGAGTTCATATGAGATAGATATGGTTTTTTGAAGTTTTTATGTAAAAAAAATGTAGGAAAAAAGTAGGAGAGAGAAAGTGACGAATTTATTAATAAATAAGGGTAAATCAGACCTTAATTATTGCCACATAAGTCTGTTGGCTATTTCCCTAAAAATTGTGAAACATAGGCTAAAAACAAATTTAATAGTTTCATTTTGGCTATTTCGCTACACTGCCCTTAACTTAATTAATTAATTAATTTATTTTGGACTTTTTTTTTTTTTAGTAAAATGAAACTTCAATCATTTTTTAAAAGTGCAACGAACTATTTGAGTACTTGCTTAAATGCCCCTTGTTTATTTATTTATTTTATATTTTTTTTATTATTTTTTTACGTATTTGTGTATTCTTTATGTTTTGTTGGACCGTACGACGATCTCGCAAAGGCAGAGCGAACAAAACAGGAAAAAGTATTTTAGCTTAACAAAATTCAGAGGTCACTAGATTTCAATTTAATTTCCAGCTCAATCTCTGTGAAATCCCAGTTCTGTATTCGAACGCAATGTCTCTGATTCCAATCTCAAGCTGATTCTCGAATCTCTCTCTTAACGATTCTAGGGTTTGGAATTGGTCGCCCCAGAGCGAATGCGAGCCGAGAGAGCTCGGAGGAACTGAAGCGAGGGAACTGGGAAATGGAGCGAAAAATGGAAGAAAAAATGAAAGCGGGAAGTGCCGCGAGACTGATCGTAGACGCTCTGCTTCAGAGATTCCTTCCGCTCGCAAGGCGTCGTATTGAGACCGCTCAAGCTCAGGTGTTGATTCTCTTGGGTTTCCTTCGAATCTCTCTCTTAATTTTTTGTGTTTCTCAATTCAGATTTTTCTACGTGCTGTTCTAGTTGTATTTCACGTGAAATATTGCTGACAGAAGCTGGAATCATAAATTTTCCATGCTTAGTGTTCTAATTGGATGTGAGTTGCTGGATGTTCAATCGTTGCAGTTATTTCTTTTGAAACAGTTTGATTTGGTCTTAATGTAGTGGAGTTTGGTTTGGTTGTTAAGGCTTTAACTTAAGAAGCTTTGCAGAGTTACTAGTCAAGTCATTAGTGACGCGTTCAATGAAGTTGACAAGGTTTCAGTTTAAAGTCATGTTAAAGATCATGTATACGATATATAGTAGGCGTTTTTTTTTTTTAATTTTTGTTTTTTTTTTTTTTTTTTATGTACAAAATCGATCTGTTCATGAGTTTTTTTGTTTGTTTTTATTTTTATTTTTTTATTTGTGTCAAGTGTCATTGTTTTGTCTGAAATAAATAATGGTAGACATAGATTTTGCAGTTTTAGCTGTATAATTTAGTGGAGATTCCTTGTTTTACCAGGGGGTTTGAGTACATTTGACATTGATCTTATAACCTAAAGCTTATATGCTTGTTATGTGGGAAATTGCAGGATGGTCAATATCTTCGACCATCGGATCCTGCTTATGAGCAAGTCCTGGATTCTTTGGCTATGGTTGCCCGACATACCCCTGTACCCCTTTTAGAAGCTCTTTTAAAATGGAGGGACGGGTAAGTGGTTCTAAATTTCCGATTCATTTACTCTATGCTTTACCTTAGCCTTGCAGTAACATATATGGTTTTTACCTACAATATTAGCTGATTATTTTTTAATTATTTGTTATTATTCTGAATTACATTCTAGTTTAAGAAATCATAACGATTCACATAAGAATATGGAAATCTTGAACTTTGACATGGATGAATTAGTTATGTATAAATGTCAATTTGTTTTTCCCCTCTGTTTAAAAGTGGCCTCACACTCTACTCTCTCATTAACTGTTGAGATCCAGTCTTTATGCCTGTTCGTCCATTCTTGCTTGTAGTGTTTTTTTAATTTGTTGCTGAAATCCATCTATTACCGTAATTGGATTATTTTGTTGCAGCGAATCACTAAAAGGTGCAAGTGATGCATCTACATTTCAGAGGAAGGTTCGTGGTGAAGTGAACTCTATTTCTTTTTCTTTTCTTTATTTTTCTAATAGAAAACTTAGTCCTCTTAACAAAACGTAAAAGTGATGACTGGTCGTTCTCATCCAAACTACCAGTTAATTAATACGTTTGCATGGACTTCAGCTTGCAGTGGAGTGTATTTTTTGCTCAGCGTGCATTCGGTTTGTGGAATGCTGTCCACAGGAGGGACTTACTGGTTTGGTCATTTTACTGGCATGTCACCCTTTGGCGCTGCTATTATTTGAGTACTGAATTGAGTTTATCTTCTTTGCAGAGAGCCTTTGGTCTGGGCTAGAAAATTTTGTTTTTGATTGGCTTATAAATGCTGACAGGTAATCTCGCCTTGGCCTCTGAGTTTTAATGATCTATTGGGTCAAAGCTAATTATATGGACTGAAATTGCTCTCTTTTCAGGCTTGTTAGCCAAGTTGACTACCCGTCATTGGTTGATTTGCGTGGGCTACTTTTGGATTTGGTTGCTCAGCTCTTAGGTGCCCTATCTCGAATCAGGTAACTGAATAATAGTAATACATCCTCAAAGTAAAATATAACACTTCTTTCTCTGTTCTTTTTCGTCTTTTTCGGCTTTTGGTTTTCTTTGAACGTTAAGAGTTTTGTTGTATATAATTATGGAGAAGATTTTAATGATCGATACTACTAGTTTCTCCATCAATTCTAAGTGCTTCTTCCCAGTGGCGCTTGGGAAGGATGGTGACTTTGTGTGAACAAGGCCATACTATACGAAACTCTAGCTTCTTGATTCTACTTTATTGCTGGTTATCCCACCAGTCAATTTTCTCTTTTCTTTTTCTAATATTTCGGTTTTTGTAAAAAAAAAAAAAGAAGATATATCAGGTTAGATTATATACTATGAAGCAGAAAAAAGAAATCATAACATGTACGCTGAATGACCATTTTCCTGAGTACGTTTTCTATAAGTTATCAAATATGATAGACATGGAACTTTGTTTTATTTAATTCACAGGTTTAGTTCAGTGACAGAGCGGTTTTTCATGGAGCTCAATACCCGCCGTATAGACACTAGTGCTGCTCGAAGTGAAACGCTTAGTATCATAAATGGAATGCGCTACTTGAAGTTAGGGGTATGGTTCAAAAAGACCTTTCAGAGAACATGACATAAAAGCATCTTATAACAACAGTTATTTATCAGGTCAAAACTGAGGGGGGACTGAATGCATCAGCCTCCTTTGTGGCTAAAGCAAACCCTCTTAACCGCGCTCCTCATAAACGGAAAACCGAGCTCTACCACGCTCTTTGCAATATGCTTTCGAATATTTTAGCTCCTTTGGCCGATGGAGGTAAAAGCCAATGGCCGCCTTCTGGTGTAGAACCCGCCCTCACATTTTGGTATGAAGCTGTTGGAAGAATAAGAAGCCAGCTCATGCACTGGATGGATAAACAAAGCAAGCATATGTCTGTAAGTTGAATGTCGCTCATCTATCTCCCATTATATCGGGAAGCTTTTTATTTTTTTTTATTTTTTTATGTATATATATCTCAAGAATCATATGATACCTGATCATACTTATCATTCAATTTTTCATTATTTATTTTATTTTATCAACTTGATTCTCCCATGCAGTTGGTTGTAATGCTTTAACCTTTTTCATGGGAGCAGTTGATGTTTTTATTCGTGTTGGTTACCTACTTTGATTTGATGTTTGTGTCCAATAATAACGATGGTCATTACAGTTTAGGGATGAAAACATACAATTGGTTACATAGTTTCCTCTATACTCACATGAATAATTGTGTGCATTAGGTTGGTTATCCCCTGGTGACTCTTCTTCTCTGTCTTGGTGATCCTCAAATATTCCAAAACAACTTAAGCCCGCACATGGAGCAACTGTACAAGCTTCTTCGGGTAATTTCAACAATAAAATTTAGGAGAGGACAAGCATTTGGTGGTTCATTGTTTTTTTATTTTTTATTTTTTTTTATGTATTTATTATTACGAACCTCGTCTTACTCTGTTACCATGCTCGTACAGTTGAGCTGTACCGCGATCTGTATACATTTATGGTTTCCCTAGATATATAACATGATGTGGTTTAATCATATCAGGACAAGACCCACCGCTTTATGGCCTTGGATTGTCTCCATCGAGTTTTACGATTTTACTTGAGGGTTCATGCTGCAAACCAGGCTCCAAATCGTGTATGGGACTACTTAGACAGCGTTACATCTCAGCTATTAAACGTACTAAGAAAAGGGATGCTCACACAGGATGTCCAACATGATAAACTTGTGGAGTTCTGTGTGACAATAGCAGAACATAATCTTGATTTTTCCATGAATCATATGGTACTAGAACTTCTCAAGCAAGATAATCTTAGCGAAGCTAAGGTCATTGGTCTACGCGCATTGCTTGCGATTGTAATGTCCCCCTCGAGCCCGCATGTTGGCTTGGAAATATTTAAAGGTAGATGCTCATTCTCTGATATGCTGTCGTAAAAATCGAATAACATCTTCTGTTGAAACTTCACTTTATTGCCTAAGCGGACTATTATTTTGATAGGTCATGACATCGGCCATTATATCCCAAAAGTGAAGGCTGCGATTGAGTCAATACTGAGGTCTTGCCATAGAGCCTACAGTCAGGCTCTTCTAACATCTTCAAGGACAGCCATTGGTAATTCTTTGCCTTAACTTCACTCTCTAAGTGTGTTGTTATATTTATCGCTGTATGTGCTGTACAAGGTTCTATTATCTGAGTCGTATACTTAATTTGTCGTTATATAACCGTGAATCCTTGGGTCCTAGCAATTAATAGTCATTTGCTCAAGTAAATTATCCACAAAATCAGTTTCCCATAAGAGGTTGAAGGTTGTCTGTGGGTGGAAGAACAAATGTGATATAAAATTGCAAATGTATGTTAGTTTCTGCTGTGAATCATACCAAATAATGGTGCTGTTGTGTGCTTTTTCCAGATGCTGTTACAAAGGAAAAGTCTCAAGGTTATCTATTCAAATCTGTGCTAAAATGCATTCCATATCTTATTGAAGAGGTTGGTCGGAGTGATAAAATCACAGAAATAATACCGCAGCATGGGATAAGTATTGATCCCGGCGTTCGTGAAGAAGCAGCACAAGTACTTAACCGGATTGTTAGAAATGTTCCTCAGCGTCGGTTTGCAGTAATGAGAGGGATGGCTAACTTCGTCCTACGTCTTCCTGACGAATTCCCTCTTCTAATTCAGAATTCACTTGGGCGCTTATTGGAGCTCATGCGTTTTTGGAGAGCTTGCCTGATTGATGATAGGTTGGAATATGATGCTCAAGATGCGAAGCGCGTGGGACAGAGAAACGAAGGAATTAGGAAATCCTCTTTTCACCGATCCGGCGAAGTTATTGAATTCCGTGCCTCTGAGATAGATGCTGTTGGTCTCATCTTCCTTAGCTCTGCTGATAACCAGATCAGGCATACTGCCCTGGAACTACTGCGTTGTGTCCGTGCCTTGAGGAATGACATAAGGGAGCTTTCATCACGTGAACACCCTGAACACAATTTGAAATATGAAGCGGAGCCAATATTTATAATCGATGTCTTGGAGGAGCATGGGGTAGGACACTGGCTATGTTTGGTTGTTTTGTTTCTTTTTGTTGCTTCTCGGCGTTTTTTTTTTTACTGAACGTCAATCCAAATATAAATTTTGAAATTGCAGGATGATATTGTTCAGAGCTGCTATTGGGATTCTGGTCGTCCATTTGATTTGAGACGAGAGTCTGATGCTATCCCTCCGGATGTGACACTGCAATCTATAATAGTTGAAAGTCTGGATAAGAATAGATGGGCTCGGTGCCTTAGTGAGCTTGTGAAATATGCCACTGAGCTTTGTCCTAGCTCTGTCCAGGAAGCAAAGTAAGTCCTCAAGAAATACTTGGGTGCGACCTGCAAACAAAAAATCTTTTTTACAGCTCGAAGATTCTCACATGTATCCTTGCATCAATTGCTTGCTATTTTTGCATGGTTTTGATAATTTGTTTTAACAATTAATTGAGTAACTAAGCCACCAAAATTTAGAGATTTGCTAAATAGCCAACCTTTTGTAAGTTCTAAGTAGATAGCCATTATGGTGTTGTGGCATTGTTTAGACGTTTTTAGCATTCCATTTATGCCCTTGGAGTATTATGGTTATTTACAGTTATTAACGAATATTTATAACTATTAATGTCTTTTTTGCTTTGTTAATAAAATCTCGTGGTTATTTACTTAAAAATTTACCAAAGGTTGACTATATGGCAAAACTTCAGTTTCATATGGCTATATATCTAGAGAGCCCTTGTTTTAATCCTTTTAACAAGGCTTTTATTCACAGGTTAGAAGTTATGCAACGTCTTGCTCATATCACGCCAGTTGAGTTGGGTGGGAAAGCCAGCCAGTCTCAAGATTCAGACAGCAAGCTTGACCAGTGGCTTATGTATGCCATGTTTGTATGTTCATGTCCACCTAGTCTGAAAGAAACTGGTAGCACAGCTGTGACCAAAGATCTTTGCCATCTTATTTTTCCCTCGCTGAAATCAGGAACTGAAGCCCAAGTTGTAAGTAATTTGTGATGTAATACTTCTGCTCAATACAGCATGGCTTACTGTCGATCTTGTCTTAGAAGGTTGATTGGCTCAACACTCTGCAACACATGAGTATTAAACAAGGGAGATACCAAAGATGAACCAATTACGTTAAATATATTATCAGTTGGTTTAGAATTTAGATTGCAGATGCTTTGCAAACTTTGATTTGATGACATATTTTCTCAGAAATTGTCCCATAGTTGCTGTTATGAATGTGACAGCGTGTATGTCTCAATTTTTTTTTTCTTCTTCCTGTTTGGTCAACTTACAGATCTTCTATTCTGATTTTAGCATGCAGCAACAATGGCTCTTGGCCATTCACATATAGAAGCATGTGAAGCCATCTTCAGCGAGCTTGCAACTTTTATTGACGGAATTTCCTCTGAGACAGAAGCAAAGCCGAAGTGGAAGGTACACTTTGAAAAAAACATATGTGATGAATTTTTATGTACTGAACTGAGGATCATTCCATTCCCTATGTTTTTGGGTGTCATTAAGTGTGACTTAATAGCATATCTAATTTATGGATTCAGAGTCAAAAAGGAAGGCGCGAGGAACTACGCATCCACATTGCGAATATATACCGTTCTGTGGCTGAAAATATTTGGCCTGGCATGCTGGCTCGTAAGCCCATATTCCGTGTGCACTATCTGAAGTTCATTGACGAGGTAACCCGGCAGATCTTAACAGCCTCTAATGAGAGCTTCCAGGACATGCAGCCTCTGCGCTACGCGCTTGCATATGTTCTTAGAACACTAGCCCCTGAATTTGTTGATGCAAAAACAGAGAAATTTGATGTCAGAACTAGAAAGCGGCTGTTTGATCTTCTCCTTTCTTGGTCTGATGACACGGGCAGCACATGGGGTTCAGACAGTGTTAGTGATTACCGACGGGAAGTGGATCGCTATAAATCGTCTCAACATTCCAGGTCAAAAGATTCTGTTGACAAACTATCATTTGACAAAGAGTTAATGGAGCAAGTCGAGGCAATCCAGTGGGCCTCGATGAATGCTATGGCTTCACTGCTATACGGGCCTTGCTTCGATGACAATGCGAGGAAAATGAGCGGTCGGGTCATATCCTGGATCAACGCTTTGTTTATTGAGCCTGCACCCAGGGCTCCATATGGTTATTCTCCCGATCCAAGAACTCCCTCTTACTCCAAGTACACAGGAGAAGGCGGCCGAGGAGCTGGGGGTCGCGACAGGCATAAGGGTGGCCATTTTCGTGTTTCACTAGCGAAATTGGCTTTAAAGAATCTCCTGCTTACGAATCTGGACCTGTTTCCTGCTTGTATAGACCAGGTAATAATCTTCCACTCTTTGATGGTCATGTCCATTTCAGTTTCATTTCTACTTTCGAGAACACACGGAGTGATCGATGTCAATCTTTTTCGTACGACTGATTTAAGTTTTGTATCTCTTATCAGTGTTACTACTCTGACGCCGCGATAGCAGATGGCTATTTCAGCGTGTTGGCCGAGGTGTACATGCGCCAAGAGATACCAAAATGTGAAATCCAGAGGCTCTTGAGTCTGATTCTGTACAAGGTGGTAGACCCAACAAGACAAATCCGTGATGATGCCCTTCAAATGTTGGAGACGCTCTCTGTCCGTGAATGGGCTGATGATAGCATTGAGGGCTCAGGAAACTATCGAGCTGCTGTTGTCGGAAACCTTCCTGATTCGTACCAGCAGTTCCAGTACAAACTATCGTGCAAACTTGCCAAGGACCACCCCGAGCTAAGCCAGCTCCTCTGCGAAGAGATAATGCAACGGCAACTTGACGCAGTTGATATTATTGCCCAACATCAGGTCTTGACTTGCATGGCTCCGTGGATCGAGAACCTGAATTTCTGGAAGCTCAAGGACTCTGGTTGGAGCGAAAGACTACTTAAAAGCCTCTACTACGTAACCTGGCGGCACGGAGATCAGTTTCCGGATGAGATTGAGAAGCTCTGGAGCACGATTGCAAGCAAACCCAGAAACATCAGCCCCGTTCTAGATTTCTTGATTACGAAGGGCATTGAAGATTGCGATTCAAATGCATCTGCTGAAATAAGCGGTGCTTTTGCCACATATTTCTCAGTGGCGAAGAGGGTGAGTTTGTATTTAGCACGGATATGTCCTCAGCGCACCATAGATCACCTGGTTTATCAATTGTCTCAACGGATGTTGGAGGATAGCATAGAGCCGGTTACTCCGATGGCAAATAAGGGTGATTCCAGTGGGAACTTTGTGTTGGAATTCTCTCAGGGCCCACCTGTGGCCCAAATCGTGTCTGTTGTTGACAGCCAGCCGCACATGTCCCCGTTACTCGTTCGGGGTTCCCTCGATGGTCCGCTGAGGAATGCCAGCGGAAGCCTCAGTTGGCGTACGGCTGGTGTTACCGGAAGAAGTGTGTCGGGCCCGCTGAGTCCCATGCCGCCGGAGTTGAACATTGTTCCCGTAAATACCGCGAGGTCCGGTCAGCTTCTTCCGGCTTTGGTGAACATGTCGGGTCCGTTGATGGGCGTGAGAAGCTCAACGGGCAGTCTACGGAGCCGCCATGTGTCCAGGGACAGTGGGGACTACCTCATCGACACCCCGAACTCCGGCGAAGAGGGACTGCATTCCGGGGTCGCCGTGCACGGAATAAATGCGAAGGAGCTTCAGTCGGCTTTGCAGGGTCATCAGCAACATTCGCTGACCCACGCGGACATAGCGTTGATTCTACTGGCAGAGATCGCGTACGAGAACGACGAGGATTTCCGAGAGCACCTTCCCCTTCTCTTTCACGTCACGTTTGTCTCGATGGACAGTTCGGAAGACATCGTTCTGGTGCACTGTCAGCATTTGCTCGTCAACCTGCTCTACTCCCTCGCCGGCCGGCATTTAGAGCTGTACGAAGTGGAGAACAGTGACGGGGAAAACAAGCAGCAGGTTGTGAGCCTGATCAAGTACGTGCAGTCGAAACGGGGAAGCATGATGTGGGAGAACGAGGATCCGACGGTCGTGAGAACCGAGCTCCCGAGCGCCGCGCTTCTCTCCGCGTTGGTACAGAGCATGGTCGATGCCATATTTTTCCAGGGGGACCTCCGAGAGACTTGGGGAGCCGAAGCGCTCAAGTGGGCCATGGAGTGCACGTCAAGGCACCTTGCGTGCCGGTCGCATCAGATCTACCGGGCGCTGCGGCCGAGCGTCACGAGCGACACATGCGTTTCCCTTCTGCGGTGCCTCCACCGGTGTCTGGGCAACCCGGTCCCCCCGGTGCTAGGCTTCGTGATGGAGATTCTAATGACCCTGCAAGTGATGGTGGAGAACATGGAGGCGGAGAAGGTGATTCTGTACCCGCAGCTCTTCTGGGGCTGCGTCGCCGTAATGCACACCGACTTTGTCCACGTGTATTGCCAGGTCCTGGAGCTGTTCTCGCGCGTGATCGACCGGCTGTCCTTCCGAGACCGGACGACGGAGAACGTGCTGCTGTCGAGCATGCCGAGGGACGAGCTCGACACGGAATCGCGGGGCGGGTACGAGACGGCGGCGGGCGCGGGAAATCTGCCGGCTTTCGAAGGGGTGCAGCCCTTGGTCCTGAAGGGGCTGATGTCGAGCGCGAGCCACGGGGTGTCGATCGAGGTCCTGTCTCGCATCACGGTGCACTCGTGCGACTCCATTTTCGGGGACGGGGAGACGCGGCTGCTGATGCACATCGCGGGGCTCCTCCCGTGGCTGTGCCTGCAGCTGAGGGAGGAGTTGGCGGTGCAGCACAAGGCGCGGTGGGTGGCGGGGAACGTGTCGGTGTGGTGCCGGGCCAAGGCCCTGGAGGAGCTGGCGGGGGTGTTCGCGGCGTACTCGCGGGGGGAGATGGGGACGGCGGAGGAGGTGCTGGGGCGGGTGGCGCCGGCGGTGTGCGCGCAGTGGTTCCCGAAGCACTCGAGGCTGGCGTTCGGGCACCTGCTGCGGCTGCTGGAGAGGGGGCCGGTGGAGTACCAGCGGGTGATCCTGGTGATGCTCAAGGCGCTGCTGCAGCACGCGCCCATGGACGCGGGGCAGAGTCCGCACATGTACGCAGTGGTGTCTCAGCTGGTGGAGAGCACGCTGTGCTGGGAGGCCCTCAGCGTCTTGGAGGCCCTCCTCCAGAGCTGCACCGCATCCCATTCCCACCACCAACCTCCCTCCGAAGACAAGCCCCGCAGCGGGCCCCTCCACTTCGCCCCCCGCGACCTCGCTCTGCACAACACCCGCCTCTTCCTCGCCCGCGTTCTCGATGCCTGCGCACTCCCCAAGCGCCGCGACTACAAGAGATTCGTGCCTTTTGTTCAAAACATTGCTAACCCCTAAGCCCCATTTATTCTCTTCTTTTCTTTTCTACATTCTCCATGTGATTTTGCTGGCTACTGCTTGTATAGTCCGAGTGTAATTCATTATCAATTGTAAATCCCTCCAAGTTTTGGTAAGGTGTTAGCTTAATCTACAATTTGGTATTTTTTTTGTATCATTTAAAAGGAAGGAAAATGAGAAGTTGACGAACAACTCATGTGTGGCAAAAGAGCTAACATTCCTTTTTTTTTTTTTTTTTGATGTTTTCGATTATTAAATTGATAATTTCATTGGCAATTTTTTTTTGGTTGGGTTAAATTCCTAAAAAAATTCATTTCCATAAAATCGAACCACCCGCTAATCGAAATCTGCAGTTCAATTCGCTGGTGATTCCCAAGGCAGTGCAGGAGCTTTTCGATATCTAAAAATAAAATAAACATATGGAATACACCACGTATACATTTATGCCGTAGTTCAAGTCACTACACGCCGAAATCCGATGTCTCAGATACACGCACTGCGAGATAACTGAAGACAAAAAAATACAGGGACAAATGAATGTAGTTTACAATTACACCTTTAGATATTTCACCCACTATTTTACAGACCAGTGTATCCATCTTATTATTTACGTAATAGAAACCTCCTCAGAAAACTGCTGAAGCGTTTTCAGATACTCATGGACTCTTTTCTTAACAAACACTGAAACTTCAATAACAATGGTGACCCGATCAATACCCGGACATGTTTCCGTAGATAGACGAGACACAGAGAGAGATCATCACTGAATCGTCGTGCCATTTCTCTTGAACAACGCATATGCGTCGCTGTAGATGGCCACCAGGTTTGAGAACACGGCGAGAACAATCATAAATATGCACAACACTTTGTCCTTCTTAGTTGCTATACTGTGTCGATCCCTGAATATTACCAAAGCAAAACCAACAAAAGTTCAGCGAAACAGAACATTAAAAAAAAAAAATTTTAAGTTAATGAAACGAAAAGAAAAAAAAGACGGCAGTCCTTTGGTTTGTTTGGTAACGTTTTGTTTTTTGACCTCTAGAAGTTAAATGAAACAGGAGAGACTAAAAAAATATATGTATTTTTTTAAGAAAACCCTAAGGGCTAAAATTTTCAAATTTGGTTGATAAAAAACATGGCACTCCTCAGGTCCCGTCTGTTCTTTTAAAAAATGAAGGATACTGCATCTCCAACATTACCAAACAATACCATAGTGATTGCTCTCTAGTAGGAAAAAAAACGAGCAAATAATGATAATAATAATAATATAAACATAAACCCAAATAACTCTGATCCCGTTTTGAATACCCACCGGAGAGTAATGGCTGCAGGGAAAATGAACCCAAGGCAGACCGCAGCGGTGGCTCCGGTGAACTGGAAAGCATCCCAAATGCTGGGAATGAAATTCGCACCCACAAAGATGGCCGAGATAATCCCGGCCGACAACAGAGCAAACCTTGTGTTGTCCTGAGACAAAGGCCTGCCTGAGGGAAAGAAGAGACCGTCCAGGTTGATGCGGAGAGGGTAAAACACGATCGGAAACACGAGCATGAGGTGCGCGGCGTAGCTCACGCGGACCGCGTCGTTGAGGATCGATCCCAATGGGATTCCGAGATCCGTGTCGAAGTTGGCGAGCACGTCATCGAGGGTTCCGTCCCCGAATAGGAGAAACCCGAAAACACTCGTCATTATGTACACTGTGGAGCACAGAAGAAGGGCAGTCCTGACCACTGGTTTTATCTGGGTCGAGTCCTCAAGCTCGTTGTCTATGCTGTGAACTGCAAATGAATGACTCTCGGGAAGATTAGTGTTTGCAGGATATATTAATGTTTGAAGTTGATTATTCAAACAGACTTCTATTTTCGGCTATATTTGTGGTTGTTCGTATTTTACTGTCCGGTAACACATACTTAATATTTAACATATCGATTTATATACGAAGACTATGTAAAAAGACAGATTGACCGATTTATCCTAAGATTATAATAATAAATCAATCCTGATTAATTACATCTCAACGAACGCCAATAACTTTGCATCAGTTATAAACATTGATTCAGCTGTTAGCGATAATGGGATGAAGCCTCACAAAAGTTGTGGCTAAAGTAGATAAACTTCAGACCTTTTTTTCTCTTAAATATTGAACAGACTAAACAGTAAATGGTGAATTCACTATCTATTAAACAGTAAATAGCTTCCGATGTGTCTAGAGCAGTGAAATGAATGTAGGTTTTTTCTTTCAAGAGGCAGTAGAATGTAGTTACATACCATTGTAATGGCAGATATAGGCTGTGACCAGAACAGGGACGACCGTAAAGAGCTTTAAGACCGATGACAAGTCGGTAACATCTGGAAGCATCCGCGGCATTGCAACTCCTCCACTGGCTAACTTGATAATCGAAATTCCAATGGTGATAACAAGAAATACAACAGCCAGAGCAACCGATAATGCAGATGTGAATCTCAAAGAATCTGCAGCCAAAAAGGTAGAAACAAAGACTCCAAATTATATTCGTAACGTAAATTCATCTATAGAATTGGGATTCGGAATTTCAAAATCTTCAGGTCAAAACAAAAAAGGAAAGCTAAAACCATTTAAGGCGTGCTAATTTCCACACGACAAATCACATGTATGACAAAAAGTAGCTTGCGAAAAAATATGTACAAGATATCATATTAGGTGACACCAAAATTCAAGGATACGAAATTGTTATGCACAATGGTGTTCTATCTCAAAATCAATCTATTCAATTGGTAGTGAGAAGAATAACCAAAGACCGTATAAACCTGGCAAAGTCCTTTTCCCCCAAGATGATAGCGCTATTTGGGCTCACGCTTCTTTGACTGGATTATACGATGTTACTCATGACATTATAATAACTTATCTCTCTGATTCGGGATCCTTAACAAAAATCAAGAACTAAACCAGGAAAAAAAAAATAAAAAGCGGTAAGTGGATAAGAGTGACTAACCAATTCGCTTAAAACACGCCAAAGGTGCAAAGACCAAGAGTGTGGTGAGAAGAAGCACAATGAAGCGGCCGGTCCACCAATGCTCTCCGAACCAGCCTTCGAGCACGCCGGCGTGGTGAACTCCGCTCGAAGAAGTTCCAGACAACACATCACCTGAAAGAAAAGTACTAGTCAGGGCAAAAAAAGAGACACACAAAGTGGAGAAGAGTGAAGAGAATTGTTTCGAGTTGTACCGATGATGATCATGTAGACGATGAGAATCCCGATGTTGTTGACCATAACAGAGACTTGCAACATGATCCTGCCGCAGTTGCCGAAGGCGTCTCCCATGAGGCCGCCGTAGGAGGCCGACTTTCCGGCGCGGCTGAAGCGCATCAACAGCTCGATCGAAGCCTCTGTCAGGACGGCCATGAACACGATCACAGCCACCCCCATCACCAGACCCAGCACCTTCATGGTCGCCGGCAACGCCATGATTCCGGCCCCGACTATGGTGGTCGACAGGTTAAACACCGCGCCGGAGAACGACGCTCCGTTGAACTCGTCGAACCCCTCGCCGTCGCCGTGCCTACGTGGCAACAGAGGGGCTTTCTCATTCACCACCACGGCTTTGCTCTTCCGACTCTTTCGCTCCTTCTTAGGAGAAACGCTCTCTATCGTCATCTTTGTTGGAGACCAAGGCTTTATCAACTCAAACTAAAGCTTGAAACTCCTTTACTTTATACACAATCTGTACGCACCAAATCAATATTTGAAAATCGCATTAATTTCTCTGCTTTCTAAACAGGAAGCGAATTCACAATCAAACTCTTCAACCTTTTTTTTTTTTTTTTTTCCTTTCATTTTTCGATGTAGATGATGCAATACGTGCTCATATTATTGCTTACAATCACAGAAATGATGTTGAAACTTAAAACATTTATACGCATGTCCGTAACTATGTATTACCTGAGAATTCAATAGGAACCAGAAATAAATAATAGGAAAATCCGATTTGGCGCTTCAAAATCAACCAAATCGATACAAAACTGATCGGTTTCTGCTTCAGATGAGATCAAAGAAGTTACTGTGACCAGCTGAATAATCTGTTGAAAAATCGGAGATAAGAAATGGACCGAGTTGATGTAGTTTTGTTGTTGTATTTTCAAGGGTATTGAGAGAGAGAAGGATAATAATTGAATCCCACCATACGATTATGAGTTTTCAGGTTTAAGCTTGGACTTTTATGGAAGAAAAAATTATATACTATTTTTTTTTTTTTTTTTTTTTTGAAACGTGGGCGGCACACGGGTAAATAACATTAAAACCCTCGCTTAGAGAAAGAACAAAATACACGCAATAATTGAAAAAATAAATAATCAAAATTTATATAGACAGAGAGAAATATAATACGAAACCTAAATATCAATTGATAAAAAAAAATACAAAATTCAAAATTTAATATTATCGTATGGATGATAAAATTAATGGAGAGGAGAAAGGTTGTTCATTGGCAACTTTCTCATATTAAAAGATCTAGGAAAATATTGTTTTTTATTTCCGCTACAAAAACATCCAAAATAGGTAAATGTAAAACAACGCGTATATTGGCCCCGTTTGGCATAGCTTTGTTTTTAAAAATTAGTTTAAAAAAAAAAATTGTTTTTTTCAAAAACAAACAAGATGTTTGATAAACAGTTTATAAAACAGTTGTTGCCGATAATAAAAATTGATTTAGCGTTTGGTAAAATAAATATATTATAATAAAAAGACTAAAATAGACATGTTCTTAACAACTAAATAATAATTATTAATATGCTTATTTATATATATATATATATATATATATATATATGAATAATATTTTGTACGAAGATATTACAGTAATTTATATACCAAACTTAAAAACACTTTTTCTAACAGCTAAGAATTCTAGCTTTTCCATCTCATGTACAAAATCAAAAATCGTTTTTGAAGTTTTTTGTAAAAACAATTTTGCCAAACACTATATAAACAGTTTAATTTTTTCTAAAAACAAAAACAGGGCTTTTTAATCAGAACCAAACGCAACCACTATGAGGCTTTTTGTCTTTTCACGACCAAAGTTTATAAATCATATAGGATTTTTGTGGTGAAGATGAAAATTTTGAAATATAAGATGTGTTTGGATAAAATGAAGGATATTTATGCTTGTGTTAGAAGTGTAGTGTATGATATGAGCCAAATATTATTTTGTCTATATAATAATTCAGCTAAAATATTAACGGATGTCAAGATTATAGCATAAATAGCAACATCATCATATAAAGATGGTATTTTTACAAATAATGTTTGCTCCCAAGCTTTATACAATAGCATACAATACAAGCGAAAGATATCAATGACATTGATTCTTAAATAACCTGTCTATTAATTACCATAGAATTCTATAACTCATGTCTATTATCGAAATGGGGAATATATCATATATCCCTATGTCATGAATCTACATCCATGACTTGTTGTGACCATATCATATAATCGGGACAAGTTGCGGCTATATACATACTTTTGATTAGATTATATATATATATATATATATATTACATGATATAAATATCTCTTATATTATATAATCATACATTACTAAATAAAATTAATCTAAAACAAATACAAATTTTATATTAATAGATTCGTTGTTAGCCATCAGAGAGAGAGATTATTAATTTCTTTTTTCTTTTTCACCGAGTTAAGAGGAGCGAAAGATTTGGTTGAATGGCGGTGAGGTGATCAGGGATAGGCAAATGACATATGATATATGGGAAAATGAAAGCAAAAATATCTATGAGAGAGAGAGAGTAACACTCTCCAAAATAAAGAGCACACACACTGACACACTCAACGCTCTGCTACTATTATAATGCTTTAACCCTAATGCTTTAACCCTATAGGCTACATAAGCTAGCTACGTCCATTCACCTCCCATCCTTGGACCACCGGAAAACCTCTGCTACTCTCCTCAAAACCCTATAGGGTTAAAGCATTATAATAGTAGCAGAGCGTTGAGTGTGTCAGTGTGTGTGCTCTTTATTTTGGAGAGTGTTACTCTCTCTCTCTCTAATATTTTGTACGAAGATATTACAGTAATTTATATACCAAACTTAAAAACACTTTTTCTAAAAGCTAAGAATCCTAGCTTTTCCATCTCATGTAGAAAATCTAAAATCGTTTTTGAATTTTTTGTAAAAACAATTTTGCCAAACACTAGATAAACAGTTTAATTTTTTCTAAAAACAAAAACAGGGCTTTTTAATCTGAACCAAACGCAACCATTGTGAGGCTTTTTGTCTTTTCACGACCAAAGTTTATAAATCATATAGGATTTTTGTGGTGAAGATGAAAATTTTGAAATATAAGATGTGTTTGGATAAAATGAAGGATATTTATGCTTATGTTAGAATGTGTAGTGTATGATATGAGCCAAATATTATTTTGTCTATATAATAATTCAGCTAAAATATTAACGGATGTCAAGATTATAGCATAAATAGCAACATCATCATATAAAGATGGTATTTTTACAAATAATGTTTGCTCTCAAGCTTTATACAATAGCATACAATACAAGCGAAAGAGATCAATGACATTGATTCTTAAATAACCTGTCTATTAATTACCATAGAATTCTATAACCCATGTCTATTATCGAAATGGGGAATATATCATATGTCCCTATATCATGAATCTACATCCATGACTTGTTGTGACCATATCATATAACCGGGACAAGTTGCGGCTATATACATACTTTTGATAAGATTATATATATATATATATATATATATATATTACATGATATAAATACCTCTTATATTATATAATCATACATTACTAAATAAAATTAATATAAAACAAATACAAATTTTATATTAATAGATTCATTGTTAGCCTTTAGAGAGAGAGAGATTATTGATTTCTTTTTTCTTTTTCACCGAGTTAAGATGAGCGAAAGATTTGGTTGAATGACGGTGAGGTGATCAGGGATTGGCAAATGGCATATGATATATGGGAAAGTGAAAGCAAATAATATCTATGAGAGAGAGAGAGAGTAACACTCTCCAAAATAAAGAGCACACACACGGACACACTCAACGCTCTGCTACTATTATAATACTTTAACCCTAATGCTTAAACCCTATAGGCTACATAAGCTAGCTACGTCCATTCACCTCCCATCCTTGGACCACCGGAAAACCTCTGCTACTCTCCTCAAAACCCTATAGGGTTAAAACATTATAATAGTAGCAGAGCGTTGAGTGTGTCAGTGTGTGTGCTCTTTATTTTGGAGATTGTTACTCTCTCTCTCTAATATTTTGTACGGAGATATTACAGTAATTTATATACCAAACTTAAAAACACTTTTTCTAAAAGCTAAGAATCCTAGCTTTTTAATCTCATGTACAAAATCTAAAATCGTTTTTGAAGTTTTTTGTAAAAACAATTTTGCTAAACACTAGATAAACAGTTTAATTTTTTCTAAAAACAAAAACAGGGCTTTTTAATCTGAACCAAACGCAACCATTGTGAGGCTTTTTGTCTTTTCACGACCAAAGTTTATAAATCATATAGGATTTTTGTGGTGAAGATGACAATTTTGAAATATAAGATGTGTTTGGATAAAATGAAGGATATTTATGCTTGTGTTAGAATATGTAGTGTATGATATGAGCAAAATATTATTTTGTCTATATAATAATTCAGCTAAAATATTAACGGATGTCAAGATTATAGCATAAATAGCAACATCATCATATAAAGATGGTATTTTTACAAATAATGTTTGCTCCCAAGCTTTATACAATAGCATACAATACAAGCGAAAGAGATAAATGACATTGATTCTTAAATAACCTGTCTATTAATTACCATAGAATTCTATAACCAATGTCTATTATCGAAATGGGGGATATATCATATGTCCCTATGTCATGAATCTACATCCATGACTTGTTGTGACCATATCATATAACCGGGACAAGTTGCGGCTATATACATACTTTTGATTAGATTATATATATATATATATATATATATATTACATGATATAAATACCTCTGATATTATATAATCATACAATACTAAATAAAATTAATATAAAACAAATACAAATTTTATATTAATAGATTCATTGTTAGCCATCAGAGAGAGAGAGAGAGATTATTGATTTCTTTTTTCTTTTTCACCGAGTTAAGAGGAGCGAAAGATTTGGTTGAATGGCGGTGATGTGATCAGGGATTGGCAAATGGCATATGATATATGGAAAAGTGAAAGCAAATGATATCTATGAGAGAGAGAGAGAGAGTAACACTCTCCAAAATAAAGAGCACACACACTGACACACTCAACGCTCTGCTACTATTATAATGCTTTAACCCTAATGCTTAAACCCTATAGGCTACATAAGCTAGCTACGTCCATTCACCTCCCATCCTTGGACCACCGGAAAACCTCTGCTACTCTCCTCAAAACTCTATAGGGTTAATGCATTAGGGTTAAAGCATTATAATAGTAGCAGAGCGTTGAGTGTGTCAGTTTTTGTGCTCTTTATTTTGGAGAGTGTTACTCTCTTTCTCTCTCTCTAATATTTTGTACGAAGATATTACAGTAATTTATATACCAAACTTAAAATCACTTTTTCTAAAAGCTAAGAATCCTAGCTTTTCCATCTCATGTACAAAATCTAAAATCGTTTTTGAAGTTTTTTGTAAAAACAATTTTGCCAAACACTAGATAAACAGTTTAATTTTTTCTAAAAACAAAAACAGGGCTTTTTAATCTGAACCAAACGCAACCATTGTGAGGCTTTTTGTCTTTTTACGACCAAAGTTTATAAATCATATAGGATTTTTGTGGTGAAGATGAAAATTTTGAAATATAAGATGTGATTGGATAAAATGAAGGATATTTATGCTTGTGTTAGAATGTGTAGTGTATGATATGAGCCAAAAATTATTTTGTCTATATAATAATTCAGCTAAAATATTAACGGATGTCAAGATTATAGCATAAATAGCAACATCATCATATAAAGATGATATTTTTAAAAATAATGTTTGCTCCCAAGCCTTATACAATAGCATACAATACAAGCGAAAGAGATCAATGACATTGATTCGTAAATAACCTGTCTATTAATTACCATAGAATTCTATAACCCATGTCTATTATCGAAATGGGGAATATATCATATGTCCCTATGTCATGAATCTACATCCATGACTTGTTGTGACCATATCATATAACCGGGACAAGTTGCGGCTATATACATACTTTTGATTAGATTATATATATATATATATTACATGATATAAATACCTCTTATATTATTTAATCATACATTACTAAATAAAATTAATATAAAACAAATATAAATTTTATATTAATAGATTCATTGTTAGCTATCAGAGAGAGAGAGATTATTGATTTCTTTTTTCTTTTTCACCGAGTTAAGAGGAGCGAAAGATTTGGTTGAATGGCGGTGAGGTGATCAGGGATTGGCAAATGGCATATGATATATGGGAAAGTGAAAGCAAATAATATATATGAGAGAGAGAGAGTAACACTCTCCAAAATAAAGAGCACACACACTGACACACTCAACGCTCTGCTACTATTATAATGCTTTAACTCTAATGCTTTAACCTTATAGGCTACATAAGCTAGCTACGTCCATTCACCTCCCATCCTTGGACCACCTGAAAACCTCTGCTACTCTCCTCAAAACCCTATAGGGTTAAAGCATTAGGGTTAAAACATTATAATAGTAGCAGAGCGTTGAGTGTGTCAGTGTGTGTGCTCTTTATTTTGGAGAGTGTTACTCTCTCTCTCTCTCTAATATTTTGTACGAAGATATAACAGTAATTTATATACCAAACTTAAAAACACTTTTTCTAAAAGCTAAGAATCCTAGCTTTTCCATCTCATGTACAAAATCTAAAATCGTTTTTGAAGTTTTTTGTAAAAACAATTTTGCCAAACACTAGATAAACAGTTTAATTTTTTCTAAAAACAAAAACAGTGCTTTTTAATCTGAACCAAACGCAACCATTGTGAGGCTTTTTGTCTTTTCACGACCAAAGTTTATAAATCATATAGGATTTTTGTGGTGAAGATGAAAAGTTTGAAATATAAGATTTGTTTGGATAAAATGAAGGATATTTATGCTTGTGTTAGAATGTGTAGTGTATGATATGAGCAAAATATTATTTTGTCTATACAATAATTCAGCTAAAATATTAACGGATGTCAAGATTATAGCATAAATAGCAACATCATCTTATAAAGATGGTATTTTTACAAATAATGTTTGCTCCCAAGCTTTATACAATAGCATACAATACAAGCGAAAGAGATAAATGACATTGATTCTTAAATAACCTGTCTATTAATTACCATAGAATTCTATAACCCACGTCTATTATCGAAATGGGGGATATATCATATGACCCTATGTCATGAAACTAAATCCATGACTTGTTGTGACCATATCATATAACCGGGACAAGTTGCGGCTATATACATACTTTTGATTAGATTATATATGTATATATATATATATATATATATATATATATATTACATGATATAAATACCTCTTATATTATATAATCATACATTACTAAATAAAATTAATATAAAACAAATACAAATTTTATATTAATAGATTCATTGTTAGCCATCAGAGAGAGAGAGAGAGATTATTGATTTCTTTTTTCTTTTTCACCGAGTTAAGAGGAGCGAAAGATTTGGTTTAATGGCGGTGAGGTGATCAGGGATTGGCAAATGACATATGATATATGGGAAAGTGAAAGCAAATGATATCTATGAGAGAGAGAGAGAGAGTAACACTCTCCAAAATAAAGAGCACACACACTGACACACTCAACGCTCTGCTACTATTATAATGCTTTAACCCTAATGCTTAAACCCTATAGGCTACATAAGCTAGCTACGTCCATTCACCTCCCATCCTTGGACCACCGGAAAACCTCTGCTACTCTCCTCAAAACTCTATAGGGTTAAAGCATTAGGGTTAAAGCATTATAATAGTAGCAGAGCGTTGAGTGTGTCAGTTTTTGTGCTCTTTATTTTGGAGAGTGTTACTCTCTTTCTCTCTCTCTAATATTTTGTACGAAGATATTACAGTAATTTATATACCAAACTTAAAATCACTTTTTCTAAAAGCTAAGAATCCTAGCTTTTCCATCTCATGTACAAAATCTAAAATCGTTTTTGAAGTTTTTTGTAAAAACAATTTTGCCAAACACTACATAAACAGTTTAATTTTTTCTAAAAACAAAACAGGGCTTTTTAATCTGAACCAAACGCAACCATTGTGAGGCTTTTTGTCTTTTCACGACCAAAGTTTATAAATCATATAGGATTTTTGTGGTGAAGATGAAAATTTTGAAATATAAGATGTGTTTGGATAAAATGAAGGTTGTTTATGCTTGTGTTAGAATGTGTAGTGTATGATATGAGCCAAATATTATTTTGTCTATATAATAATTCAGCTAAAATATTAACGGATGTCAAGATTATAGCATAAATAGCAACATCATCATATAAAGATGATATTTTTACAAATAATGTTTGCTCCCATGCTTTATACAATAGCATACAATACAAGCGAAAGAGATCAATGACATTGATTCTTAAATAACCTGTCTATTAATTACCATAGAATTCTATAACCCATGTCTATTATCGAAATGGGGAATATATCATATGTCCCTATGTCATGAATCTACATCCATGACTTGTTGTGACCATATCATATAACCGGGACAAGTTGCGGCTATATACATACTTTTGATTAGATTATATATATATATATATATATATATATATATATATTACATGATATAAATACCTCTTATATTATATAATCATACATTACTAAATAAAATTAATATAAAACAAATACAAATTTTATATTAATAGATTCATTGTTAGCCATCAGAGAGAGAGAGATTATTGATTTCTTTTTTCTTTTTCACCGAGTTAAGAGGAGCGAAAGATTTGGTTGAATGGCGGTGAGGTGATCAGGGATTGGCAAATGGCATATGATATATGGGAAAGTAAAAGCAAATAATATCTATGAGAGAGAGAGAGAGTAACACTCTCCAAAATAAAGAGCACACACACTGACACACTCAACGCTCTGCTACTATTATAATGCTTTAACCCTATAGGCTACATAAGCTAGCTACGTCCATTCACCTCCCATCCTTGGACCACCGGAAAACCTCTGCTACTCTCTTCAAAACCCTATAGGGTTAAAGCATTAGGGTTAAAGCATTATAATAGTAGCAGAGCGTTGAGTGTGTCAGTGTGTGTGCTCTTTATTTTGGAGAGTGTTACTATCTCTCTCTCTCTCTCATAGATATTATTTGCTTTCACTTTCCCATATATCATATGCCTTTTGCCAATCCTTGATCACCTCACCGCCATTCAACCAAATCTTTCGCTCCTCTTAACTCGGTGAAAAAGAAAAAAGAAATCAATAATCTCTCTCTCTCTCTCTCTGATGGCTAACAATGAATGTATTTATATAAAATTTGTATTTGTTTTATATTAATTTTATTTAGTAATGTATGATTATATAATATAAGAGGTATTTATATCATGTAATATATATATATATATATATATATATATATAATCTAATCAAAAGTATGTATATAGCCGCAACTTGTCCCGGTTATATGATATGGTCACAATAAGTCATGGATGTAGATTCATTTTTTGCAACAATCACAGAAATGATGTTGAAACTTAAAACATTTATACGCATGTCCGTAACTATGTATTACCTGAGAATTCAATCGGACTAGAAATAAATAATAGGAAAATCCGATTTGGCGCTTCAAAAATCAACCAAATCGATACAAAACTGATCGATTTCAGCTTCAGATGAGATCAAAGAAGTTACTGTGACCAACTGAATAATCTGTTGAAAAATCGGAGATAAGAAATGGAACGAGTTGGTGTAGTTTGTTGTTGTACTTTTTCAAGGGTATTGAGAGAGAGAGAGAGAGAGAGAGAGAGAGAGAGAGAGAGAGAGATAATAATTGAATCCCACAATGCGATTATGAGTTTTCAAGTTTAAGCTTGGACTTTTACGGAAGAAAAAATTATATACTAATTAGAAAGAACAAAATACACGCAATAATTGAAAAAATAAATAATCAAAATTTATATAGAGAGACAAATATAATACGAAACCTAAATAACAATTGATAAAAAAAAATACAAAATGCAAAATTTAATATTATCGTATCGATGATAAAATTAATGGAGAGGAGAAAGGCTGTTCATTGGCAACTTTCTCATATTAAAAGATCTAGGAAAATATTGTTTTTTTTATATCGGCTATAAAACATTCAAAATAGGTAAATATAAAACAACGCGTATATTGTGAGGCTTTTTGTCTTTTCACGACCAAGGTTTATAAATCATATAGGATTTTTGTGGTGGAGATGAAAATTTTGAAATATAAGATGTGTTTGGATAAAATGAAGGATATTTATGCTTGTGTTAGAATGTGTAGTGTATGATATGAGCCAAATATTATTTTGTCTATATAATAATTCAGCTAAAATATCAACGGATGTTAAGATTATAGCATAAATAGCAACATCATCATATAAAGAAGATATTTTTACAAATAATGTTTGCTCCCAAGCTTTATACAATAGCATACCATACAAGCAAAAGAGATCAATGACATTGATTCTTATTAGAGATCAAATAAGTTTGTATGTGTCGTTTATGTCTAATAAACGATAAGTTGAACAAGTTATTTTTCCTTTATTTGTTTCATTGTATTTTCCTTTATTTTCTTTATGTTTCATGGTTATATAAAGTCATTTAGTTGTACTTTTCTCATTCAAGATTGGAATAAACATTTTCACTCTCAATCATTCAAGATGAGAGTTAGTTTCTCCCCAATTCTCAAATCCAATTTCTATCTATCCTAACCTAGAAATGTAATATGGTATCAGAGCGAATTTCCGCATTCGATTTTCTAGGTTAGAGAAATCCACTTCGTCATCCCCGATTCCTCGACGATCGGAATAGATCTCCGACGACAAGCTCGGTGGAATTTCACGAAGGTCGATTTCCTTTTTCCTCCGAATCTTCACATTATTGAGCGCCTCTTCTTCTCGATTTCAAGTTCTTCTCATCGTCGGAAAAGCTTCATCGACGGAGACGCATCGGACATTCGGAGCGATTTTTATCAAGATTCATCACCGGTGAATTCAAACCGTGTCATCAACAAGAATCTCTTGCCGGTGAGTCCTACCGGGTCATCTATCAAGATTCTGGTCCAGGAATTTCATCAACAAGAATCTATTTCCGGCGATTCAAGCCGTGTTAACTTTCAAGATCTTCTTCGGCGATTCAACGTCGTGTAAAAAAAACTCGATTTTTATTGTTTTTGGTCTTGAAATTGGGAGATTCGGAGGGATTAGGGAACGAAGCCCTTGACGACGAACGTGCTCGAATTCGGAGCTCAATTCGAGATCTCCCTTGATCGGAGAGGAAGAGAAATTCACGGAGTCTGTGTTGATTCTAGGGCTTTTACTGAGCCATCGAAAATGGCGTACACAATGAGGCAACATGAGGGAATGGTGTATCCAAGGTCGGTCCTCAAAGAGGAAGATGATCCTCACAACGCCGGAGCTCATCCGGCTTTCAATTTCTCCAAAGAATCTTCTCCGACGTCTTTTTCTCTCGCGGCAAAACCCATTAGAGCGTCCTCGGCTTACAAGACTCATCTCTTTCCTCTACTTATGTTGGCCATAGAGTTGTGCCGTCATCACCGACGATGGCAACGAATTCCTATACGACGTCCCGATACCGGACCGCACCACCCGAGCCGCGTCTGCGACCTCGCATCACTCCGCGATCAGCTCGAACATTGTTGATTCGCCGCTCTCAGACAACGATGGGAAATCCATGGATGGTCGTGACAAATTACGAAACCCTCTGAGCGGAGTTTCAGAGACACCGGGACAAGAAGAAAAGTCAGTGCCGAGATCAAGAAAAGTGGCGTTCGTGGCAAATTCACCGACGCTGAGAAGCCGATTGTTGCGATCTGCCATGGCCAACTTATCTTAGCCGCGGTCGGAGTACTTTGGAGTCGGAGGTGCACGACTTACTCTGCAGTGAAACCTTTACTCGTCGCAAACGGTGCTCATTGGATCGGACCCGAGACCTTAAACGTCTATGTCGTTGATGGCCCAGAAAGATCGAAGACCATTTCTCAAGGCAAGGGATTAGAGATTTGTGCGAAGGTCGCAGCAACTCCGATTGAAATGTCTCAAATTCCATTTCTTCAAACGGACCCAAAGGTGAAGAGATTCGACCCAGAGAGCTACATTATGCAATGGTGTTTGTTCAAAAATCTCAGCGCACTCAAGGTGTTCGACAAAATGTCTCAGAGAATTTTTTTTCTCAAAACAAGACCGGTTCTTCACAAAGTCAATTTTTTCTTCATTCATTCGATCGAGGTCTTCTCCGAGTTGTCTTCTTTGATATCCAAGTTCAATCCAAGATGAACTTTCGGGAAAGTTCATCTTGCGGGGGTGTATTAGAGATCAAATAAGTCTGTATGTGTCGTTTATGTCTAATAAACGATAAGTTGAATAAGTTATTTTTCCTTTATTTGTTTCATTGTATTTTCCTTTATTTTCCTTATGTTTCATGGCTATATAAAGTCATTTAGTTGTACTTTTCTCATTCAAGATTGGAATAAACATTTTCACTCTCAATCATTCAAGATGAGAGTTAGTTTCTCCCCAATTCTCAAATTCAATTTCTATCTATCCTAACCTAGAAATGTAATAATTCTTAAATAACCTGTATATTAATTACCATCGAATTCTATAACCCGTGTCTATTAGTTAATTTACTCATTACTGTAATTATTTACACGTGTGTATTAGAGAGGTGTGAGTTTGCTAGTTTTAGAATTTATCAATGTTCATAAACTTGGAATCAATAATTTCGTTTTTATTGTTGTTAAATCTCACATGCTAAAATATTATGAGTGAATAGTTGGAGATGCTTTCAATGATTATAAAATTTGAATACTATTCATAGTTATTTCAGCAAATTATATATGAAATGGCAAACATATTAATGAGGATTTTTTCCTACGTTTGTGATCATAGGCTAAACACATTGTTATTGTGATTAGTTTCCATATTTTTAATGAGAAAATTGATACGATGATTGGACTCCATTCAACCGTTTTAAAATCAGATCTTATGACGACCTTTTTTTGCTTGAAAATAACCCATCTCAATTAATTATTGCTTGAGGGGCGACCAATTAAAAATTACAAAAACATATAGATTAAAATAATGAAAATTTCATTTTATTTGCATTTTTTTCTCGTCTCTCAGAGAATTCAAACACATTATATACATAACCAAAGGAGCATGCACAATCAATGTAGCATCTACACTACTTCTTTTTTTTTTTTTTTTTTTTTTCCTCTAACCAATAAGTGCCACGTTATCTATGTTATGTTTTATGAAAAAAAAAAAACCATAGAAGTCCATTATACGTAAAAAAAAAAGTATCAAGTGGGTTCCACTTTGTAGATGAGTAACGGATCAAAGATAAAATTATGGTTCCTTACCTTTATTTTTTTGGACACTCTTTTATATATATATATATATATATTGGTTACTTCTATTCATGACAATTATTTGTTGCTATCTTTGAGAAAATTTGTCAAAATTGCTGGGTCCCACCGTATATATATATATTAGATAAAAAAATTAGTAAAATAATCAACTAAATAGACATTATTTCGTAAATTTTAAATAAATAACCATTGTATTTTATTTACAAGCGCAATTTTACAGAATATCCATAATTTTCATTCCCGTCCATTAAAAAAAATTAATAACCTAATCAATCAATAAAGATTGCGCAAATCAAGAGCATTAACTGAATAAATCCATTACCACACGTATAACCGATTCGATCTCATTTCATTTCAAAGAAAAAAAAACAAGAACACAATCATTCTCGCCATGTTCATCCAGCGCACCCTTTCCCTCTTGACGATCTCCAATGCCTCATCTCTTGCACGAGACTTCCTCGATGCAAAGGACGGACTCGGCGGCCACTTTTTTCGAGGGACAAATCAGTCCGGTAGCAACCACTTTTCACGACTAGCCAACCTTTGTCTCCGAATGGCGCAACAAGTCTTCGCGTATTTCAGATCCACATCTCTTCCTTTGGACCTAGGTGTTCCATCGTGACAATATCTAAAGTGTTCTTCTTCTTGATAAGTCCAGGAATGATAAGCTTGGATATTTCACAGACTGCATGATCTTTCCATCGAAAAAAAATAACATCCACCCTCTTCCTGATAACGGATATGTGAGCAACAATACATGCATATTCCAACGAAGAAGAAGACAAAAAGAAACTCAGCAATGAATATAATCTCTTAACTTTTTTTAATGCACCCATAGAACCTCATACCAGGATTTGCATTCGTCCACGTCGTCCAATCTGTCAAAGGCACATCACAGTCGCAACAGTGCCACGTGTTGTCATCGTTCATTGCTTAAAAATCACGAGGAAGAAGACAAGTGAGACGAAGAGAAGTCTGGACGATTTGACGAGGAAACTAGGAATTTCAATTTGGGCGTTTTAATGGCATACATCGATGGTGAGTATATCTACCCTATTAAATGCATATTTATTATCATCAGATATCAGGTAAATAATAAATTTAATTTTTTTTACTTCAAAATCTCATTTTTAAATGATATTGGCTTAGGATGTTAACAAGTGTAACTACGTTTGTATTTAACAGTCCTGATCGTAACGGAGACACAAAAATTAAACAATTGGTATTTTCGCCAACGAAAAAAAATTTAGATAGCAAAGTGTATGAAGACAAAAATAATAGGTATTTTTGCCGCCATTCTCTCAATAAACTAACAACAAAATTTTTTTAAAAAAGGAAAGATATTCTCGAAAAAAAGACAAAAAAGAATGAGATCTAATATATTAGAGGAAAACGTTTAGAAATTGACGTATGTACAGGATTTACACTCCCACTAAAATCATGGGTAGGCCTTTTGTCATCATCAGTAATAAAGACGGCCCAAATAAAAAGCTTGAACAGGTGTCGATGTCATTGGAACTTCCATTTCCGTTAATTAATACCAATTAGTTATGCGACATTGATCTTTTCAATCTTTCTTTTTCCCCAATGGCGCGAAATTTCCCGAATAGGTACGACAATTTTCGCCGTAGTCTTTTTTCGGCGAATCTCTGTTCATGTATTCATTTATTTGATTTTATGAGCACATGTTGAACAACTATCAATAGCTTGGTGTCCGATCGATCATTTCTATTTGAAAGCTGATTATCTCTCAGTGTAATTATTATTATTCTTCTTCTTCTTCCAATTTAGGGTTCTCCATTTTCTTCATAATATTTTTTTTAGTAAAGAATCTCCGCGTTACCTATAAATTCTGATATTTGATGTCTTGTTGCTGATTAAGATTGCAAAAAAACAAACAAACAAAAAAGATATACATGTATTTTGTTCAAGGTATGAAGGAAGTAAAGTGTCAAGTCTGTCGTGTCGAGCATCAGATTTTTTTTCTTCTTCATGTTTTTGAAATCTGGGTTTCAAAATTAACAGAACTATTGGGACCATGGATTCCGAGGCTGATCAGAGGGCAAATTCCGGAGAAGTGGAATCTTCCAATACGATCGTGGCAGAGTTGGGAAACTCCGCCGAGATTCTAACCCGGCTTGAACTCGATTTGGCCTATGCTTCGGAGAAGATAGTTAATCTGAACGTCCTTATGATGCACGTTGCGACAAGGGAAAACGACTTTGAAGCTTTCGCTTTGAAGAGAGACCATGAATTCTCGGACGATTCTCTGGAGAGGGCTTTGGAGTTTGATTTCTTGTCTGGGGTTTTGGATTCAGAGGTGAGAGACCTCGATGGGTTAATGGCTGGGCTTCAGTCGGAGCTTGTCGGTGCTCGCGAGCTCGTATCTTCGAGCCCCAGCGAGGAAGGAGTTTTTAAGAAGATCGAAGAGAAGTTGCGTGATTCCGAGCAATCGTTCGATCAGTCATGGGATCAGATTTCGGAGATTAGGGCTCAATCGGAGATGTTGCAGAACGCGTTATCGAGATTCAACGAAGAAGAGAATTGTAAGCTATATATGGGTTGTTTGAGTAAATTTTGGTTAGTACTGACTGTTGATATTTACTTCCGAATGTGTATATTGTGTCAGGGAATAACAACAAAAGGTCAGAGGAGGATCATATATTTAACATGAACCCTAATATAAAAATGCCCACTGTGGAACAACAAAGGCACATATTGAGGATGCTGGAGAAGTCTTTGGCAAGAGAGATTGATCTCGAGAAGAATTTAGCTGAGTTGAGAGCAAGACAAGTTGAAGAAGATCTCAAACAAAGATTGTTGGCTTCGGAGCGACAAGTGTATGACTTGGAGGATGAAACAGCTAATATCTCGGGAAGATGGTTTACGGCAGATAATAACAATGTTGTTTCTGTGAGGGGACTTTCAAACGAAGTATTGGAGCGGATCCAGATACTACAGTTCATCATCAACGGTTCGGTTGCTCTAGAAACTCGGCTGAGACCAGAGCTCAAAAATGGCGTGGATGAGCTTAAGGAATCTGAGGTTCGAACAGAAATCGGCGGAATAGAAAGCGTTATATCGGATTTGAAGGAAAAGGCTGAGAATGCTGAGGCTAAGTGTAGGATATTAACAGAGACTAACACGGAGCTTAATAAAGAACTGACCCATCTCAAAAGCAGCGTGGAAAAGGTCGAGTCCCTTGAAAGACTGTTAAAAGAGTCTGACTTGAAGCTACAATGTGAAATCGCATCAGCCGAAGCTAATCAAGAGAAGCAAAGTCTGTTGTATTCCTCGATCGAAGATATGGAGAATCTGATCGACAATCTCAAGATGAAAGTTGTGAACTATGAAACACGGGCCGAGAGTGCGGAAGAGAAATGCATGGCATTATCTGAGTCCAACGCCGATCTGAATGAGGTAGTGACTTTTCTACAAGGAAGACTTGGAGCGCTAGAAGCATCGTTACAACAAGCCGAGGAAGCTAAGATATCTGCTGCAAAGGACATAAGTTCGCACACCAAGGTTGTTAATAAGATGGTTTTGCAACTAGCTTTTGAACGAAATCGCCTTCGTAATCAGGTATTAATCAAAACATGTGTCTCAAAGTAGAATTCTTATGGGTTTGTTTTCTTCTTTTTTCTTTCCCCAAAGTCTAGGTAGGTTTCAGCTGCTTATAAGATTTACAATTGTGTTATTTGCAGATTTCTTCATTTGCGATGGAGAATAAGCGTCTGGTTCAAAAGTTACAGGAAAATAACATAGATTGGTCTGCACTTTCTGAACATGGTAGTACAGGAAAAGGTGAAGAATTTATGCTGTCAAAGCGCGGTTCTTCCACTCTCACATACTCAGGAGAGATCGTCGAAGAAGTCGCAGAAACATCTTCGATCACTTCTAAGGTAGGTCTCTTCTGTTCCATTGCACTTGCATACAAAAACACATACATTAGGACCTGGCCAAGTAGAATATCGGTACACATTTGGATATTTCCTGTTTATTTTGAAACTTCATAAATCGATCATCTCTGACATTTGCCTCCTGAATCGTAAATATTATGTTTTACCAGCTGGTTAAGAATCAAGAAAGTGTACTCCTAGGCAAGACCGGAGTGACAAATATTCCGGGTCCGGAGACCGTGAGAAGAATCGATGCAGGAGTCTTGAGCTTCAAGCATGTCCTCTTTGCGATTCTCATTTTGCTGATCTCAGTCGGGGCTTATTATTCTTTCCATTTAGAAACATGCCCGTTTTGAGAAAGCTTAACATGGAATTTTGCAGCGACAGTGATAGAAAATAGAGTTCTAATCTTTTATGAAGGTAGGCATTACAGATTTTACAGCTTGTGTTTAGCGATAATAACCGAGGTTAGTGAAGTGGAGAAGAAACTTTTACCTGAACCATTTGGGTTCTTCCAGATGCAGATTGCGCTTAGATCAGCGGTGGCCAGAGTACCTTGGGTAGTTTCTTCTGCGTTCTTAGCGGTTTTTTTTTTACAGCAGATTTTCAAAATGGTTCAGAGTATCTGCATAATATAGTTGGTGGCCTTGAAGCCAAAGTTCGCCGCGGAAACTTCATTTCGGAGAACCTTTGTTTCGCAGTTATTCGTAGTAAAATATTTTACAACTTTTTTTATGAAGCAAATAGCAATTGTTTTTTTGTTTTTGTTTTTTAGATGAATAATGGTATTGTAAGTTCTTTGTACTCCTGTATAATTTCCCAGAAGTTCATAAAAACGTATACAAATGACTCATAGTTGTGTTGAAAATTGTTAAAAATGTGATAAATTTCATTCTATGTTGCAAAAAGGGGATGCAAGACTAAGCACTGAACCTGAAACTTCCAAGCGCTTGTTCTCCTTCTAAACCATCATAAAACTGTCCAATCCTCATATCATCAATGAGCAAATGAAGCCTCTCATATATCTCCTCACACTTTGGGTGAGCTTTATCTCTAACAAGAAAAGCATGAAACTGGTCTTTGACCTCAATCCAACTACAACCAGGCTCTTTCTTCAACCTGTTAGACCTCATCGCCCTCCTCGTCCGAGACATCTCGTCCCACATCTCAGAATCCGCATAAACGTTGGACAAAAGGACGTAACAAGACGAGTCGTCTGGCTCCAATTCCAAGAGGTTCCGAGCTGCCATTTCAGCCATTTCCACGTCTCCGTTCAGCTTACATACCCCGAGCATGGTTCTCCAGATAATCGCGTCGGGTTCGAAGGGCATCGCTTGGATGAGCCTCAGTGCTTCGTTCAGTTGGCCCGACCGCCCTATTATGTCGACCATGCACGAATAGTGATCCAAACTCGGAGCCAAACCGTGGTCGTCTCGCATCGACCGGAAATAGTACAACCCTTTTTCCACATCCCCTATGTGAGAACAAGCTCGGAGAACAGAAACGAAAGTCGCTCCGTTCGGCTTTATGTTCTCGAGTTTCATGTTCTCGAAAACCTCGATCGCCTCTTCTCCGAATCCGTGGTTCGCGTAGCCGCAGACCATGGCGTTCCATGTCACCGGGTCCCGCTTCCGAGCCTTCTCGAAGGCCAGTCGGGAATCTCTCAGGTTTCCGCACTTTGAGTACATGTCGACGAGCGTGCTCGATATGTACGTGTCCGAGTGGATCCGCTGCTTCACGACCCGGGCGTGGATTTGGGTCCCGAGTCCGATTGCCGCGAGATTCGCGCACGTGTCGAGGACCGCCGCGTAGGTGTAGGAATCAGGATCGACGCCGGATTCCAGCATCCGGAAGAAGAATCTCTGAGCGTCCTCGTTCCGGCTCTGCTGTGCCAACCCCGAGATGATCGCGTTCCACGAGACCATCGTCGTCTGTCTCCCGGTCCTCGAATGGACTTTCTCGGCCTCCTCAACTCTACCGCACTTGCAGTACATGTCGACCAGGGCTCCCCCGACGAAAGGGTCCGAGCCCATCCCAGACTTCACGGCCCGGCCGTGGATCTCCGCTCCGTGGCCCGGGTCCCCCTCGGTCGCGCAGGCTTTCAGGACGCTCCCGAATGTGAACTGGTCTGGCTCGGCCCCCGACCCGAGCATCGAGACGAAACGACGCATCGTCTCGGCCCAGTCGTCGTTCTGCTCGCTCGACGCAATGATCGCATTCCACGAGACCGCGTCCCTCTCCGCGATCCGGTCGAAAACGAGCGACGCTTCGGACGGGAAACCGCATTTGCCGTACATGTCCAAGATGGCGTTCGAAACGCACGTGTCGGACACCAGGCGAGTCTTCACCGCCAAGCCGTGGAGTTGACTCCCCTCGGCGTGCCCTTTGACCGTCGCGCAGGCGCCGAAGATCCCTGACAAAGTCACTTCGTTGAAGCCGAGGCCCGACTTGAGAAGCGAGAGGAACAACGAGAGGGCTTCTTGGGTCTTGTCTTGGCTCTGGCTCTGGCTTTGAGCGTACCCGACTATGATCGCGTTGTAAGATTGGAGATTGTGGCTCGGCATCGATTCAAAAAGCTTTCGAGCTTCGGACACTCTTCCGCATTTAGCGTACATGTCCAGCGTGGCGGTCCCCACCAAGACATCGCGTCCAAAATTCTCCTTAATGGATCGTCCGTGCAACTGGGTCCCGAAACTGTAATCGTATAATCCCCCGCATGCCCTAAAAACACTCGCATAGCTCGACTGGCTCGTTCCAAACCCTTTTCCTATCATCTTCTTGAAGAACATCAGACCCTTTTCGAGCCGATCGTTATGAACGCAGCCTGCGATCACAGCGCTCCAAGTGACCCAATTCCTCCCGCGCATTTCTTCGAAGACCCGAAGAGAAAGTTCCAATCTTCTACACTTTGCGTACATGTCCAACAACGCACTCCCAGTTACCACGTCTGAATCGTAACCCATTTTAACCGCAACACAATGTATCTGAGATCCGAGATCGAGATCTTCCAGAGTCGAACACGATTTCAAAATAAGGGCCAACGAAGTGGGGTCGAAATCCACGCTAGAACTTCTCATTTGAAGGCAAACCCGGACCGATTCCCTGTGCTCGCCGTTCTTCGAGTACCCAGAGATCAACGAGTTCCAAGACACCACGTCCCTCCTCGGCATCCGATCGAAGAAGGCCCTAGCAGTGTCCATGTTTCCAGTCCCGGCATACCCGAAAACCATGGTGTTCCATGACACCGTGTCTCTCTCGGGCATTTCGTCGAACACCTTGGCCGCGTATTCCAAATTGCGGCACTTTGCGTACATCTGAATCAAGCAGTTCGCGACGAACACCGTGGCGTCGAACCCGCAGACGATGATCCGACAATGCGCTTGCTTTCCCGGACCCAGAGCTCTCTCGTCGGAGCATCGCCGGAAGATTTGGGAGAAGTTTTCGAAAGCCTTGGTTGTTACAGTAGGGTTTGAGAAGAGACGTGTTGGCGAGAAAGACGATATTGACATCCTCGCGAGAACTGAGAATGAGCGATTGAAACTTCCTTCGCGCTCATACTTTGGCGGGGTTTTCGACCGTTGCGCTCTTTGTCATGTTGAATTGAGGATTTGGATTACCCTAAAATTAACTACGTGAGATTTTTGGTTGATATTTGCTTGGAGAAATTGTAAATAAAGAAGAATATCTAACTAAAATATATTATTTTATGTGAAAGAAAAAAAAATGTCAATAATATACAGTGTTTTAAATGCCGGCGAAATTCGCCGGAAATCGGCGGCGACGCCGCTAGCAAAACAAAATGATCGGCGAAATTGTAATTGCAGTTTATCCACAAATTGTCGTTCGACTTTCGCGGAAACGACATGCCGTTTGTCAAATAAACGACCTATAATATTCATTCAATTTAATGAACAAAACTCATTAATTGTATTGGAGTTTCGGTGAAAGTCAAGAGAAAGAAATGAGTCTGGCGATTTTCGGAGCTCGAAAAACTACGACAAAGACAACCCAAACGCCGGAGACAATCGGTCTTTTCCCTTTCGTTTTGGCACGACGCAGTGCAAAATCAACAATATTTCGGTGAGAATCGACGAAAATCTTCGTCACTTTCAAAATCGTTGTTGCGTTGTTTTAAAAAAAAAAATTACTAGCAGCGGCGTTTGTTGAGATGGTTTTTTTTTTTTTTTTTTTTTTTTTTTTTTTTTTTTTTTTTTGTGTTTCACGCTGGAGAAAAGATATTAAACCCTACTTGACCTAAATAAACTTACCAAGATATTTGATATATATATACACACACATGTATTATAAACTATGGTTTTTTTGTTGGGCCAAGATATTAACCTCAGTGTGCCAAAATAAGCCCATGCCGACATAAATCAACACCTCACTAGTCACTAGCAATAATAATCCCCCAATAATGTAAATCAATATGATAAGACATTTTCTTTTTGAAAATTTAATAATAATTGTAAGATTACGAGTCTTGATTGTATAAAGGGAAATAATATATATATATATATATATATATATATATATATATATATATATATATATATATACACTTTGTATTTTAGTAAAATATAGAGTTCAACTTCTGATTTTAAAAAATGTCGAGTTCATACATTCTTTTTAACTAAAATGACGATATTATACCCTAAAATGGATAATAGTGTCACAAATCTCATTTTCATTTATATTAACTCCTATATAAGAGAAATCGAATCGAATCAACTCCAAATCAGTACCCTTACTTTCAAATTCCAAATTTTAAAATAAAATTACTTTAAATTGAAAATAAATAATAAAATTCATATCTTCCAAGAGATGACTTCATTCTGTGTTCGAATTGCAACTCTAAATTATGAATACTCTGTTCAACTATGTTATTTTGATGACTATCAATTGTCGATTTTTATCCTTTGTCTCTTTCGGTGTTCTTCACGATTAAGAAACTGTTGTTTATTTTTTTAGTTTTTAAATAAAGGGTAATTAAGCTATATAGTGTAGCGACTCGAAGTTTTAAGGTTAATTTTGTAAATTAAGTTAATCCAAGGACGGAAAAATTATGTAAATTAATTTTCTAAGTAGTATTACCAGTATTTTGGATTTGAAATATATTAAGGTAAGGAGACATCTCGGAATAAAATAAAGGATTTATCGAGTTCGTCGTGAATGATAAATTATTTTCCGATGAGATATTCCGGAATTTAATTTAAGAAAATAAATTCAAGGACGAGAATTATTTCCGAGAAACCTTGAGTATATTTGAGTTATTGGAGAACGAATGAGAATTTTCTTAGTTTTGAAGCTTTTAATTAAATGTTCGATTGGTTACGGTTGAAGTCACAAAATTTTGTGACAAGGACGTGGTTGTCATGTTTTTCTGGGTCTATTTGAAATAAAACGTTGAGTTCGGGGTCAGTTTTCTAGAGATGGAAACAAGGAGGGGTTTATTTGCAAAACTTGAGAAAATTCCACACACTTCTATTCCTTTCTTCTTTCTTCTTTTTCTCCTGATACTTCTTTCTTCTTCTCCATTTCGCTCGCGACCTGCACAAGAAGAAAAAAAAAACAACAACAAAGCTTCAACAACCAAAGAACCACGAAACCAGTCGGCCGATCCTCATCCACTACCTTCTTCACCTCGTTCTTCTTCTTCTTCTTCTTCCTTGAACGTCTTCAGCTCCAGCCACCGAGCCGAGACAGCGCGCCCGCCGTGACCGAGAGAGAAATCGCCGCGAGCCACCAAGGACCGCCGCCGAGGAAAAGACACCGGGAAAGAGAAAGTGAGCACCGAGGAAGCTGAATCTCACGAAAAGTGGGTAGGAAAATTCAAACCCGAATTGGATTTGTGGAATCTAGGGTTCAACATGAAAAAAATTGGGGATTTTGATTTGTGACTGTGATATGTTGACTCTGAAAACTGTTATGAGGATTATTGGTTTGAATTGTGGTTGGGTTCGTGTTTATTACGGGTTTTTGGACGAGTTTGGTGTTAATTTGAGCTTGGCCGTGTGTTTGGTTCCTTGGCCGTGTGGAATTGTTGGCTTTGACCATGTGTTTTTTTTTTATATATGAAAAGTTTGAGTATGGATAAGTGATGACTTGAGATAAGTTATTGACGGTTTTGAATTTGGAAAAGAAAAGAATGATACTTGTTTCGCTAGAATTATTTTCAGATTTCATTATGGAAATGAAATTAGACTCGTTCAAGAAATGCGAATTTTGGACTTTATAGTTAGAAATGTCTTTGGGTTATACGATTATTAAATCGTACGTTTGAGTTTGAGTATCGTGAATTATTCATAGGATTCTGATTCAGGATCGGTTTGATTTACCGTGATAGGACTCAAGACTGAAAGTCCTTTAGAGGTTCACGGAGTAAGTGAACGTCTGGATTCTCGATATTAGTGAACGTTCAAGTTCACAGGACGAGCGGACGTCTCGTGGAAGAGCGATATAGACGCTTACTCTTGAGGTAGGTTATTATAACCCTTCTCTCCTGATTTTATGGTTTGGCCTTAAGTATATATTATTTTCGAAATGAAAATGTTTGTGAACGTGCCACCTAACCTAGAACCGTTTTTAGAAAATGTGGCGGAACTTCAATTCGGTATATCCGATTATGAAGTTGAGAATATTTTCGATATTATACATATATCCCGTATTTACGAAAGGAAATGTTTCGTATATCCTGGACAAGCCGGTTTCACACACACACGTATACGGTGCGGAGAGTGCACCTTGCTCTGATCAGAGGACTGCCACGGGTTAAGTTGGCAGGCGGCTCAGGAGATAGTACACGTTTTAGAAGTATCTAGGGACACATTTAAATTTCTGTCATTTACATTTCTGCAATTTACATTTCTGCAAGGTATACTTGTACGTGTATGGTGATTTACACGTGACAAGAATAGTAATATTATAAAGCTAAGTATTATTTTCGAAAATCTTTTTAAAATCAAACCATTATTATAGCACCTACTGGGCCTCAGGCTCATCCCTATTTCTTCAATTTTTTTTTTATAATCAGGGAACGAGAAGAAGGGTTAGGACGACCTCGGAGTTTTATGTCGTCAAGTTTTTGAAGTTTTAGTTTCGTTATCTAGCAGGTCTGTATATAAGTTGTTTATCTTTGTATCTGTAAAGTGAATGACTGAGTATGCACTGTGGGATGTTTAGTTACTCGTTTAGTGTTTAATAAAGTATGTTTAATATCGCTTATCTTCGCTTAGTTCACGTCTCGGTTCTCGGGGCGTGACATATAGCCTCCTGAAAATAGGCAATTTATTTTTAGCCCACATTTTGTTAATAAATGGTAAATAACCAGAAGGATTTATTTACAGCCAAAATATGACTAGACTACCCTTTTGTTTTCCCGCCCAGTTTCTATCGGCTATTTACACGTAATCAAGTCAAATATTTGGTTGTTAATGCTCGCGAATATCAAGGAGGTAATTGTAACCGTGTAGCTGCGTTCACACTTAACCACAACCGCTCACATTTATAGTTTTCCAAAAAAAAAAAGAAGAAGAAAGATGAAAGAGAGAGAGAGAGAGAGAGAGAGAGAGAGAGAGAGAGAGCCGAGAGAGAGATCGAGGGAGTGAGAGCTCGAGGAAGAAGAGAACGCTCGACCGGACCACCACCGAACACCCCGTCATGAGCGGACCCAAAACCCGCGCGCGCTCGGACCGGGGAGTCGCCGGGAGTTTCCGAGAAGAGATTGACGAGGAGTTCGGCTGGAATCAAAGAGGACCGTCGGAATTCATCAAATTGAGAAGGTATCTCCCGTGAAAATTCATCAAATTGAGAAGGTATTCATCAAAGAGAACCGTCGGAATTCAAGAGATTGATTTTTTTTTTCTCTCGTGCTCCCTGTTTGAATTTTCCGAGAAGAGAAGAATCTGCGTCCAAAGGTCCCGATCGATATTATGGACTCCGCGAAGAACATTTTTTTTTTTTCAGTATGTTCGTGTAAATAGTAATCATATTTACAGTATATTCGTATAAATACGAAGCTTATTTACAGTAAAATCATTGTAAATACAAAGCATATTTACAGTATATTCACTGTAAATACAAAGCATATTTACAGTATAATCGTGTATTTGAACTGAAAAAAATTCTGAAAATATTTTGAGCACGAAAATTCATGAAATTATGAATATATGGAAGAAAAAATAATATCAATGAATGAAGAATATATTTACAGAGTTTATACATATAAATTGCCACGAAAATAGATACTAATTACCTAAAGTCAACGCTAAAAACTTCCAAAAACATAACAATAAATGGGCTATTGATTTTCAAAATCTGCAGGAAATTTCAAATTTCAAATTTTGAAAACTTCCCTATTCGGTTTCTGCGAATTAAATAATGACAAAAGTGTAAACCTAATTTAATTAATAAGCTACCACGTAAGTAATATGGCTATTTACAGCATATTAACGAAAGGTTGACCAATTTTAAATTGCTACACATTCCGTGGCTTAAGCAGCCAATTTTCTGTTAAATAAATTACATATATGATGCAAATGAATAAAGATATTTGGTGTTTACATATAAATATTACAGTCAATGTCAATGAAAAGTCAATAGAAATTCAATAAAAAGAAGATTTGTGACGCTGTTGTCTATTTCAAGGTATAATTTTATCATTTTAATTAAATAGAAGGTATGAAACTCGACATTTTTTAAAACAAAAAATTAAACTCGATATTTCATTTAAAACATAAGGTATGTGCCATTTTTCCAACATAAACCAACACCTAACAATCACCTCAAATTAATACGATATTCAACCAAAGTTATTTCGAAACTTCATGCGGGTAAAATTTGAGAAGATGTTTCTGGGTTGTTTGTCGACCTCTTGTCTTTGAGTACCCGTTGTGGATCTCCACTTAATCTACGGGTGTGAGACTTGAAGAGGTGGTCGTTATTCTTTAACCTGTTGTCGTCCATAAGTTAGTAGGAGTTTTCTCCAATTTCGAGATAGTGAGATGCTACAGTAAATTTCAAATCTGTCCAATCCTTCGCTTAGATCTCGGTGGTTGTTAGAAAACACCTTATTCAATAGGTTTGGTCGGTTTAATTTTGTGAAATTTCAATCTTTTGCAATTAGTTCATTAGTAGTTGTTTCGATTTGGAATGAAATTTCTTCGATGAAAAAAAAAGATTACTTTCTCTTCAACTTTTATGAGATATATGAAGATGACAGTAATGGTGGCTAGCGAGTAGAGCAGAGGTGGTTAGTGGAAGAAGAAGCAACATTGTAGACGAACTTTTTGCACCAATAACCTCCTCCTTACTGCTCTTTGCGTATAAGGACCGGTTATAAACCTCATTTCCTTTTACAATTAAATTTATTCGATTTAAATTCCAAAAGACATAAAAAGACTAAATTATCCTTTTTTATCTACTGGGTTTTTGAGTACAGCGTTCCTCTCCCATCCCGCCGTATCATTATTATTTTTAACCAGGAACCCAAGAACACGCGAAAAAAAAAGAGAGAAAGAGAAGAGAGGGGAAAGGGAGGCCGGAAAACCAAAAAGACGGAGAGAGAGAAACACCGAGCTTGAGCGTGGTTGCGAAGTCGTGCAGATGAAGAAGGGGCGGCCGAGGAAGAAGAAGAGCGAGGTTTTGACGAGGAGAGCCGCGCGGTCGGGCGAAGAACAAGGAAAAGGGAGCAGCGGAAGTAGCGGCCGGAAGTTGGACGCACGGAGGACGAGTGTAGGAGAGGATTGGGTGGTCGTCGTCGGACGATCAAGTTCTTCAATAATAAGGTCCGCGATTCAAAATTTTCCTCTATTAAAATCCGAGTCTGAGTTCTAGGGATTGGATTATGCAATTTGGGTCGGTTTTGATGGTTGATGTTGTTTCTATTTCTCCTGCAGTTATTGTTGTTTGAGAAGTGAAAATGCTTAGTTTCTTAGCTCCTTTTGTGAGATGAAACATAATGAACACTTAGGCTAAATACTTGCTTTTTGTGAGCTTCAGTTATTAGTCCCATTTCGCCCACTCAAAGGTCGAATTTTTTGCCTCTGTGATTTCTACCACCGTTTCACCGAGACATAACTCATTATTTTGACTTGAGAAACACTAGGACAAAAAACGTTATCCGGTGCGATGAATGTCGCACCCAATGCTTAAATTGTCGCATCTAAAAGTTTATTAGGTGCGACATTAGGTGCGACAGCGTCGCACCGGATAACCCGTCGCAGAAGGTATTCGGTGCGACATGTCGCACCGAATAATTACACTTTTAGGTGCGACACTTTCAGGTGCGACAAAGTCGCACCAAATGCCCAAGCTATTTTCCTGCCAAATTTAATAAAATTGGCGGGTAAATTCATATCGGGTGCGACAAAGTCGCACCTAATGCCATTCCCGCCATAATATTCGGTGCGACATTGTCGCACCGAATATGGTTTTTAAATTAAAAAAAATACAAAATTAAAAAACTAAATCAAAATTCATTTAAAATTAAATAAAAATTAATTAACAAAATTCTAAATTAATTAGAAATAATATTCTGAAAATAGAATTCTTAATTAAAAATACAAATTCTTTCCAAAAAAGCGAAAAAATGAATTCCTAATTTTTTTTCCTATAAAACTTATCGATAGTAGAATTCCCTCTGCCGAATAAGTTGCCAGAACTTTGGGAACCGCTTCCGCGTCCTCGTCCACCGCTGCCTGACGCGTTGCCGCTCGCTCCGCCGCTTCCGTAAGGACGGTCTCGCAAGAAATCCATAGAACCAGGCGTAGAACCCGGCGTGGAACCTGGCGTCTGCTGATCAGTCCCACCTGGTTGCGGTGCATGCGGAGGTTGGGAAGTCGTGGGAGGCTGGTTGGGCATCTGGCTGAGGAAGGCGATTTGTTGCCGCATCTCCTGCAGCTCGGCTTGTTGGGCATCCATCTAAGCTCGCATCTCGGCAACCAATGGATCGGTCTGAGATGACGAACTTGACGAGCCTCTATCTAGCGTTTGGGCAACACCCAACGATGACCTTGGGATCGAATGCCCTAAACCGACTTCCCAGTCTCTGCGTACTCCCAAAACATCGCGCATCGCGTACATCTCCGCATCTTCTTGGGAGATCACAGCGTTTTGCTCCGCCGCTTGCCGCAAAATATATATTAATTTGAAAAAATAGTTAGAATTCGTTATATTGCATATAGTTATTATTCTACCGAAAATTTGGCAGAGTTTCCCCTAAAATATTGACTAACCAAAATCTGCAATTTAAAATATATATATATATATATATATATATATATATGTATATAACCAACCAGGTCTATCCTATTAACATACTAAATACTAAACCGAGCCTCTGTGGCTCGGTCGCAATAATTTTTCAATAATTACATTAAATGTAACATGTTTAACAATAATTACATACTAAATACTAACAGACGATTATCAATTTCAATATTCCAATTCAACTTTCTATTTTCAACATCTAACAATTTAACTCAACATTCTAATTTCAACATTTATTTATTTTAATTTCAACCATTTAACTCAATATTCTAATTTAAACATATACTCATTTCAAATTGTTATATTCTAATTCAAACATATATTCATTTCAAATTCAATTTCAATTTCAATTTTCAATTTCAATCTAAAATATAACAATTATATAAATATTGTCACTCACCTTCAACGGCGAGGTAACACGGTGTCGGGCTGGGCAGCGGCGGTGGGGGCAACTTCGCTGATTGGGGTCGGGCACGGGTTGCGACGGTGGGGGCAGCGGCGGTGTCGACGAGCGGGACTTGTAGTTGGGAGCGGGACGAACTTGCAAAGAGACCGAGTGAGATGACGATAAAGGTGAGAGAGAGAGAGAGAGAGAGAGAGAGAGAGAGAGAGAGAGAGAGATGTACCGGGGAGCAGCGGGCGGCGGTGGCTGGACATGGGGCAGGGGCGGCGGGGCTGGACGTGGGGCAGTGGCGGCGGGGCTGGACGTGGGGCAGGGGCTGGTCATGGCGGCGGGCTGGTCACGGCGGCGGGGCGACGGGCTGGTCACGGCGGGTTGGTCGGAAATGGAGAGAGATGAGTGATTGAAAGAGAGAAGGGGAGAGAGAGAGACACATACCTTGGAGGAGGACGATGGTGGCTGGACGTGGGGCAGCGGGCTGGACGTGGGTCACGGCGGCGGTGGCTGGACGTGGGGCAGCGGGCGGCGGTGGCTGGACGTGGGTCACGGCGGCGGGGGAGATCACGGCGGAGGAAGATGAACGAGTTAGATAAAGAGAGAGAGAGAGAGGCTGTGGGCTCGAGGAAGAAGACGCTCGGGTATTTAAAATACCCTAAAACTATTAGGTGCGACAATGTCGCACCTAATATCGCACTTAAAAACATATTCGGTGCGACATGTCGCACCCAATGTCGCACCGAATATGTTTTTAGGAAACTAAAAATATTCGGGGGGAATTTCTGACCGTTTCAATTTTTAAACACATTAGGTGCGACATTTGTCGCACCCAATAGTATTAGGTGCGACAGGTGTCGCACCGGATAGCACTAACCATCAGCGAAATTTTTAGTCGCTTGGAGGACTATCTGGTGCGACATTTCGCACCTAATATGTGCTTAGGTGCGACATGTCGCACCTAATACCCTTCCGCACCCAATATGTTAATTTGTAGTAGTGAAAGTAGACCAATAAGTCGTGCTTGTATGTTTACTTGAAGGAATAGTTACGAGAATTTTTTCAAAAACTGACAAGAGAGACTTGAAAGTTAAAAGAACTCAATACACCGCAAAGTTCAAAACTTTTTGCCTCTTTTTCATGTTTTCTAAAATATAAGCAAAGGGTTTGAATCATAAATTCTCACTCGAGCAAGAGATGGCTTCATAAATATCAAAATAAAATGACTCATGGTTTTGACTTGAGAAGAAATAGACCAATAAGCTGTATGTTGACTTGAAAGAATGGTTACAAGTTTTTCTTTTTTTAAAAAGTGACTAATAAAGAAACATTATAAGAACTCTATACAACCGCAAAGTCAAAACAGCTGTAACTTTTTGTATCTACTTTCTAATATCATGCGGAAATCGTAAACCAGTAATGGTTAGGCTGAATAATAGAATAGCATGAAAATTTGGAGGAGTTTTGTTTATGGGAAGGAAGTCTAGATCATGTAAGTATAACTTGAGAACTTGGCTAACTAGAGAATAGTCGACTAGTTGTTATAGACGAAATTATAGAGGTTAACCACAAATTATGCCGACCTAGTAGACTAAAAAGCAAGTTTATCATTATTATTATTTTTTTTGCTAGAAGCAATATGGAATCTGGAGATAGATCAGAAGAAACGGATTTAGTTCCGCAAAATGATCGAACATTGCAAGATGGCGAAGGAGATGGCACTCGTGACGATACAAATTTGGTAACTTTTTCATCCAATTTTATTGTACTAATTTTTTTTTTTTTTTTTTGCAAATAAAAAACATTAGGTGTATTTTTGTAGATTTTTGATTCTCCTCGGCCCAAATGGAGATTCATTCCAGAGAGGATGAACTTCAAGTGTAAATTATCAACTAAATGTCGATTGAAGGAGTTCGTTAAAGTTTTCGAAACATTTTATGATAAAGAGAAGAATGAAGGAGATTGGTTCAAAGAGACTCAATTTGGGCACTTGATGGAAGTCCCCACATACTTGGACGTGAATTTGACGCCATTGTGGATGATGTTATGTCGTCTAATACAATCAAAAAAGGAAATGGAAGTATGGTTTCTTGTGAACGGTAAACTAATTCGATTTTCTATGATCGAGTATGCGTTGATATCGGGTTTACCGTGTTCAAAATATCCCGAAGGATGGAAAAAGATCGGTACTAACTCGTTTAGGGAGAAGCATTTTGAGAAAAAGAAGGTGATTTCGTATAGGGATGTGAGGGATAGATTGTTAGAGTTGAGTGATTTTTCTGAAGAAGGTCAAAGTCCAAAAAAGAAGCTAAATGCTGCTGCAAGAAAAAAGAGGGCCACGACACTACAATTGGAAAAAAAAGAAGATGACGGTCTTGCTTTTAATCTCTTCAGTTTTGGCGCACCCGGAAAAAGATAGCGCCCACATTGGTGATGGTATTTTGAGAATGGTTGATGATTTGGATTTTTGTTTAAAGTTTCCTTGGGGGACATTTTCTTTTTTCTATTTGATGGACAATCTACATAGGATGGACTTGGAGGGTAAATCGTCTGCGGTTTTTGACAATAAAGCCGAGCAAGCTGCATGCAATTTACCAGGTTTCATTCTACCACTCACAGTAAGTTTGATTAAAAAATTAAGGTTTATATATTTGCTATGTGGATAATTTATTGGATCTTATTATATAATAATATATTTTTTTATGCAGTTATTGCCTTTTGAGTGCATTCCATCACTTTCTCCAGAATTGTTACAGCTTAGAGATGAGGTCTCAGATTTTGAGCCTAAAATTTGTCGATGGATGTCTGAGAAAAAAAAATCTCCTCCATTGGAACAAATCTTAAGAGCACTCGGAGACACAAAGGTTAGCGTTTATTGTATGAATTTTCTCAAATACAATATCGGCATTAATTGATTTTTCTTTACTTATTTTTGTAATAAAATATGTAATTAATAGGATATAAAAAGCTTTGTCGCGGTGAAAGATGGGGATGAAGGACCGCACATACATGATATCGTGGTTTTTCCAGACAAATCTGATGACGTAATTGACCATTGGGCCGCGCTCTTAGAAGCCGGAGTTGAGCTTTATTGGGAGGATATACGACATGAAGATATTGCTGGAAGACGCACGTTTCTTCAAACTGAAAGTAACGAGCGAGATGGTACAAATGAACAAGAAGAACAAGTCGGTGTGGGCGTTGAGTCATCTACTCAAGCAACTAGACAACTAGAGTTGCATGTTACTTCTCAAGTTGATCAATTGAAGGTAGCATTGGAGGCAAAAGTAGATCAAGCGATTGAAGTGCTGAGACTAGAGGTCATTTCTCGTTTTGAGCAATTGGAGGGACGAATGGAGGCCAAAATGAATGAAGTTCTAGGAGCGTGTAGAAGTTCCATTTCTTCTAATGTTGCGGTTGACATTCAGGATGAGCACGAAGGTAATTCTTTAAATCATTACTCCGATAAAGAAAATGATGGATTTTATATTACTCCAACTTGTTCGATGGATAATGCGAATAATGGAAATGAGAGTGACGGTGATGGGGTGGACAAACGTCTACATGTTGATGGGAAAGAAAGATCACAAAGGCAAAGTAAGAGATCTAGATATATGGAAGATCTATATACTGATCCTTGCAAAAAAAAAAAACGTTTCGCAAAAGGCGCAATAAAGGTATATGATCCGATGCGTTTACCGGATGATATGCAAAGCTCTTTCAAGGAATACTGCGACTCTCCATCTAAATTACCACGTTCTTGTGGTCTCGAAAGTCGACCGTGGATATTCTTCGATAAAATTTTAACGCGCGATTGGCTTCAGAGTGAGGTATGTGTTTATGTAAAATTCATTTGGAAATTTTTTGTTATTATACAATATAATATGACGTAGAATTTCTTTTAATATTCTAGCACTTAGAGGAAGCGATGTATGGAATTAGGAAAAGGCAAAACAAATATCATGATATCATCAAGCAAGATTGTGTTGTATTGGATGAGATCTTTGGCCAATTTATAAGAATCAACCATGGAAGTAACAAAGACGTAATCGATGTCGCATTCATGAAGTATTTCGATGGAACATCTCACAAATTTGGGAGATCGTGGCGTGGAGCAAATTCCATATACTTCCCTTTGAATGTTGGTGAGAAACATTGGGTTGCTATCAAGATTGATATCATAAACACCGAGCTTGTTGTGTTCGATTGTAATTTAGAATGTTTCTCCGAAAGTGAAATGAAGAAATTTATGTTGCCAATTAGGACGATGATTCCTTTGATCCTACGGCACTCAAATTTTTTTGGGCATATTGCGGATTCTCTTAATGCTCCATGGCAATATCGGCGCCCTCGCAACCTTCCTCATAATACCCGGTATGTGTATAATTTTTTTTTACGCAATAACTAATTGTATATTATTGCAGTGGAGATTGTGGCGTCTATACAATCAAGTTCATCGAGTTCGACATGCAAGGGTGTGGCTATAACGCATTGGATGACTCACTTATGATGTTTTATCGAGAGAAGTGGCGGTTGAGATTTTTCATGATCATTGGCTCCCGTAAAGTTGTTTGGTTTATTGTTTTGTCTTCAAAATTTGCGAATTTTTCTATTGAATATTAGAGTTTAAGATGTATGACTTTGGGTTGAGAATTAGACTTGATGATCCGTGAACTTTTCTACTAAATATTAGAGTTGAAGATGTATGAACTTTGCAAAAAGTATCTAAATTTTTATTGACTCTTTTCTACACTTCTTATTTTATTTATCAACATGTACAACTGAAACAATCAAGATATAATCTAACTAATTAGTTAGACATAGGCAAAAGTAAACTATATAAACATGTACGACTAGTACAACCATTAGCTAGTTGGACCGGTCGACCAAATATTTTTTTGCCAACTGAAACAACCAAGATTTAGTATAACTAGTTGCCCAGACAGAGTCAAAGTGATCTAAATGAACCGATTCGACTAGTACAACTATTAGCTAGTTGGACCGGTCGACCAAAATTGAACTTTAATGATTACACCAATTAATGGTTGATTAAGTTTGACTATAAAAACTCACTAATAGTTTCATAAGTCGACCGAGGCAACTAGTTCAACTATTACTAGTTGTCTAATTTTTAACTAGCCAACTAGAATGACTTTCATCAAGTTGTCAATAGACGACTAGTACGACCAGAAAGACCGTCTATAACAACTAGTCGACTATTCTCTAGTTATCCAAGTTCTCAAGTTATACTTATATATTTTAAGATGATCACACCTATATTTTGATTAATTTACTAGTAGTTTCATAAGTCGACCGAGGCAACTAGTTCAACTATTACTAGTTGTCTAATTTTGAACTAGCCAACTAGAACGACTTTCATCAAGTTGTCAATAGACGACTAGTATGACCAGAAAGACCGCCTATAACAACTAGTCGACTATTCTCTAGTTATCCAAGTTCTCAAGTTATACTTACATATTTTAAGATGATCACACCTATATTTTGATTAATTTACTAGTAGTTTCATAAGTCGACCGAGACAACTAGTTCAACTATTACTAGTTGTCTAATTTTGAACTAGCACTACAAGAAAACAGGGTATGAGAGACTAATTATTTAATCTCCGATACCCGACAAACAGTCTCGGATGAGTATCCGAGACTGATTTTCAGTCTCCAAGGCTAGTCTCGGATACCTAGTGGCGGATGCTACTATCAAGGACTAAAAGTCAGTCTCGGATACGTCGCAATATTCATGACAAAGAACTAGTCTCAGATACCACATTTTTCAATCCTTAATAAGGACGGCGGAGAACTCATATTTAGTCACTAATAAGCCTTTTAAAGACTAACTGTTCGTCCCGAGTAACGTGATTGTTAGTCTCGGATAACGTGACTGATTGTTAGTCCTTGATAATGTGACTGATTGTTAGCCTTTTAAAACGGATTTTTAGTCTCGGATAAACTGATTTCCGGACTGAATTTTAGTCTCAGATAACGTTATTTAGGGACCGATGTTTAGTCACTATTCCATTTCTTGCTTTGTCTTTGATGTAGAGATTTCGATATTGATTTTCAGTCTCCAATACAGTGACATCTGTGACTGTTTATTTAGTCTCGTCATGGTGCTTTGGAGACTAATTTTTAGCTCTAAATATAATGCTTCTAAGACAAGCATTTATGTATACAAGACTAATTTTTTTAGTTTCTAAAAAAATAAGAGAGTACATAAGAATCTAACATAAGCTTCCTTAGAATAGCTTTCGTAACTACAAATTCGTAAATAAATTGATTATAAAATCATGCACAATTGTCAAAACAATATTAAAAAAACTAAGAATGAAAAACAATCCAAATATATCCAAATCTCTACAACAAAAAATACATAAGATAGATGAAATATTAAAGTTGAATCCGACATCTGCGATTTACTAACGCTCTTGACCTGGTATGCCATTGGAGTTCTCATTTCTTTGATCACCACTTCCTTCATTGCTCGTAGATGAAACCATGGTCGAGTCAAAATCATCAAACTTTGTAGCTAGATATTATTGTAGTCAAAATCATCAAACTTATAAATTACATACATAGATGTGTATATTTCCAGCCCTATTTCACAATAAGATTTTCAATCCTACACTAAAACAAATATTTAAACAGATAATTTTTTATAAAACAAAAACTTACCGGCATTGAGTAGCTTTAGGAAGAGTAGAACAAAGGCGGCAACGGGCTCGGCAGTGGACAGCTTTATGAACGAGCATTGTAAAGAAAATTAGAACGTTATCTAAAGTAAGATATTCACAGCACAAATGGCAATGTCAACTCAACATATCAAGTCTAAAGTAAGAAAATTATAAATTCATATGCAACAGGCAGCAAGTTAGTAATCGTTCCGGGTAGAGAAGCACATTAAACAAGGAGTAAATATTAGTGTAAAAAGCTAATCTCTTTTGAAATATTAGTAAATATTAATATTAATATGCACATTAAGCACATTAATCTCTTTTGACCCCATCACCAGAGATCTGTGTAAAAAGCTCTCCACCAACCAGGACAAACCTTAATCTAATATTTGAACTTAACCGAACAAGACTTTACTTTGTTCAATAATGTTATGAAAATAGTCAAGGGATGTATGCCATTTATTTTCTGCAATGATAATATCTAACTTGAGTCTTAATTCCAGCACTAGAAACAATTAGGTCTGAACCCATTTTGCCTCATTAACCTCATAAGTCGACCGAGGCAACAAGTTCAACTGTTACTAGTTGTCTAATTTTGAACTAGCCAACTAGAATGACTTTCATGAAGTTGTCAATAGACGAATAGTACGAGCAGAAAGACCGTCTATAACAACTAGTCGACTATTCTCTAGTTATCCAAGTTCTCAAGTTATACTTATATATTTTAAGATGATCACACCTATATTTTTTTATTAATTTACATGATGAAATATCAATTTTATGTTAATTGAGAAATTAAATATGATTAATGAGTTTTTTTCATCGTCATGAAGTTACACCCACGTTGAACACATGAATTCTATGTTATATTACTAGTTGTTATAGTAAATTATAAATGTTTGAAAAATTCAACTTCAATAATGTAAATAAATGATCATATGTTTTTCAAATATCATCGTTCAAGTTATATTACTTATTTTTATAAGATCTTAGACCTTCAATAATTGTTTAAAATGACAAGTTATAAACCAATAAATGGTTAATTAAGTTTGACTATAAAGACTCACTAGTAGTTTCATAAGTAGACTGAGGCAACTAGTTCAACTATTACTAGTTGTCTAATTTTGAACCAGTCAACTAGAACAACTTTCATCAAGTTGTCAATAGACGACTAGTACGACCAGAAAGACCGTATATAACAACTAGTCGACTATTCTCTAGTTAGCCAAGTTCTCAAGTTATACTTACATGATGAAATATCAATTTTATGTTAATTGAGAAATTAAATATGACTAATGAGTTTTTCTCATCATCATGAAGACTATGTTATATTACTAATTAAGTTTGACTATAAAGACTCACTATTAAATTCATATGTCGACCGAGACAACTGGTTCAAATAGACATTAGTTGTGTTATTTTGAACAAGCCAATTAGGACGACTCTCAACTAGTTGTCAGTATAAGACTAATTCGACCAGAACAACCATTTATGACGCGTTGAACTAGTTGAACAACTCTATTACTAACCTAACCACTTGTACATGTCGAACTAGTTGAACTCGTTGGCATGAAAAATACTCCAGTTTTTTTTCATTATTAGGACGACTAGTTCGACGTATATTTTGTCATCTCAGTCGAACTAGTAATTATGAACCAGTTTTTGTTCATTATTAGGCGACTGATTCAACCGGCCTTTGGTAGTTCCGGTCGAACAAATATTTAGATTAGTGTGCTCTCTGTTTGGGCGACCACGTAAACTAGGTTGTGGTTGTCTTTGTTTTTCATTCAAAATTTAGAAAACAGGTTCAACTCAACACTAGTCGACCTGGTTAATCAAATATTTTCAAAATTTAAAACTAAAGATTAAACAAAAATAAATAAATAAGTAGAAAATATAATATCATGAAAATAGTTAATTAAGTTCAACATTCAAATAAAACAAAATAGTATAAATAACATAATGTTAAGAAATACACAATATCATGTCAAATTTCAACTAGATTGACCAAAACTTCTAATCTTACGCTTTCGGTATTCTCCAACTGAAGGAAATCTCGTTTGTTGGAGTCTTCTACGCTTGGCTTTGAACTCTGGAGCGTAGACTTTTATGTCTTGCACGTCATCTGGGACTATACACTCTAACAATTCTGGAACAGGGTAGATTGTCTGAACATAAGCCAAAGCCAATGACCATAACTCTTTCACGTAATACTTCGAGCATAAAGTATACATGTTGTTTGGACCACCGGGAAAAGCAGCTAGGGCATGTGCACATGGAATTTTATCAATATCAAAAACTTTACAAGTACAAGTTTTCTTCTCCAAATCCACTAAAAAACTACCATCTTCTCCTGTTACGTGGAACTCAAGAGTACTCATGTTCAACTCTCGAACTTCATAGAACGTCGACTTCTTGTATCTTGAATGTAATTCCTTCTCAATCGCTGGAGTTAAGAGTTGAGAGGAAGATCCTAAACATGACTCCTTCCGATGCCTATTAAACCATTCAGAAATTTTTTCCACAATTGCATCGGCCAAAGGTATCAAAGGATACGCTCTTGCTTTCTTCAACACCCCATTGATGCACTCGACGCCATTTGTACTTAAGATGTTGTAACGAGAACCCGGAAAATAACATCTAGCCCATTTTCCAACTTCAACACTATTTTCAAGGTATTCCGTTGCTTTTGGATACCTACTTTTATAGTCACCGTAGAGTTGGTTGAATTCTGATATTGTGTTTGACTCGACAATATCCATGAACTTAGTTGCTACAGAACGATATGTCTTACCTTTTTTTTCTTTTTTCCTTATCAACTTCAGGGTCGTCACGTGCTTTACTCTTAACCCGTGTCTTGATATTTTGAGAAAGATGCCATGCGCATAATCCATGTGTTGACTTTTTGTAGACCTCGGCCAATGCTTTGAGTATACTTTGATGTCGATCTGAGATGAAGACCAACTCATCATCATCAGGTATTATCTCTTGTAGTTTTGTCATAAACCACCTCCATGAATCATTATTCTCCGAGTCAACAACCGCGAATGCGAGAGGATATTGGTGGTAGTTACCATCTTGAGCTGTGGCAACAATCATTGTACCTCTATACTTAGTCTTCAAAAAAGTATCATCCACGACAATCACCTTCCTCATTGCCTTGAACCCTCAATGCATGCCCCCAACGCCATGAAAAAAATACTTGAACACTTGATTATCGTCTACAACCAAATGTGTGACCGTTCCGGGGTTTAATTTTTTCAACATGTGCAAGTAACGGGGAAGTAACGTAAAGCTCATGTGGTGCACCTCTAATACCACTTGCTGCCATTTGTTTAGCCCTCCAAGCTTTGTGGTACGATATTGTCACCCCGCGATTCTTCATAGTATTCATGATCGCCTTCAGAACCGGTGTATCAAGTTGGCCCGGGTATTCTTTTCTCAACATGTCGGCTACTAAACTCGCAGTCGCTTGTCGGTTTCTCTTATCCACGGCATTAGAAGAAAATGGATGTATATTATTGTATGTTCGGATAGAGAAATTATCAGAGTTTGGGACGATCGCCGCTCGCAACTTCCATTCGCAATCCTCAACTACACACTTCACCACAAACAATGTCTTCGTCGACTTTATAATTTTGAAATCGAAACAAGCTTTTAGTGAGGCATCGATGACCAAATTCTTAACGTCTTCTTTGCTCTTGAATTCTTCTCCGATGAAAACATTTAGACCATCTTCATAGTTGTATGCCGTACAACAATCATTGGTTTCTAATATCTCACAATGATCTATTTCAATACCCATATTTGAACGTATGGTCATATCATCTCGATCGGATGTGTGCTCAAAAGTAGGCTCACTTGGAAGATTACCTTTTTGGATGGATGTAAAAGGAACATCGGACGATATCGGAGCCTCAATGTGAACATCAAAATAGTCATCTCGAATTTCTTCTTCTATCTCCTTCTCGTGCATTTCATTTGCTTCATCCTCGTTACGTTCGCTCTCTTAAATAAGCTCGACATACAACACACTTCGACAATGAGATACGGCACAACGGTCTAAAAGATAACACTTGACGTCAATATCATCCAAAATATACTTAGGTCTCGCTGGTTTTGAGATCAAAGATATATAGCTCAACTTCAACCTTGTTGATGTGTTCACAAGAAGCCTTTCACGTATTCTTTCAACAAAACAAGAGAATGTAACATTATTTACGTCGTCTAGTATCATACTTTTTAAGTCTTCATTCATTGAACTCCATTCGTATGACTCTCCGTCTTTCTTTCTCCATTCACCATCATATTGAAAATACACAACACTCTCCGCCATAACCTTCAAAAACAAAAATTATTAGCAACTAGAATATATAAAATTTCACTACCCGAGTACAAAAAATATCAACAAGATCAATAAAAAAAAATTATGGATTTTACAAATAAAATATAAAAAAAAAATTCACAATATGAGTTCTTGGGTCGACTAGAATGACCAAATCAACCGGTTCAACCAAGTCGACCAAGCCGACTGAGAAATTTTCCAGAATAGTTGACCTGGTCGTACCTCTTCGTTTTTCCTCGAAAACTTCCGAAACTTTCAGGCTTTCAGTCCAGAAAAAATATAAATCACACACTTGATACATTTTTAGTATTTTTAAACTCTCAACTACAAAATTCTTACTTAGTAATATAAATATTCCGTAAATAAGAGATTTAAAGTAAGAAATTTGAGATAAACTTACAAATGTTTGATTTCTTCAACTTGTTGAACTCAACAATGGAAGCCTTGAGTTCTTTCTCACGAATTTTGAAGCTGGAAATGATGATTAGGGTGAGATTTCCATTAAAGAAGAAGAAAGACTAAGGAAAAAAAGTTGGATTAGATTAGGGTGAGTAGTTTCCATTAGTGAGGATGAAATGCTTATGACCTAAATATTTTATTTTAAATTCGTTTTTTTAAATATAAAAATAATATAATAAAGAGATCTGATTACTATTTTTATTTTACATTTTTTTTTAGAAAATGATATGATAGGTATTTGATTTATTTCATTAAAGGGGAGAGTTAGCCTTGCAAATTGTTTACCTAAAAGGCTAATGATGTAAAGAAAATTCATTATAAGGTTATTTATACAAAGCCTCCATTGTAGACACAGATAAAAGGCATAGGCAAATATTAACTGGAAATGACCAAATTAATGCTTTTCCCATCTTTGTCTTTAGCGGTGGGCATATATGTCCTATTTCATGTTTATTTCCAAATTAATGTTTTTTTAGTGGAAAAATGTGTAAATCAGAGGTATTTCTAAAAGGAAAGAAAAAAGTGACAGGAGAATATCTCTAATTAATTCCATTTTTATAATATTAATTAACTTTTTTTAAAAAAAAATAATATTAATAAACTTATTCAAGGTATGTTAAGAGGATGTCGTTTAACCCAATGATCAAAATATCGTCGATATCAAGCTATATATCGCCGATATATTGTTTTATTAAGGGTCTTAGTAAAAAATTGCATATAAACGTTATCGTTTGATATAATATCGTTATTATATCGCCGAATATCGCCCATTTTTAAAATATCGCGACATATTGCTTAGTTATATATTGCAAAATATCGTCCAAAAATGAAAAAAAAATCATCGGAGACTTACCAGAGCAAGTCGACACCCAGAGTCAAAATCTTAAACAATTTAGGCGATAATCACCATTTCGCCTTCATCTCTGTGTGAAATCGACGATCACGGAAGAGTTCTTATACAAAGACGACGATAACCACCGATATGTCGGGATTGAATGCACGACGAGATCCAAAGTTAGGGTTATGATGCTTTTTGTTTTTGTTTTGTTTTTTTACATTGATTTAACTCGAGCTTTGTTGAAATTTTTTGCATATTTGACATAAGTACTTTATTATCTTTCAGATCCCCAATTTTTTGTAAAGTTCCGACGAGTTTTCAATTTTCCGACACCCACCACCCATTTTTGGTGTGTTCAAAATTTTCAGAATCATTATTTTATTGAGGTTAGTGTAGAAAATTATGATTTGGCTCTGATTTCGGAATTGTGAATTGGAATTTATGATTGTGTATGGAAAATTGTGATATTGAAATTAGAATTATTAAATTGGGATTTTACAAAATACGAATCAAGAATTGTGAGTGTGATTGTGATTAAGAAATTGCGAATTATAAATTGTGATTGTTAAGTTGCGATTTTTTTATTTACATAAATTACCTACAAAGGACCAAGAAAATATTATACGCTCATCCAAAGAGAGGCGAGCTGGTTCATGTGCCACTTTTGTGATTTGAAAATGAAAGGTGGCAGGATAACTCGTATAAACTACCACTTAAGTGGTAACAATCCTTGGAAAAATGCGAGGCCATGCCGAAAAGTTCCTCCCGAGGTTCGAACCGAGATCCGAGAAATGCTTCTAGAAAGCACCCAAAAGACGCAAAAGAAGAAGAGTTATGATATTAACGCAGGTCGAAGGTGAAGAAGTCGAGTTTGAAAGAGAGTTGTTTAGACAATTTAAAAAGAACCATAAGGAATAAGCCTCAAAAAGATTTGCTAGGCGGTACGAGGGTCTCGGTCGAGGCTCGGGCATAGTGCCCTCGGGTATGTCTCTTTATCGATCTCAGAGTGCGAAGCAAAAAAAAAATTCCGGAGATGGTGAATCCAGGTAAGAAAAAAAAAGTAGGCCATCTAATTAGCAAGTTTTTCATCCCCGCAAATATCGTGTTCAATAAAGTAAAATCCCATCATTTCAAGAACATGATAGCTGGAGTCGCCGAAGCAGTAAGAAGTTATTTTTAAATGCTTAAATATAGAACTGTTATGTTATAGAAGTTTAAATATAAATTTGTACGTTATTCATTTACAGGTCCCGGTGTGCCTATTCCCTCGCTTATGAGATATCCTCCGTGTTCTTGCCGATGGAGGTTGATGACTTCAAGAAGTACGTCAATGCACAACGACCCACGTGAGAATAATATGGATGTACCATTATGTCCAACGGTTGGACTGAGACCATGAAGTTGAGTATTCTCAATATCATGTGCCGCACATTGTATCGACTTCATGTTTGAGGACATCGGGAAACGTCCTATTATTGTGGAACCAGTTGCGAAAGCTCGTAACATCACAAAGTTCATTTACACCACTTGAACGTGTTAGCAACGATGGAGAAATTATGCTTTACTGAGCTTATTCACCCTGGGAAACATGATTCACGATGAACTACTTGGCATGTAGGAGCATACGCGACAACATAGCCCAATTGCGAAACATATTCATAACAGAATCGTGGGAAGTAGTTCATGTAGGAGCATAAGCATCCATCACTGGTAAAGTTGTGGAGCAAACAGTGATGGATGCTCTTTTTTTACATGATTTGCTCTATTTATGAGTCGATGTACGCAGCTCTACGTTCATCGCCGATACTAAAATTATTCTCACTCTCTCGAAATGATGTACAATGTGTTTGAGTCGACGGTTACCCTTCCTTAAACTTTAACCACGGTACACAAGGAAACGACAGATCGAGATAGCGGCAGATAACCTTTTATTTTATTTGAAGGCAGCGAAAGTCAATGGTGTAAATAGTTCTACACATTGACTTACGAAAAATATGAAAAAGCTTCTCTCTTGCAGAATTTTCCGAAACATGTAAAAAGTCCAAATTACAAGCCCTAATCCGAATTCTTCTCCGAGCTCCAATAATGGCCGATGCAGAAGATTCTCCCGGTTTTATAACTTCCATCTTCCCGATCGGAGAGCCAGAACCAGCTCCAGAAGGTTCCAACCACCTCTAATCCTTAAATTCCATCTCCCAGTGGTACGACTGTGAATTATCCTATGACGATGCTAAAGATATGAATTGTAATCCCTTCGTTCCGCCGAATTCCGGAGGCGACTCCGACTCCGACTATTGGAATTGAGTGGCTTGTTTTTGTAATTGGTTTGCTGAGTTGTTTAGTTGTTCTTTTTTATTAGCGATAGCTTTTCTTTTGTTATAAGCAATCTTTAAATAGATTGTTGTTTTACCTTTTTGTCCTTGTCTTAGTATGTTAAGTAAGGGTAGTTATGTACTTTGTCAAATCTGTACATTTAAATTGGGTCTTCGTTCCCAATTCGAATTAATGAAGTTTTCAGTATTTCTTTTCTTTTCAAACTTCGTTCGTCTTCTTCTTGAAGCTCTCTCTGGGTTTCGATCGTATTATGGTATCAGAGCGATTCTCCGCGAATCAATCCTGATCGGAACTCTGTGATTACCTAAATCCCTTCTTCTCCGTCTCTTCTCGTTCATCCTCTCGACAAAATGTCGGCCGATGAAGCCTTGATCGGAGATCTCTCTGCGAGTGGAGTTACATCTCGGAAAACCTCGATCGACGATGTCGTTGATCCTTTCTTCTTGCATCATACTGATTCACCAGGAATGGTCTTGGTCACACAGCAAATGAATGGCGAGAACTACCAATCTTGGAGCCGATCGATGAGGATGGCTCTCCAAATCAAGAACAAGCTAGGGTTCATCGATGGATCGATTTCGAAGCCTGATGGTTCGAACCTCAATCATCTGAATTCCTGGATGCGCAACAACAACATCGTCATCGCGTGGATTCTCAATTCCTGCTCTAAAGAAATCGCTTCTAGCGTTACCTATGGCGACTCAGAAATGGACATCTGGAAGGATCTTCAGGAGAGGTACGAGCAGAGCAATGGCCCTAGGATCTTTGAACTTAGGCGCGAAATTATGAGTCTCACGCAGGATCAGATGACTGTTGGTGTTTACTACACAAAACTCAAGATTCTTTGGGAAGAATTGAGCAATTACAAACCAGCGTGTACCTGCACATGTGGAGGATCAAAGGAATTGGTCAATTTCATCAATGGAGAACATGTCATGAAATTTCTCATGGGGCTGAGTGACGCCTTCAACACTGTTCGTGGCCAAATTCTTCTTATGGATCCTCTTCCACCTATCAACAAAGTTTTCTCTATGGTGTGCCAAGAGGAAAAGCAACGATCCGTGAGTTTTGACAATTCTGCACCAGAACAGTCAAATCCGATGGCAATGACGGTCAATGATCAAAGGAAATCCAACAAGAGAGAGAAGCTCGTATGCACACACTGCAAGATGACTGGACACACCACTGACAAGTGCTACAAGCTCCATGGATTCCCTCCTGGTTACAAACCGAAGCCAAGAAATCAGGCTAATCTGGCAGAAGGAACTCTCGGCGTTCAAGAAGACAAACCAGAAGTCAAGACCAACCCTACACAGAATTTGACCAATGACCAGATTCATCAGATCATCAGCATGCTCTCCAACCAGCTCATGAGTCCAATGAATCCTGAAGGTCATACCAACATCAACCTGACATCTGCCAACCCAGGTTTATGCTGTTTAAATACAGATTCAGGTTGTGTCTCTAATTTTAGAACTCGTTGGATTCTTGATTCTGGAGCCTCAAGGCATATCTGCACTAACAAATCTCTTTTCCTTGGCATGAAGAAGTTGTATAATTCCACTGTTACCTTACCTAACCATTCCGTGATACCGGTTTTTTTATTGTGGTGATATCTTTATTAACAATGATCTTGTGCTCAAGAATGCCTTATATCTCCCTGATTTTAAATTCAATTTAATGTCAGTGCATTGCTTGACGCAGAATCCATCTATTACTGTTTCCTTTACACAAGATTGTGCTGATATACAGGATATGAAGAATGGGAAGATGATTGGCAAGGGTAGAGCACAAGAAGGGCTATATATAGTCGCAGATGAATCTTCATGCCCTATCAATGTCATATCTGCCCACACATGGCACCACAGGCTCGGCCACTTGTCTTTTAAGCGTCTAGAGTCCATTAAACATAAACTTTCTTACATTCCTAGCAATAAGACTGATCTTTGTTACATATGTCCTCTTGCTAAACAAAGGAGATTGCCTTTTCAGAATAACAATAGATTGTCTGAAAGCATCTTTGATCTTGTACATTGTGATATTTGGGGACCATATTCAGTCACCTCGTATAATGGTTTTCGTTTTTTCCTTACCCTTGTTGATGATTATAGCAGATTTTGCTGGATTTATCTCATGAAAAACAAATCTGATGTACACAAAATCATCCCTCGTTTTTGCTCTATGATCACTAACCATTTCTCTTGTTCTATCAAGCATTTCAGATCTGACAACGCCAAGGAACTTATCTTTTCTGATTTTTTTTTCTCTAAAATGGGGATTCTACATCAATTCTCGTGTGTGGAAACTCCACAACAGAATTCAGTTGTGGAGCGAAAACACCAACACTTATTGAATGTAGCTTGATCCCTATATTTTCAATCTCAAATTCCTATTGCCTATTGGTCTGATTGTGTCATGACAGCAGTGTATCTCATCAATAGAACACCTACTCCTCTTTTATCTCATAAGTGTCCTTATGAAGTTCTATTAAAAAAGGAAGTTGATTACAATTTTTTGAGAGTTTTTGGGTGCTTAACGTTTGCTTCTACTTTACAGGCTCATCGTACTAAGTTCCAACCAAGGGCAAGGAAGTGTGTCTTCATTGGATACACACCTGGTGTAAAAGGATATAAATTACTTGACTTGACCACTCGAGATATTTTTATATCTCGAGATGTGGTTTTTCATGAATTTTTTTTCCTTTTCACAATATTAAATCTGACTTTGCCCCGGCTGATCCTTTTCCTGACATAGTATTCCCTTTACCTGATCTTCATTTGTCAGGTACTGTGCCAGCAGATCATGTTCAGGATACTAGAGATGAGTCTCTAACAAGTAATGACAAAGCTTCAAGCACAAACGTGGATTCAAGGACTACAGATCAACAATCCATCACTATTGAGGCTACAACTGACAGACCTGGTGATGCTATCATACCTTTTAGGCGTTCAAACAGGCAGAGAGCACCACCAACACGTCTGAATGACTACCATTGCAATGTGATATGTGCGAAATCAGGTGTTAAAGCTCCATCCCCACATCACATTTCTAAGTATTGTGCATATCAAAATTTGTCTGCCAATTTTCAGAGTTTTGTTCTATCAGTTTCTAGTCATTATCAGCCTCAATATTACCATCAAGCATGCCAACATGCTAATTGGAGAGAAGCAATGAGAGCAGAACTTGAGGCTATGGAAGAAAATAGAACTTGGTCTATTGTTGATCTACCGAGTGGTAAAAAGCCTATTGGTTGTAGATGGGTTTATACTAACAAATTTAATGCAGATGGATCTCTTGCTCGCCACAAAGCACGTTTGGTGGCAAAAGGTTATAACCAAGTAGAGGGAGTCGATTTTATTGACACCTTCTCTCCGGTAGCAAAATTGACCACTATCAAAGTGTTATTGGCTTTGTCTGCCACACATAATTGGATTCTTGCACAATTAGATATAAATAATGCTTTTTTTGAATGGTGAGCTATTTGAAGAAGTCTATATGGATTTGCCTTTAGGTTATGATATTCAGGGGGAGCGCGGTGGCCAGAGCTCCGAGAACAAGCCCGGTGAAACCGAAGGTTTCGACCTCGGCGGCCTGAGGATCGCCGATTTTGAGTCTTAATCGGACAACGAAGAGATCCGGCCCGACGAGAGGCGATCCGCTTTCGAGGAGTTCAATTGGAAGAAATCGAAGAGAGCGAAGGCCTGGCCGTTTCTCTGACGGCGGTGGAGATATCGAGACGATGCTTGACGCGGTGGAGAGCTCCGACTGGGAGATTATGATGGCGATCAACACGTTGGCTTCGAACGCGAGCCTGGACCGGGACGGCGGAGAAGCCAGGGCCGGAGCTCGCCGGGGAAAGGCTTCGTGGAGAGCCTTTCGGTGGTGTCGGCGGAGGCCGCAGAGGAGCTGGGAAAGAACGGTGGTGCCTGTACTATGTGTAAGGATAGAGTCTCGACCTCGGGTGGAACGGTTAAGAGGCTTCCTTGTAGCCATTACTTTCAATCCGATTGTATCGTTCTATGGCTTGGGATCAGAAACACCTTCCCCATCTGCAGGTTCGAGGTTCCCACTGATGATTGGAGGAAGATCGTCACACGCCCTAGGAACCCACACCATCATGTCTTTTCGGAATTCCAGTTGTTCTCTTGAATTGAAACTATCATGCTCTTGATCAACGTTTGTGTATGTGAAAGATGAAAACTTTTCTAGTATAAGGCTTTCTTGTAAAAAAATAAAATTTACCTCTTTCTCCGTTGTTAGAAAGCTGTGTTTTATCAATAACTGAATCACATTTCCACAAGCTATGTTTTATTAAGTACTGAATCTTTGAGGTTGACTTGTTAGTTACTACACGAACAATGTTATAAGCTTCAACGAGTGTTTGAGAACGTTAAAGCTTTTGAAGAGGTCTGAGAATAGCTTTCCCCCAGGGAAGGCACGACATATCGTGAATTGAGAATCTTGGAAAACAAGAAACTCAGAGAGACTGAGAAACTGTGTCAGTGTTTTAAAAAGACAAAGCACCTCATCAAATGTGTTGATTTCTGAGTCATGCCCCACACCCATATTTTTCACTCTTTGCTATTTTAACAGAGGAATCGGGAAGTTTCAGCGACAAAATAGCTAAGGAGTGATTTCTTGCTCTATCCAATTTCTTAGAGTTCAAATATTTAGGGGTTAGTAAATTAGAATTTTAAAATATAGGTGCCAACTTGAGATTTGGACAAAACATAAGTACATTTTTTAGTCATAAATCAAACAGAAAACTTGAGAAACCCTACTACTTAGAAACTCAAATTTGAAAACTATACTACGCCTTTTTATTCATGAGAAAAAACAAAAAAATCCTCTAATTTGAAAAATGTCCACATTTTCAAACTTTTTTTAAGATTTTCGATTTTTTGTTGTTGACATTTTCAAAGTTTTTCGGACATTTTTCGAAGTTTTTTCCTAAATTATCCAAATTTTTGGGACCTAAATTTTTTAATTACTTTCAAATATATATATAAAAAAAAAAAAAAATGGACTGTGTAACTAAATTTCTACAATGAGGAGCAGAGAAAATATTTGCATCTATTTGATCAAAAGAGCCTAACTAATAAATGATAAATTATATTTCAACAATTTGCAATTAATAGAGATTGCATACCAAGGTTCATGGAGATTGCATCTAGATTTCTAAAATGAAATTGGAAAAGGGGTTCCTACTTTGAACATGTAATAACTTATAGTGGTATTTGCATCTTATGTCACAAATTGGCAATCCAATTGCAAATAAGTCACATGCAAAATTTTTAGAAAGTTTTAGAGGAAGATGAAGTGATTTTTAACGAGGTATTGTAAAAATTCAGAAGACATGGAGTAACTAATAAAAAGATTAAATGATGAGAGTGAGTAATTTGAAAATTGCACATGTGACACGAATGTAAATACGTGACACAAATGCAATTTTGACAATGTTGTGACACAAATGCAAAAATCCGACGAATTTGTGACATTGATGCAAATCTCCCTAACTTATATCCTTTCCATATTTGACCTGAAATTCAACAGAAAATATATACTTCAGGTTGTACTACAGTTCATATCCCACTGCTTGTTCTTAATCTCTTTATTCTTGTAGAAAATCTTGTTTGCATTTCGCTAGTTAAAAATAAAAAGTGCAAAGCACATAATAAAAATCACAAATAACTTAATATATTATTCACGGCGCTTAATCTTCTAATGTTCCATTAAAAAACTTTTCAAATTTTGTGAATAAGGAATGTCACCCTGGTTGCCACACCTCCGCTATTGTCACCGGACTTTATCACGTTAACAGCCACACCTTACCATCCTCTTTTGACTTGTGTTAAATAGTAATAATAATAACAATTACTGCACCCAAGCTTGTTTGGGCCAAGTGGTAACACCACTCTCCTCCCAAGGGGAGGACGCGGGATCGAATACCGACGGGCGTAATGCCCACATTTAATTATTTCTAGGGTGTGTTAGTTACTTATAAAGCCCTAAAAAAATAATAATAATAATAACAATTACTGCTTTAGAAAATAGAGACATTTGATTTTATAATATCATATAAAAAAGAGAAAATATCAAGAGTATCGCTCGTGTTTAATCGAAATCCGAGATTTATCCATTCGATTTCTAGAAATATAAGACATATCTCTTCAGTTTAATATAAATGACATATACCTCCCCTAAAAAATGTTATATTACAAATATCACCCTTTTCGTTTATTTTTTACAAAAAAATAATTTGAATTCCCCAAAATACCCTTAATATAATAAATATTTATTTACTATTTTATTAAAAAAATCAAAATATCTCTTTATAAAAAAATCCTTGACGTTTTATAAAGAAATTTTTTAATTTAATTTTTTTTTTATATAGAATAGAAAATAAAAAAAAAAATTATTTCATTAAGAGTATTTTGGGGAGTTCAAAATTTTTTTTGTGTAAAAAATAAACGACAAGGATGATATTTGTAATATAATATTTTTTTAAGGAGAGATATATATTATTTATATTAAACTTAATGGATATATCTGATATTTTTAAAAATCGAAGAGTTAAATCTCGTATTTCGATTAAACACATGAGATACTGTTGATATTTTTCCCATAAAAAATGGATGTGTTGGAATCATTTAGTGATGATATATAGAGCAAGGCCATTTTCTCCACTCTTGCGTAGACTAAATTGTGTTAGATAAAGGAATTTGTAAACCCTCCATTAAGATTTTCCCATTTTCTTTTCCAATGATCTGACTGCATTAGGCTCTCAGGTGTCTCAAAATGAGAACGCGTCATTTCAAGTTTGAAGTCAACCCAAAAAATAAGCATGCTATGCCCCTTTACTGGCAAGTATAATTAAATAGGTGACAAAATGTGTCTTTGTTGTTGTGATTTGTGATATCTGTGAATTAAAATTTGACCCTATTGAGTAAAGGAACATAGGGTGGTTTATGGAATTTGTATTATATGTGCACAATGGAGAACTTTTAAATAATAGTAATCTACAGACGTCTTCCTTTTAGATTATACCATACATAATCATTAAAATGTTATGAAGTTTGAAATGAAATAAAAAAACCTTTCAATTTTCAGACATTTCAACTTTTGAATGATTTTCCTTTTGTTTCTTTATTCTGCATTTCAAAGCCAATTTTAAACTCTAATTTGACCATCCCGGGTTTTAAACATTCTAGAAAATACTTTTAAAAAGTCAATTTTTTTTTTTTGTTACGAGTGTTACTTATTTTAATTTTTCATTACAAAATGTAACTATTTGAGTTTGAATTAAGGATAACGAAAATGGCTTACAATTTTGATATATATAAAGTGAGTAAAACATATTTACCCGTAGTGAGTATGTTTTTATCTCTATTATACAATTTTAATGTATAAACAGGTACGAGTCCGCTTATTCTGTTATTTAGATCTGGTTTTAAAATAAATCTCTTACTCGGACCCGTTTACCCGATTTTTAGAGCTGACCACCGGATAACGGATATACCCGCCGGATAAAAGTGTAGAGAAGTGCCAGACTTGTTTACCCGTTTAAAGATTTTGGGTAGATAGAGAATGGGAGATGGATGGATTTTTTCATGTGACACTTTAAGTTGTTTTTTTTTTTACAACTTTTTCATTCATACAATTCATATATTTGATTAAACGGAGCATTTAAGCTTGAATTACAAAGAAATATTTTCAAGATTAAATAATAGAGACAAATCGTTGTCTCAGAGAATTGAACACATGTCCTCACGTATCACCCAAGCTAGATGTTGGGGGGTACATTTTTAGTTGTTTGATAAGAATGATGGAGAGAAAATAAGAAAGATTTGGAGAGATTGTAAATCCACTGAGTTCATCATTTTCAATCCATCTAATTTTGAAAAATAAAAATAAAGAAAGAAGTATTTTTTTTTTTTTTTTTTTTTTTTTTTTTTTTTTTTGTTACAAATACACTCCTAAACAATTCATCTACTATTATTTCATTCCTACCAAACATACTTAAAAAAATCATCCATACCAAACATACTTAAAAAAATCATTCAATCCATCTAAGTATATAGGTGTTTATCCATTCAGTGGGAACGTGTCAACAAACTCAAGTATCTCACAGAAAAAAACAAATATAATTTCAATTTTAATATATACTTTTAAATGCTATTTTACTCAATACATATTAAAGTTTCGCTCTGTATGACAAAGAGCTTCCTTGGTTTGATCGCAGCTGTAGGCCTGATTAGAGAACAAAATGAAACCCTACCAATTAAAAAAATTAAAATCACCTTTTACATATACTCAAATTTTTTTTTTAAATGAGTACGAGTCTAAGTAAACTCTGAAAGATTCAGGAAAAATTCATGGGAAAAAAATTAGAGTTTGTGTGAAACAAATAAACAAATTAAAAAAAAATAGATTAATAAAATGGTTCTCTAAATATTTAGCTTTATAAATATAATATAATTGCTATAAAACCAATCTTTCGTGAATTGTAAGTAAATAGTCATGTATGGTCAAATTTATATAAATACCCAAATTTACATAATACACAAAGTGGTATATATGAAATGCTCGAATTGTCCATATGATGACACATAATCTAAATGACTATTTACCTATAAATTATTGAAAGGTTTGCTATTTAACAATTTCACAGCTTAATTTGTTAATAAAATCTTATGCCAAAATTCGCTTAAAATTTATAAATAAGAGAAAATATACAAAAAAATATTAGGCTTTTTTCATTCCTAATTTTTGTAAGTAATCGTTTATTTTATATACACACACAATTATAAAATATAGTAATAACTTTAAACGGGCAGAGCCTTGAAATGACACTTACAAATAATACCCTACAAATATTCATATAATTTTTAACGGATAATACTCGTACCCTATCCATTACACATTTATTACGGTAAGACTTCTATTCATATTGGGTAACATTGCAGGTATACATGAAAATTTACATTCTTAAGTCTAATGGGTTGAAGCCACCTTGATAATTTAATTAATTTTATGATTTGATTGACTATATTTTCTCTTCATATAATACACTAAGTAGAAAAATTACTCAATTATTCATTTATATATATACATATATAATTGTGAGTTCAAGGAAAATTATTTTATAAGTGAATTAAAACTTGAGTTTGAATCTTAATGTTCGTACTTTTGCTACAATTCCAAGCTCAATTGCACTTAAATAATCTACATTAAATTTTTGAAGTACAAAGCATACTTTAAAATAATAAAAAATAACAAATAACAAAAACAAAAACAAAAAAAAAATAGTACATTAGTATTCAATAATGCCTCTATAAATTCTCCATGTTTCTATTTTCAATTTTTTGTATTTTCTTATAAAGAAATTTATAAGCAACTAAGCCACACCAAATTAATTGTTTGCTAAATAATCAGTGTGATTAATTATAATTAATTATTCACTAATTTTATTAACAATAATTAATTGATAATTTTGTCTAAATATTTTCCTCTATTAATTACCAATGCGCATAAATTATTTGAGAAAAATTATCAATTATTTAATGTTAATGGAATCAGTGACTAATTAATTATATTTAATCAAATTTTGACTATGCAAACTTAAAATTTTTATATCGACATATAATTATATAGAACTCAATTAATAATGAAATATTTGGACATTAACATATTCTTAAGATTCTATGCAAAATTAGTAGAGTCAAAAGTGGGACTAAGGATCACTATCTTCATAGAGATCTTGAGATTTCTTAATTCTCCGTTTGCCTGCAGAACAACAAAACTTGAAAGTGGTATTATTATATTGGAATCTCAAATAAATAAGAGCTTAATGGCCGCCACTTTTTGTTCTGTATGATTTATTGTAATCAAGCTAAATTGTGGACATAAGAAAGTGGAAATATTAGCTTGTGTTTGCTATAGATATACATTATGCTCTAAATCAGATTTGTTTGATTGTTAAGGGCTTCTTTAATGCACCGTTATAACAGCAAATATATATGATGTTATTTTGACTCCAACCACACTGCATATCACACGGTATAATTTGGTGCGTAAATAATATCACACTATATATGGCATGATACTATGTATCACGGCAAAAGTTCATTTATTTATTTTTTTTTTCCACTTTTTGATACTTTATTTTACTACAAATTTGTATCATATATATTTTTAATTACATATTTTTTCTATACACATATTTTTTGATAATATAATAATAAAGAATAGTATTTTTAGTGTGAAATTTGGTGTTGTGATTGGAGTTGATTTTTTTTTTTGTGCTAAATTAACACAAAAGTTGTGTTAATTCAACACCAAATATAATGTAATGGTTGGAGTTGCCCTCTCCAAGTGCCACTTTATGATTTCTTTAATATGATGAACAATATGTTATTGGCGTCACCTTTGAATTATGAATTCATTGCTAATGGTCATTTTCAGTAATGGAGTGAAGCGAAGCCAAGAAATCCCAATATTACTTCTTTCTGACTACATTTTTTAAAAATAGTTTTTTGAGTTGAGAGGAAGGAAATAAAAAGAAAGAAGCCAATTGGTCTCTCTAGAAACGCTATTTTGTATATGTGGCTCTCGGAAGTGGCAATGACTTTGGTTCAATTTTTTATTTTTTTTTTATTTTTTTATTTTTTTGCAATAACATTAAACAATTATGATGTCATTGGATTTTTTTTTTCTTAAGGACATGGGAACTTGGAATTATTTCTTCAATCATTTTGGGGTTGAAAGGGGTAGTGTGATTGAGATGTAATTGCAGTGCTATATATCCTTTTTTGCTTGTGATACTATGGATAATGCTTGAAATGTTCGTTCATAGTATTTTTAGTTACACTTTGTTTTGCTTGGTCTCTTGCTTCTTTTTTAAAATAAAATACACACACACACACACACACACACACACACATAACCCACTTATTTCTCATCTTAATTCTTGACCATATGCGCAAGTAAGTGCTAAACTTTATATTGCTCCCCGGCCAATATTGAAACCTTTTGTGACTTCCTTTCAAGTAAAGGTAGAGGTACATTATAAAGAGCCTCAATTCTTTTTTTTTTTCTTTGTCACACCAAAGGTAAAAAAAAAAAAAAAAAAAGGAAAAATATGTGAGATTTATACTCCGGGGCATAAAAATAGTACACAAAGCTTTTACTATGAAAAGCTAAACAACATTGGGCTTTTACCCTAAAATTAACCAAATTAGATCTAAAGTGTATCCTTATTTGTTCGCCGAGATTCTTTCCAACATTCTTTGTACCGAAGAATATTATGTCCGTCGCATGACAATAAATTTCAGTCCACCAAAATTTAATAGCGAACAATTTGTTGAGGAAAGGGATAAAGAGAAAAACACAAAATTAATTCATGAAAACATGAGAATGAATTAGGTAAGTAGGGCTGGTTAAATACTACAAATGAAACAAGACAATCGACAAGTAGGTAGCAAAATATTTATTTGCATGAGGGCTATATATCTGAATATATATATATATATATATATATATATATATATATATATATATATATATATATTATTTCACCTTTGTATGTAATAAGGTCTTTTGTCCATTATTATTTTGATGAGATCACAAATTCTCGGCTCGTAATTTTATGTACTAGAAGACAATAACTGAAATACAGATCGTATAGATTCGTCGGACTTATTTTTTCTCCTCATAATTAGTAAATATTTTAGCTCTGGCTACAAAATATTCATGCCTACCTAAATTATGACTTAATGGCCTAAATTAATAAGTACACGTCGAGCCAGAAATCCTAAAATAGTGCAGCAAATTGGATATGGAAGTTTGTCGTATTAGGCAAGTTGTTTCAAGAAAAGAAATCCATTAAATTATCACATTGAGGTAACAAATCATATATTGGTATTTCGTAGCTAGCAACTATATATATTTCTTGGTAGATACCGCATCTAGTCTTTGGTATAATTTTCATCCCACAAACTAATTAATTTTATTATGAATGGATATCAAATAAATACAAATTTAAAGTTTTCAGATACGCTACTATAAGACAATCGACATTAGTACAAGATCAACATTAATTTGATCAGGAATACTAAATAGCGAGAATTAGTAGACTACCTTCGAATAAATAAAATGTAAATAGTTAGTTAGTAGAACATTAATTTAATTTAATAATTGACACTACGTTAAAGTAGTTCCTTTATTCGTTATCCATAAATAAGCTAGTGGAACAATAATTATAAACCTTATTACAAGTACGTAAGCAAAAATAATATATATACATATATTATTGGGCATGTTAGTCATACTCAAAATTAATGCACCACCCAACATTATTATATGGATGCAATTATATATGCCTTTGCACCGAAGATGATGACAAACTTTATTAAATCTTAGTTATTAAGACGTATATTATAGGTAATTACCTAATCAAAAGTGGATTATATAAGACTAATAATAAAGAGAGTGCTTTTAAGTGACGATGGCTTTATCCTCTAACAACCAATGATACCTTGATCATGTGTCAATTGATCTCATGCCTAATTCATATGAACAAGAAAAAAGAAAGAAATTATGATTCGAGGGTGATGTATATATTAACGGTTGGTTTCAATTGGTAATAAATTATTAGTAAACCAAACAAAACGTGACATCGCATGGCAGAAAAAAACTATTTTAAGAGCAAGAGAAAACGTAAACCCTTTTTTTTTTTTTTTTTATTCAGCTAAACAAAATAATATGAATGAATGAATCAATCTATATGTGAGCTCATATTGGCTCAAATCAATGTCTAACTATTTGGATGAAATTACATCATGCCCTTGCAATACAAATTACACATATAAATTGCAGATAGAAAAATGGAATAATATAAAACAAAGAAGCAAACAAAATGAAGTTGTGAATTAACTTAGGTTGGTTGAGTGGGGTGCAGGGATGGGAATCAAATGACCACACCAAAAACATATCGGTAGAATTATTTTCTAAAAAAAAGTTATTTAAATAAAAAATCGCTAGACCCCATGATGGTGGAGAGAGAGACCCAAAAAGAATAGTGTTCACAAAATTAGAGAAACCCTAGCTAGGTGATCTATACTCTATCTAGAGAGAGAGAGAGAGAGAGAGAGAGAGAGGTTTTTGTGTGACTTGACATGTATACACGATGATGCACTAAACACCCACGCGCGCCCTTGTTAGTTAGGAGTCATGGTGTACAAACGGCCACCATTGGCTACCATTTAGCCGTTAAGACTTTACCACCGGCTTAATGGTAGCGGTACTACCGTTAAGCCATTAATTGCTACCGTTAGCTTAACGGTAGCGGTAGTTAACGGAAGTGCTTAACGGCTACCATTAAGCCGTTAAGAAATAAAAAAATTAAATTAAATTAAATTTTCAATGGCTGAAATTCATTCTTACAATTTTTTAACGTTACAAATCAATAGAATACTGCATAACGGTACAATTTGGGACCACTGGCAAATGTGAATCGGTATCCTTCCGCTGACATTGGCTTAATGGTAGCCACTACCGCATTTAATGGCTTAATGGTAGCCATTAAGCCGCTTACACGCGGATGGATGGACGGCTACCATTAAGCCAATACCATTTGTCCTGGATGAATTAGGAGTAGGACAAGGAGTCCAAAGTCACTCCAAAGTCCAAACCAAAAGCTAGAAATCAAATTTACGGGACGAATGATTAAATTGAATATTACGATGATAAAATTATAAACATCGAAGAAATTTAAAAGCCACTAGTAACTAAATATATTATAAAAATCAATTAATTATATATTTTCAAAACAAAAAAAAATCTAAAAGAACTAATTTAAAGTTTTTATATAAACAAAAAAGAAATGAGCATTGTATCCAAGTAACCATTTTGAAACACATGAATGACACAATAACTACTATCATTTAAGAAATAATTGTAATTAGCTAGTACCCATTAATTCGAATTTCTCGCCCATTTGCATGCATAATGATATGAACCTTACCTAATATATATTTTTTTTAATAATTAATTTTTTTAAATAATAACTGGAATCTTAAAAATGGAGATTAATACCCTAAACATAGCAACCACCCGCTCATTCAATTTCCAAACAATAAGTTTCCTTCCTCTGCGTATACACTAATTTCCATCGATAATAAGTCCACAAAATATAAATTTGCAAAGAAAAGAATAAATGAATCGTAAGTTAATCGCGATATCTGAAGAACTATATTCAAAGTAATGCAAAATTAGTTTGAAATGACGTTGATGTTTGCACGTTCGATAATGGGTTACGATGTTTTTCATCCAAAAAATAAAATAAATTTTTTTCTTGATTTTCGTTAATAATAAAGTGGTATATTTAGGCTACAAATTTGAGAAAAATATTGACAAAGTACTGATTTCTGATCTACACAACACATATATTTTGCATGTTCAAACCGTGTTAAAGTGTTTTTGGCCCAAGAGATTCAAAAACCTCATCAGTTTTTGTTAATTATCGTAAATAACTTAAGTTTCTGAATTAGATTTTTGATTTACAAAGAATTCAAAAATTCAAAATGAAGACCAAAAGAGGTGTTAAGAAGCCTTGTGCTTCGAAATCAGTAATAGTTGAACCAGATATGTGCCTATTAAACTAGACAAGTTATGTTCATGTAATATTGCAGTGCTTGGTGTTTGTTGTTCAAAGTAACTATGAACTAAGAGGAAATAATGAGAATTTTATCTATTTATTATTTTTAATAATAAATGACATTCATTAATAACTGTTTATCAGGGATGTGAATAAGTTACACAAAAAAAATATGTGGGATCCAAAGCTATAAGTTATTATGCATATCATATTTGATATAATGAATACTATCACCAATGGTCTAAAAAGGCAAGGGCCATTTTGACATTTTCATGGTTTATTGGGGAAAATCATCTCTTAAGACCCTACCTATCAAATTTGAACATGAAGATCTACGGGTAAGTTTGTTGTTTTTGTTATTTAGACTACATATTTCGTACTGTTTTATGAAAAATATCAAAGATATAAATATTTTGTAGCGAAATTGAAAAATTCTACGAACATTTTGTATGCGATAGTCTGCAGTGGTATGCCGCAATTAGGGGTGGCAATTTGGGCCGGACACGAGACACGGCACGGTTACGACACGGTTTAAATGGGTTTGGGTCGACCTAAAATGGATCTGGATCCATCCGTGTCGAACACGATTAACACGATTAAATAACGGGTGAACACGACACGAACACGACAACCCATTGAGACCCGATTAGACACGAATATTAAATGGGTAAACACGATCAAACCCGTAATGACCCAGTTAAAATATTAAAAACAACTATCAAATTAAATTATAAGAATAAATATTATATACAATACAAATTATAAGTGAAGTGTATCCACTTTACATAGAATAATCTCTAGTTAATGATCTGTTGGAGATACATTGCTTTTTGAAAGATTGTGTTTGAACTATTCTTTTGTATTACAAATATTATGTTGGTGGCTTAGTTGATTATATGGAGTATTTTTATTAATTACTTATTATGACTAATTTTTTAATTAATTTGAGTTAGAGAATTTTAATATTTTGAAATAAACATGTGTAAGGGCCTAAACCGATTCACGTGTTCAAACGGGTTTAGTAGTCTAAATGGGTTTGTGGGTCTAAGTGGGTTCGTGGGTTACATGGTCCATTAAGACACGATTAATAAATGAGTCTTAATGGGTTGGGTCTGGGTTTGGCAAAAACATAGTGGGTCGGGTTTGGGTTTTGCTCCTAGACACGATTAATAAATGGGTCGGGTTTGAGTCTGTCAAAAAATACATGAAAACGAATAGAACACGACACGTGACCCGAATTGTCACCCCTAGCCGCAATGGTTTGCAGCCTCCTGCAATAATATTTTTTTAAAAAATCTTAACTGTGTTTTTTTTTTAAAGAATGATTGCAGGTAATCACAACAGTATGCAGTCACCTCAGATCTGAAACAATAAATCCTAAATTGAAATTAACATACATTTTGACCCTAATCAATCAATAACTATGATTTTGACCTAAATAATCACCTAATTAATCAAGAATCTATGATTTCAATCCATAGAAAACTAAATTACCCAAAGTAAAATGCTAAGGTTTTTATTTATTTATTTTTAACGTGTTTACCCTTAGTTTTGCTACTGTAAAACAAGCGCGTGTGATACTGGAACGTTCGATTCTCTTTTTTCCTTCTTTTTTTTTTTTTTTTTTTTTAAATTCTCTTTTTTCCCTTTCGGTTTTAGCAAATCTTATCTATATTCCTGATATCTTTCATAAGTCGGTGCAGCTTCGTCAAATGACCTTGAACTTCCATCAATAATTCGAACAGTCCAAGGCACGACAAGGGTATTTTCGGTAAACGGCAATTCAGGAGAGACAATGCCCAAAAACAACGGTCAAGGTAGTGCACGGAAGAGTACTTGATTGAACTCTCCTGTGTCTTTCCGTACTACACACTTTCAAATATTTATATATAAAAAAATACTCTCTTTTTCCTCCCAATATTAGTTTATATTATTATCTTTATTATCAATAGCAAAACATTACACTCTCATTTTCATTGGATCAGCGGATCATCATTTTCCTTTTCATTTAGTTCTCTACTTCTATTTATTTGTAATTATATATATATATATATATATATATATATTGCATTCATGACCTTGAAATTTATAAAGCGATTAGAAAAATAGTCTCAAATTTTTTTTTTTCACAAGCAATCTGTGCACTAAAAATTTAGCAGATGTTTTCCTTTTGCCTGCAATATTTTACGGAATCGTAAAAATGAGACTCATATAACCTTATTTTCTTTTATAAAATAAAAAAAACACTTATTTTCAAGGTTAAATGTGTTTTTAAGTGGTTCTACAAAAAATATGTGACCTCCGACTGGTTGGCTAAGCAATATTGAGATTAATGAGACGCATTTGTTTTTACCTGAAAATTATAGTGTCACGAGTGTCGTATGAATGAGATTCTTACAAAAAAAACTGATGGAGTTTATGGGTGACTACATTTATATCATATAAGTAGTTCAAAAAAGAAACCTATAGTATTTCATAACGTTTTGAACTTAAGTTTATTTTGAGTTCGAGTATACCATATTCATCATAGGGCACAACTTATTAAATGTCATTTCAAACGAAGATGAGAAAATAAATGAACAAATGCACCAAATATAAATATGTTTAATTTGTATGACTATATATCTAGTGGTCATCGTGGGCATCAGTAACATAAATTAACGGGAGTGCTGTTACCGTTTTTCATTTGGCCTAATAGAAGTGTCGACTTCCATGTGTTCAGAAATGGCAGACGCAATTCCGACACCTATCGAAAGTGGCTGTGAGGCATACAGAAAAAGAAAAACCAATTAAAATCGAGTGAGTTTGTGAACGTTATGCAGTTGTGAACGTTGCATTAATGAACATTGCAACATCCAATCTCACCCGTATATTAGTGAACATATCAGCATAGACTAATTTTTTTTTTTTTTTTTTTTTTTTCCGTTTTTAACCGTTTGAGCTGAAAAATTATCAACTTTTTTAAATTTCATCCCTATTTCATTTTACATTATAAATACACATCATTTTACATTTCACAACAAACCAACACTCTCAAATCTCTATACAAACTACGTACAATTCTCTCTACAAACTTTGATTATATAGTTATAATCATATATTTTTTATTACATACATTTTCTATTATAATATAATTATAAATAAAATTTATATAGTTTTAATTTTGTATTATAAGTAAAATTTATATTAGATAGTTTTAATTTTCTATTATAAGTATAATTTTGTTATTTTATATAGTTTGAATTTTGTATTATAAGTAAAATTTATATTACATAGTTTTAATTTTCTATTCTAAGTACAATTTATATTATATAGTTTAAATTTTGTATTATAAGTCAAATTTATATTATATAGTTTAAATTTTGTATTATAAGTAAAATTTATATTATATAGTTTTAATTTTGTATTATAAGTATAATTTATATAATATATCAAGTCTGGCGAGTCATCAACTCACCAAGATTCTCATTAAGATTCACGTGAGTCACGTCGAAGATCTACTCGCACTCTCACACCATCACGAGAACAAGAAGATGAAGAGCAAGATGAAGAAATTCAACACCCCTCTCCACTGCGAGAATTTTTCACAAAATTGGTTAAACCATTGTCAATTTCTCAATTACGAAAACATCGAATATCAATCCGTCCCGGGTCTAACTTTTTCATATCAACCTCCAAGTATCTCTCTAGAATTGTCACAATTCGCTCCAGTCTCCCCTTATGTTCCACATCGACCACAATATCAACTACAATATTTTTCACAACTTTCACAACTTCGTCCTCCACATCAACAACAATATTTTACACAACAACCTCCACCACCTCTTCATGACCAGCCTTCTAGCTCACAAAAACATCCATACGAAGACGCTTTCCTGGTATATAAAGAACAACTTCATAGATTTCAACATCAGCCACCTCCTCCACCACCTCAATGTGAGTCACCTCCTCTACCCCTGTGAAACCCCGAAATTTAACATTTAGAGAACGTTAGGAATTTTATAGATTAAGATTTAAGTCTTTTTTTTTATATTGATGTGTTTTTTTTATATGTCATATATATAGAAGTATACAATATATATATATATATATATATATATATATATATAAATTATATACGTAATATTATATTCCACTTCCATGAATGTATATATAAAAAAACGAGATATATTAGATACTTTTCATATATGTTTGTATAATGAAGATATAAAAGATATATATATATATATCTTTATATATATATATATATATATATATATATATATATATATAACTATCAAGGTCATTAACTTGTACGGATATATATATATATAAATATATATATATATATATATATATATATATATATATATATAATAAAAGTAATAATTAATATATTGAGAGTAGGAGTAGGATTATGTTTGGGCTTTTAGGGTTTAATCAAGCCCTATATATAACATCCAATCTTTTTTTAACGTTTTCTCTCAGTCCTCTCTCTTCCGTTTCTCTTTTTCTTTGAAAATTCGTAGCCCTAGATAGACAACTCAATCATTGAAAAAAAAGGATATGTATTTATTCTATCTGAACATTCTTTCTGAATATGCCCGAAGCCTTCACAGTCATGACATTGAATGCTCTTTCCTTTGCTCCCATTGTTGTAGTTGTTCCTGTCATTATTACGCCCTGCTCTTTGAGTGTTGCCTCCTTTCTGAGACACTTGTTTCGAGTAATTGTCTCTGACATCTTGTAGGGCATTTCTTCCTGATAACTTACTTAATTTCTTCATGATCCTGTTATAATTCTTTGAAAGAAGAGCGATGGAATCATTAATATCTTCATCAGAGTCAGAGTGAACATGCTCATTAGACTCAGAAAGATAGCTTTTCAGGGCAAGACTCTTGTGTCTCTTATCATTTATGGGATGAGACAATTCATAAGTCATGAGAGAGCCCATCAATTCATCGAATTTCATGGTAGACATATCATGAACCTCCTTAATAGCTGTGACTTTCATATGAAACCTGGGAGGAAGAGACCTCAAGATTTTAAGGAGAAGCTTCTCATCGATCATAGGAATACCGAGAGAGTATGATTCATTAGCAATGTCCCAGACACGAACATTAAACTCAGCAATAGTCTCTCTTCAGTCATGTTTAGAGCCTCAAATTGAGTGGTGAGGAGTTGAAGCTTTGAGTTTCGTACCTTAGATGTTCCCTCACGTGCAACAGCAAGAATCTCTCATGCGTTTCTGGCACTCGTACAAGTGTTGATAATCCTGAAAATATTTTTGTCAACACCGTTAAAGATAGCGTTGAGTGCACGAGAATTACCAAGAGCATCCTCATCTTCAGCAGTACTCTGGTCTTTCTTTTCCTTAAAACCAGTCTCAACACCCTTATCATCAACATTCATGGGTGGAGTCCATCCATTGGTGATGGCCTTCCAAGATTTGTTGTCCATGAATTTCAAGAAAGCAACCATGCGAGCCTTTCAATATCCATAATTAGTTTCGTCAAGTACCGGAGGGCGATTGACTGAGCCTCCTTCCCTGGAAATATTCATCTCAAACAGAATAGACTAGACACGCATGAAATCACCCTAAGGACATGGGTGCCTGCTCTGATACCAATTGAAATTCTGTTTAACGAGAAATGCAAGATGTTGCACATAATGTAGAGGCAATGTGTTCGACAACTTGCACATAGGCAAATAATGGATAATAAATAAACAATGCGTAAAAGTAAAGACACACACTATGGTTATCCAGTTCGGTGCAACGTTACCGACGTCTGTGGGCTCACAACCAGTGGAAATGATTTCACTATCAAGTAGTCAGTAGTACAAACAAAGACTTAAATGAACAATACAAATATCAATGCCCTAGAAACTATTACTACAAGTGATTACCAAATCAGAGACTCCCCAGAATTTGAGACCCCTCTCAATTCAACTCTTCAAGCACGCCATATGCTTGGTCAGCTTCAATCTCAACGCACGTGAAGACTTCAATCACGCAATCACAAAATTGAATCTCACAGATACTGAGATTTCTGAAGTAGTGTTTGGAGAATTACACCGCTCTTATCAAAACAAATAGTCTCCCAGTCCGCCAGTCGTGTACGTCTAGGAACCATAAGTATTTTGATAAAACGTCAAGAACTGCTAAGGGGGTATCACTCGGCTTTTATAGCAGTCATACAAGTCTGGAAGTCAATCTAGGGTTTCCTTACCCATGAACACGTGAAGATCATCAAGGAAAGTCTTCAGCGAAAAGATCTGGCAAAACAGAAAACTTGCCAGAATTACAGTCTGCGCACAAATAGAAAGATGTACAAATAGAAAGATGTCTTTACAAATCCTGAATCATATTGTCCGACATCTTTCCTTAACAACTTGCAGTTAAAAATAAGCCAACACATAGCGTAACAACACTCTTTCGTTGGAAACATCCAATTTCAACCCAGTCAAGGCCCACACCGGATACTTCCTTGATCAATACACCAGAAATGAATGAAGACGATCGCAAGAGTGGTGGGCTGAACATTAGACGGGGTCGTGGAGAACCGGTGAGGTCGTGTTGGTTCGTTGATGGAAATCCATGGAGGTGGGGAGGAGAATAGAGTCTTCAGTAGATAGCAAAAGGGAGGCGTTCAATACCTTCCCTCCCGGGCCAGAGCCAAATAATGCCGACGTATTTTTCCACTTTTATCAATATTTCTGAATTCGGTTAATTCATTTTCAATAATTGCGATTAAATCCTCATTAAAAATTAGGTTATCTATTCAAATGTACATCCCGGAAGTACAGGTGGTAAAATAGACTAATTCATATATACTTAAATATATAGATAAATGTACATAGATATATATATACACACTCTCTCTCATTGGCTTGGCTCTCAAACAATAAACGAATAGTAATGAGAGAAAGAGAATAGCAATCACTAGACATGAAAATTGAAAAGAAGTAGAGGTCAAGGTATATCTCATGCCATTATTGACTTATACATTCCCACTGATTCTCCTTTTACTTGATGAATCCGAAAACCATCATAGCAGAGCACACGCAACACACACGCCAAGGGGAGAGAGAGAGAGAGAGAGAGAGAGAGAGAGAGAGAGAGAGAGAGAGAGAGAGAGAGAGCTATGTATTAGAAAATCTTAATATTTCTCTAATTGTATGGTGTAGTGGAACACTGCAATTCAAAGTACAGCCATAGAAATTCCCTGAAATGCCAATCCCACCCAAAGATGTACATACAACAAGATATTTCCACTGAACGGCATAACACCTGAAAAATAAGAATTAAGTGGTTGTGACCAAAAATACTTGCCAATCTTCTCAATGTTTGCAATAGGGTTGACAATATTCGACCCTGAATTCACCATACGTACGTGCTCGCTATTTCGCCCTTAAAGTAGACCATGGTTCATTAATGTTTCTCATTATTATTAGATTTGTAATGATCATCAAAGAGAATAAACACACACACACACACACATATTATTAAATTGGGTTACGGAGATGCTTAGTAGTTGAGTAATTGGACCACTTAGCATTATTCTCTAAAAACCACTCCCATTCATCTAGAAGCCATTGAGAATTAGAATTCTATATATACGTAATACTTCAAAAAGTATTCTATAAATAAAAACATTTTCAAAGCTACTGATTATTACTACTACTTACATACTCTGCCGAAATCAGTAAGAGCATCTACAATTTTAAAAAAACTATATACATAGAGTTAAAATCTTCTAATAGTATAATTCTAATACTCTAAAGCTCTATATGTTGGTGAAATTTTTACACAGATGAATACTATTGCACCAAATTTGTTGTAATATTATTAAATTGGTGCAAAATTTACATCAATAGTTTAAGCATTATTATAATCTAATTAATTTATAATCCATAACTAAAATATATATTATTTAATCCACATTTAATTAATATATTGTTATTGTTTTGAGCTTTATTCATAATCCAAATTATTTTTTTCATTACAGCTTAAATAATTTAGCATGCTTATTTTTTTTATAGTAAATATATATATATATATATATATATATATATATATATTATTCTTAAGTATGAATATTTAACTAAAAAAAAATTATAGAAGACATATCATTTATGAATGAGTATATTAATAGTAATTTAGCTAATTTCAAACTTGATTTTAAGGAACTAGCCAACATTTCGTTTATTTTGGTAGATTAGCTATTTTCCAAAATTAACATATATTTATCAAAATTAATTAATGAAAATACCAATGACAATATTGTAAAATACTATCTGATTAATGATGTCAATCATTAAATATGGTTAGATTTTAAACATGCTTAAACTTTTAGTTATCTTACAAATTTAACGTTGCATATTGTTGTCTAGTCATATAAGTTAACATAGAAAAATGTTCACTATTTAATTAAACTAGATTCGCATGTATATAATTTAACTAGAATTGAGCTGGCGAGTTTATACTCACTACTACAAAATTGATTTTCTGATGCGCAAGACTATCAGATGCGACTAGTCGCATCTAAATAACTTTCAGGTGCGACTAGTCGCATCGGATAGTCAATCAGAAGCCGAAAAAAATTCGCTCAAATTGTCTTTTGATTTTGACAATCCGATGCGACTAGTCGCACCTGAAAATATGTTGAAACTTTCAGGTGCGACTATGTCGCATCAGATAGTTTTAAATTTTTGAGCGCGCCTCATCTCCCCCTCTTTTATTTCATTAATCTGAAGTGGCGAATGAAATTTTAATTTTTTTTAATTACAATCCGGTGCGACTAGTCGCACCTGAAGAGTTATCAGGTGCGACTAAGTCGCACCTGATTGTTAGGGTTTGTTTATAAACCCAGGTCGCGAACCTTTCTTCTCCAGCCGCTCAAAACAAATTTTTTCACTCTCTGCAAATCCTTTCCTCTCTGCAAATCCTTTCTCCGACCACCCTCTCCTCCGTCCACCCAGCTCTCCTCCGTCCCTCTCTTCTCGACCTCTTCCTTCGCCGACCACCACGCCACGTACCCGTACCCGGCCACCGGTCCTTCGTGCGTCTCTGGTCCTCCGCCTCGTACCCGGCCACCGGACCTCCGCCTCATCCGGCCACCGGACCTCACCAGTCACCACTGCCTTTCTCTCTCACTCGGTATTTCTCTCTCTCACTCCCTCTTCGCCTTGCTCCCTCTCTGCCTCGCTCTCTCTCACTCTGTTTAAACTCACAGCCGTCGTCCTGCGCTCAGCCCCGGCCCCGCTGTCGAGTTCCTGTCCTCCGACCACATCTCCGGCTCAGTACCGGTATTTCTCTCTCTCTCTCTCTCTTGGCCTCGAGCCCCTCCGACCACTCTCACTCTCACTCTCACTCTCCAGCTCTCTCTCTGCCTCACTCTCGGCGTCTCCGGCTCACTCTCACACCTCGGCGTCTCCGGCTCACTCTCACTCTCCAGCTCTCTCTCTGCCTCACTCTCACTCTCTTCGTCAGGTCATCGTTAGCTCTTCCGGCCGAGCTTCCGACCGCCGCACGCTCAGCCTCGACACCTCGGCGTCTGTGCCTCGACAGCGTGCTCAGCCTTGGCGTCGCTGCAATCCCGGTAAGCTCTCTCTCACCGCCTCTCTCTCTCTCTCTCTCTGACTGAACCGAGAACCGAGAGCAGGGCTACTGTCGTCCCCTGTCCTCGACGAGTCCCTGCCTCGTCCCCTGTCCTCGACGAGTCTCTCTCCCCGTTGCACCGAACCGTTGCTGCCTCGATCCCTCCTCCGCCGTTTCACCGAGCCGTCCCCTGTTGTCCCGAGCTGTCCAAGTAAGTCTAGCTTTTAAAAAAAAAAAAAATTTGTTTGTTATATAAGATGGCTATTAGTTTAGTTAGTTTAGTTAATTAGGTTAGTTGATATAAAATGTTAGTTAGTTAATAATTAGTATGTAAATGTTAGTTAATTAAATAGATATGTTAGTAACTAATTATTTAGAATGTTAAGTGTTAGTATGTAAATGTAAATGTTAGTTAATATAATTGTAGTTAATTAGTGTAAATTTTAATTACATAGTTAGTACTATGTTTAGGTTCTTTAATTTAATTTTGATTAGTATGTTAATTGTAATTGTAAAGAAATTGTAATTAATTACAATGTTTAGTAATGTGTTTAGGTTAGTGTTTAGTTTAAATTTGTTTTGTTTTAATTAGTTTTGATTTATTGTAATTTATCAATTAGGAATTGTAATTAGTCGAATAATTACATGAATAGGTTGTTTAGTTTAAAATTATTTAATGAAATTAAAATTTTAATTGTAACATGCTACTTTGAAGTTGATTAGTAATTGTAATTGATAATGTCACATGTTTAGTTTTAATGATAAGTTAATGAATTTGTGATTAGTTTCATTTGATTTAACATGAAATGAAATTGTAAGTTTAAATAAGAAAAATAGTTTGTGACATGTTTTGATAGTTTGTGATATTTTGTTTATTTCGATTTTTCATTTATAAATGTTGTGATCGAACCACAGAGGTTCGGTTTAGGGCTGAGATAATTTATAGGATAGTTCTGGATGGTTTGTGTATGTTTTTAAATAATTTTGCAGGTTTTTGGTTTGTCAGTATAATAGGAGAAACTCTGCCGAAATTTCGGTAGAGTTTCAAATTAATTAGTTTAAAATCTCCCAACTTATTCAATCCGAGCTCAAAATAACATAGAATTCATAATCTCTCTTTCATTTTGTTCTCCGTCGTCCTTTATCAATAACTCTTCCAAACTTTCATTTCTCGCTCTCATTCAGCGAAATGTCCAATCCAAGTAGAGATTGGATCACGGAGAATAATCGGGTGACATTGCAGTAGAAAACCGGTGTTAACGAGTTTATTCGCGCTGCAAGAAGATTCCCTAACGACAATGGAAAATATCGGTGTCCTTGCAAACCTTGCAACAACGTGAGATGGCACAACATCGGGGTTGTCAGGAATCATTTGCTGAACAAGGGGTTTACCCCAGGCTACACAAAATGGTATCATCACGGCGAGCTCTAGCGTGTCGTCCTTCCTCATGAAGAAGATTCCATCGGAGGAAAAGATCAGAGAGGAATAAGAGGATTGCACGGTGCTATGGAGGATATCAGGGATCACGAGGATTTCGACGATGCTACGGAGCCGACCTAGAGCGAGGTGTGTGCAGAGGAGCAAGTGGAAGACCTCTTCGCCGAGTTGGAAGCAGAATTGTACCCTCGATGCAAAGAGTTTTCTTCTTTGTCGTTCTTGGTTTCGTTGATGCACCTCAAAGTCACGAACCATTGGACGAACAAGTCGCTTACAGAACTCTTGCAGCTCTTGAAGAAGTCTCATCCAGCTGGTAATCGAATTCCGGAGAAGCATTACGAGGCAAAGGCGAAGCTGAAGCGTTTTGGCATGGGATACGAGATGATCGATGCATGTATTAACGATTGTGTCCTATTTCGAAAAGATCTCGCGGAAGTCGACGTGTGCCCAGTATGCAACGAGAGCAGATGGAAGCCAACTGGGAAAATGATACCGCAAAAGATTTTGCGATATTTTCCCCTGAAAGATCGATTGAAGCGGTTGTACGCGTCTCGACACACGTCACTTCTGATGCAGTGGCACGAAAGAGATCGCGTCAGGGAAGTTGGTGTTCTACGACATCCTGCGGATGGTACGACGTGGAAAAACCTGGACGAGAGATACCCAGGCTTTGCTGCAGAGCCTCGAAACGTGCGGCTTGGACTAGCTGCAGATGGATTCAATCCGTTCGGAGAAATGAGTTTATCGTACAGCATGTGGCCTGTGGTACTAACTGCGTACAACTTGCCGCCTTGGTTATGCATGAAGAAAGAGTACTTGATGCTGACGCTTTTGATCTCGGGGCCTCACTCACCAGGAAAGGACATGGACGTGTTCTTGCAGCCAATTGTCGAAGAGCTGAAAGAACTGTGGGAGACCGGATTCCGCGTTCGAGATGGCGCTAACGATGAAGTGTTTCGATTGCGTGCCACGCTACTTTGGACGATTAACGATTTTCCAGCTCGATCCTATTTATCGGGATGGAGTGGCCAAGGGTATCTCGCTTGCCCGACGTGCAACCTTGACACGCCGTCTTTGAAAGTCAGAAACAGGATCGTCTACTACGACCATCGTCGATTCTTGCGTATGCATCACCGATTGAGAAAAAGCACCGATCACTACAAGGATCGCCACGAGAAACGCAGTAAACCCGAGAAGTTGACTCCGCAAGACATACTCGCTCAGTTGGCTAGTGTCTCTTGCACAACAACTGGCAAACATGCTGGCTCCGTGGGCAGAAAACGAAAGCGAGCCGAGTGCAAACTAAATTGGGCCAAGAAAAGCATCTTTTACAAGTTGCCGTACTGGTCAGATTTGGAGTTGAAGCATAACATGGACTTCATGCACATAGAGAAGAACGTGTGCAAGAATCTTCTCGGAACCTTGCTCAGCTTAGAAAAGAAGAACTACGACACAGATAAGGCGAGGTTTGATTTGATGGACTTGGGCATCAAGACCGCTCTACACTTGAAAAAACAAGGGGATTCGTGGTACAAACCGCGAGCATCGTACACCTTAACCCTTGTTCAGAGGCAGCGATTTACCGAGTTCCTCCAATCTGTCAAATTTCCAGATGGGGTCGCTGGGAATTTGAAGAAAAATGTGACTGCTGATGGAAAGCTCACAAGTTTGAAGTCGCATGATTGCCACGTGATCTTGCAGAGGTTGTTGGCTGTTGGTATTCGTCCTTTTGTGCCAAAAGAAATACATCAGACGATCTCCGAGCTTTGCAACTTTTTTAAGCTGATAAGTTCGAGAACCTTGAGAGTAGAAGATCTTGAAAATGCGCAAGAGTCTATCATCGAGATCTTGTGTAAGCTTGAGATGATATTTCCACCAGCTTTTTTCACGATCATGATTCACGTGGCGATTCATCTACCAGATGAAGCGTTGTATGGCGGCCCGGTGCATATGCGGTGGATGTACCCATTTGAGAGATACCTTGGGACGTTAAAACATTTTGTCAAAAATAGAGCTAGAGCAGAAGGCTCTATTGCGGAAGCTTATGTTGTAGAAGAAGCTCTAACGTTCGTTGCAAGGTATCTTGAAGATAAAAAAAGTGTAGATGAAGTTCAAGTGCGAGAGCTCTCTGTTTTTCGATCCGAGATGTGTGTGCCTTATGGGATGATGAAACCGATAGTATTAGACGATGAACATAAAGAGAACGCGGAGTGGTACATCTATACCAACTGTCCTGAAGTGGATCCATATTTGACGTAAGTTATCGTTGGGAATGTGTTTCAATTCATTCTTTTTATATATTGCTATTGAAGTAATGTTTTTAATAACAGCGAGCATTTGGATCTCTTGAGCGAATCTGGAGTTCGCGATATTGAAGCGGAGCATAGAAAGAGGTTCAAAATTTGGTTTGAGAAGAAGGTAATAACACAATATCAATGCAATTTTTTGATAAACGCACAAGTGCTAATCAATGCTTTCTTTCGTAATCAGATTTTTGATATGAAAGCTAGTGATTCTGACGTGTCTGACGAGCTCTATTCGCTTTCTATCGGTTCCCTTCAAGTCGCCTATCAATATCCGAGCTGCTTCGTAAATGGCGTGAAGTTCATCACTCGTCGTCGCGATAATCAACGAGTCACTCAAAATAGCGGTGTATGTGTACTTGTGGATGATTTCACTTACTATGGTCGAATGGAAGACGTCATCGTCGTGAACTATAGGCATAACTGTAGTGTTGTATTGTTCAAATGCATTTGGTACGGTGACAAGTATCATGCAAACCGACTAGTGCACACCGGTAAGACTACTGGAGAAACGAGTGCTTATACTGCGAAACAGTGGTTTAAAGAGGAGCCGTACGTACTCGCGACTCAAGTCAAACAAGTTTTTTACATCGAAGATCTTGTTAAAGGCGGCGACTGGGAAATCGTCCAGGAATGCAATCATCGAGGGATTTGGGACATTCCTGAAGTTGACCCCTCCGACTCAGCCTCGATCCCATTGACTATAGAGTTGTCAAACATCGAGCGTTTGAATCATCGACACGAAATCGATGAAGCTGAGTTAGTGACTGTCGTTGACGATGATGAAGAAGACGATGATGAAAATGAGAGACGGGTCGTTTTTGAGGGAGAAGATGTTGATGTCGATATAGAAGATGATATTAACATTATAGGCATAGATGACGATGAATGAGTAATATCTTTTTTGTATGTTTATTTACTATATAATGTAACCACGGTTTTCCTCCGCCATATGTGAGGTTTGTTTATAATAAAATCCGTGGTGCCGTCCACGTTTTTTTTAAACAGAAAACTAATATTTATTTACTAATATTGTTCACATCTTACAGGATGTCAGATGCAGGTGGAGATGAGTCTGCGCTACACCGTTCAGGAGCAGGTGGAGATGAGTCTCCGCTAGAGACACCGGGTTCCCAAGGTCCTAAGAAAACAAGGGGACCAACAACCGGCTCTACTTCGGCAAAAGCAGCGCTTGGGGTACCCGGTGCGAAAGTTGTTAGGTATGACCCAATCAACCAAATTTTCTACCAGGACGTAAGAAAAACAATAAAAAAGGTAGGAGTATTCAACAACCGCGTCGGCGCTTTGGTAAAAGTTCATATCCCGGTCACACTTCGTGATTGGAACGAAGTGACGCCCCAGATGTTGGGCAATATTCTGAGCGCACTTCATTCCGAGTACACTTTCGTGTACAAGGATGATGAGACCGAGGAGCTGCTTCCGACGGATTGCTATCGTCATCAGATTGCCCAGACTATCATTCGCGATGCAAAGCGAATGAGGCGCAACCAAAAGTCTAGATTATCAGGGACTTTCTTAGGAAAATGTTGTGGGCAAATGAATGTTGCCAAGAAAGAAATCCCAAAAGGATATCAAAAAGACGATTGGGAGAAGGTGATAGAGGAGTTCGCAACTGACGATTGGAAGGTAATGTATAATTCAAAAAAATTATGTTATCTTCTATGAAATCGAATTATAACGCAATTTAATATGTGCAGAAAAAGTCTACTCACAACAGAGACAATTCAAAGAACAAGAAAACGAAGTCCACACAAGGGTCGATTTCTTTTTTGGCTCATCGACATTTGAACGTAAGTTTATTCTAATTTTGTAATATTTTTTTTTGCAATAAATACATTACTCATATTTTCATAAGAACTGCAGAGTAGGGAAGATGGGACTTTGGCCTCGGCGTTAAACACGTGGGAGAAAAAACATCAAGATGATCAAGGCAATTGGACGACAGCTTGGGCGCAACAAGTATTTGTAAGTTACTTGTGTTAATTACTTAATAATCAAGTTTCGATAATCTTAATAATTTTTTTAACATATGTTTGAAGGCGCGAATTATGACTCAAGTCGAGGATATGAAGCGACAAGCAGCGGAGTCAGGCCAAACGTTTGACATAGACCAGGCGGAGCAGTACACGATGGATACTGTTCTCGGGCAACGTCGAGATTGGTATGTCGGGATAGGTCCCTCGATCCCGAGATCCTCGTATCTCTTGGCTCAGGCTCAGGACGACAGCTCGTCCTCAGGTTCTTCATCGACGCGCGTTCCAGATCCAGTGATTAGCGAGCTACAAGCAGTGTTGGCCGCACAACAAGCTCAGATGGAGGCGTTTCAGCGATAGTTCTTTGCCTACACACAGCAGCATCCGTCTCCCATGCAGACATTCCCCGCGATGATGCACCCTGGGACGACGCCGCCATCAGCTTCAATGCCGAATGTTCAGACGCCGCCATCCGCTTCAATGCCGAATGTTCAGACGCCGCCATCCGCTTCAATGCCAAATGCTGATTAGACGCCAGGTTCGGTAGAATTTCAGCGACATCGTTCGAGCGGCAGCGCACTAGGCCGCCAAGGCGCACGAGCAAGATCTGGCGGAAGAGGAGGCCGTGCATTCCAGAATTGGCAGACTTCGAATGAAAAAGGTAAACAAAAAGAATAGATTGTAATTTTTTTAATTTATTGAACGTAAATTATCAAATTTTATGAATTTAATATTAGAATTTATATTAAATTATTTATATAATTATTCTAATTAATATTATTCAAATTATTTATTTAATTTAACAAAAAAATTATTTAATTAATTTTTAAATAATTTTTTAAATTATAATTTTAATATATCTAATAGGCTGATTCTATTAGAATCAGCATTTTAAAAAAAAAAAACTACAGACAATCAGATGCGACTAGTCGCATCTGATACCTTCGCGGGAAGAGTATCAGATGCGACTAGTCGCATCTGATTGTACTAACACCCGCCAAAATATTAGGCAGGGAATTACTATCAGATGCGACTTGTCGCATCTGATACTTTTACCGCGAAGGTATCAGATGCGACTAGTCGCATCTGATACTATAATTCACGCTTTAATATCTTCTTTTGGAGGATATTTAGGTGCGACGTTTGGTGCGACTAGTCGCACCTAAAATGTCGCACCTGATAGTTATGACTTTCAGGTGCGACAAGTCGCACCTAAAATCATCAGGTGCGCACTTTCAGATGCGACTTTGTCGCATCTAAAGTCGCACTTGATGATACTTTCAGGTGCGACACTGATGCTTTCAGGTGCGACTTTTGTCGCACCTGATGCTATTAATTGTACTAGTGACTTTCAACAGATAAGTTGTTTCATTCTCAATTGATGCGTAGAGATTATATATGTTCCTAAATATCTTGAATAATGGTTGAAAAATGGGAGAGTTCTAGATCAATATAAACCCTAAGTAGCTGTATCGTATTCAAGTAGGACATACGATTCATTCATATTATGATTTGGTCGGGTAAATTGGGTTGGGTAATGTTCATCCTGATCAATTCAAAGGAGATCATAAAATGTGTTACTTATGTAATTTGCACGCTCCGAGCAAGAGCTCAGATGCATCGAGAATGTTAAAAATTCAACACCGAGCTTAAGTCAAATAAGTCTGAGGGATCATGAAAGTTAAGAAACGGTCCGTTCATAAAGCAAGCTGATAGGCCAAATACTAGTCAAACAAAACATAAACACGTGTAAACAAATTCAAACTTAAGTAAAACGCTTACCTTGATAGTTATGCCGAGGCGCATACGAGGAAATAATAACGTGGGACCGATCACCCTACGTTCTCGACCACAAGGCCTATAAATACAAGAAGATACACACAAACATTCTCCAGAAACTTCACTTATTTTTCAGCACTCTCATTTACTTTCTCTATGTTGAGTCAGCTGCCAGCGTGGCACAAGGTTGTTAAGATTTGGTTAGAGCCGATCTGCGAGCTAAGGCGAGCTGCGAGTGAAAGTCGAGCTGCGAGCTAAGGCGAGCTGCGAGTGAAGTCGAGCTGCGATCTAAGGCGAGCTGCGAGTTAAGGCGAGCTGCGATCTAAGCGAGCTGCGAGTCGAGTCATCGAGTCATCGAGTCTGTAAACGTGCTAGTATAAAGCACCGCCTTGTTTAGCAATCTTAGAGTCATTCATTGTTGATCAATTGTTTACACTGGTATTCACAGAGATTTGGGAGAGTGTTTGAGCGGGTGAGAGATCGGGAAATACGTTCTTCTCCGGGTAGCTTAGAACGCACGTTTCTCTGTGCTTAGTGATCGAAGAACTCGGATGTGAGTCTTCGAGGAACCGATAGTGTTCCTAGGTGTGTATTGATCGGAAAAGGATAGTGCAACGAATTCCTGTGGGGAATTCCGGGGAGTAGGCGTATTTGCCGAACCTCGTAAACAATTCTCGTGTGTTCTTCGTTTTTGGTTGTGTGTGTGTTCGTTGATTTGTCCAAGAGAGAAAAGGGTGAATAACCTAACAGTGGTATCAGAGCCTCGTTGGCGATCTTGCACAAATCATCTGAAAGTTCGAGTCTCTTTCCTTCACCCTGGCGGATGAGGAAGCGAAACCTGAATTTGGTGGAGACGAACCAGAAGTCAAAGATCAAGATTCGTCGTTGATCAACACCAACACCAATCGCGCGATCGTGATTCCTCAAGATTCTTGGTCTACACCAAACATGAGGATCGATATCGACAAGTTCGATGGGAATGGTGATTTCCGGATCTGGCGTCGAAAGATTCGAGCCCTCTTGGCTCAGCAGCGTCTCTTGAAGGCGCTTGACGATCCGATAATCTGGCCTGACGGAACTACCGAAGAACAGAAGAATGAAGTCTTGGAAACGGCTACAGGGACGATCATCTTTCACCTGACCGACTCGATCATTCGCCTAGTCGATGGCGAGGACACTCCTGCAAAAATCTGGGCGAAATCGGATACTCTTTTCCAGGTAAAATCTCTCACCAACAAGATCTATCTTAAGGAGAGATTGTTTGGATACAGGATGAGCACTTCCAAGTCTCTGGAGGAGAATCGTGATGAGTTTCTCAAGATGACAATCGAGCTGGCGAATTCGGGGGACAAAGAAGCCTTGAGCGATGAGAATCAAGCGATCATCATCCTCAACTCTCTCCCTGAAGCCTATAAAGAAGTCAAGACTACAATCAAGTATGGACGCACTGAGATCACGTGTGAAGAAGTGGTGTCTGCTCTTAGATCCAAGGATTTCGAGCTCAAGACTGAGCGCAACAACTCAAGTGGTGAAAGCAACTACGGCAGAGGGAAGAGTCCATCAAAGTCCTCAAACAAGAATCAATCAACAAAGAACAAAGCCAAGAGTCAAGACGGTTCAAACAAAGGAAATGACAAGGAAAAGGAGCTCAGAACTTGCTTCTACTGCAAGAAACCAGGACATCTCAAGAAAGACTGCTTCAAATGGAAGAAAAACCAGAAGGATAAAGCAACCACATCCACCACCGAGAATAAAGATGCTGCAAATTATGGGGATTGCCATGATGGTGGAGAGGTTCTTCTGGTGAATTCCAACAGCCAAAGAAGCGAGTGGATTCTTGACTCCGGGTGTACATACCATATGACCTTTCACAAAGAGTGGCTTACTGATTTCAAAGACCTCACTGGCGGTAGTGTTGTCTTGGGAAACAGTGACACTTGCCAGGTGGAGGGTATAGGAAACATCAGCATTAAGATGTTTGATGGGTGTACCAGGATTCTTCAAAATGTGAGACTGGTTCCAAGCCTCACCAGAAATCTTGTGTCACTAGGAGTCTTGGATGACTCTGGCTATGTGAACAAGATTGAAAAGGGTATCATGAGGATATCATGTGGCTCCACTGTGGTGATTAAAGGCCAAAAGATTGATGGTCTCTATCACCTGATTGGGGAAACTCAAGAAGCCTCCTCAGTCAATGTCACTGAAGCCAAAGAAGATCAGCAGGCTGTTCTCTGGCATAGAAGGCTTGGCCTTATCAGTGACAAGGGCCTGCAACTCATGAAGGATCAGAAGTATTTTGGCAAGGACAAGATAAGCAAGATTGAGTTCTGTGAGCAATGCATTCTAGGGAAACATCACAGACTGAAGTTCAAGGCTGGGAGTCACACCTCAAAGGCCATCCTGGAATATGCTCACTCAGATCTGTGGGGTCCTGAACCAAATACAACACATGGTGGTAACTCTTATTTTTTTTATCAATAGTTGATGATTTTTCTAGGAAGGTTTGGGTGTTCCTGATTAAAAATAAGAGTGATGCCTTTGAAAAATTCAAATCCTGGAAAATTCTTGTTGAAAATTTAACTGATAAAAGGTTAAAGACATTGAGGACAGATAATGGCTTGGAGTTTTGCAATGATGTGTTTGACAGGTATTGCAAGAGTGAAGGCATTCAAAGACATCACACTGTCAGAAAGACACCCCAACAAAATGGTGTGGCTGAGAGGATGAACAGAACCTTGCTGGACAAGTCAAGGTGTATGCTTTTCAGTGCAGGGCTACCAAAGAATTTCTGGGGAGAAGCTGTGCTCACAGCAGCTTATCTTGTCAACAGAAGCCCCTCAAGTGCCATTGAGTTCAAAACTCCTGAAGAGGTATGGACAGGTAAAACTCCAGATATATCTCATCTTAGAGTTTTTGGCTGTTCTGCTTATGCACATCAAAAAGAGGGAAAGTTAGACCCCAGGGCTGTGAAATGTGTTTTTCTAGGATATCCTGAGGGTACTAAAGGATATAGACTTTGGCTGAAAGGAGATAGAGGTTTCAAAACAATAAACAGTAGGGATGTTGTCTTTCATGAAACTGACTTTCCTTGCCTGAATGAGTCTAGTGTTAAAAGAACAGATATCTCTGGTAGTACTAACCCTGCAGGTACAACAAGCATTGAAGTCTCTCACATGATTGCTTCCACTGGTCAAGGTTCAGACAGAGCCAGCAAACCTGAAGAGTCTATGGAGCATAGACAAGAAGATTGTGGTGAACACAGCTCAAATGAAGTCAGAGATGAAGCACATGAAGACTTGCCACAGTCACCTACAAGCTATCAGCTGGTCAGAGACAGAGAAAAAAAGGCTTCAAGACCTGTAGAGAGATATGGCTTCTCAGCTTATACAGATCTTCTGGCATATGCTTTCTTCTCAGCAGTAGATATTCAAAGGTCTGAACCTGAGACATATGATCAAGCGGTCAAGTGTTCTGAGTCACAGAAGTGGAAAGAGGCCATGAATGAGGAGATGAGTTCTCTGCACAAGAACAAGACCTGGGAAGTTGTGGAAAGACCTAGAGATCAGTCAGTGGTAGCGTGCAAATGGATCTACAAGATCAAAGAGGCAAGCAGTGCATCTGAGAATGTGAGATACAAAGCCAGGTTAGTGGCTAAAGGTTTCACTCAGAAGGAAGGTGTAGATTACAACGAGATTTTCTCACCTGTGGTCAAGTATAAGACCATAAGGATCATGTTGTCTCTAGTAGCTCAGTTCGACCTTGAACTTGAGCAGATGGATGTCAAAACAGCATTCCTTCATGGTGAGCTTGATGAAGTCATCTACATGGATCAGCCACCAGGGTATGAAGTCAAGAAGAAGAACAAGGATCTGGTTTGCCTGCTTAAGAGATCCTTGTATGGGTTGAAACAGTCTCCTCGGCAGTGGTATATAAGGTTTGATACCTTCATTACCAAGCAAGGTTTCAACAGAAGCTTCTTTGATACTTGCCTATACTTCAGAGGGTCAAACATTGAAGAGGCTGAGTACTTGTTACTCTATGTGGACGACATGTTGCTAATCAGCATGGAAATAGGTCGAGTTGAAATCATGAAGAAAATGTTATCCTCTGAATTTGACATGAAAGATCTGGGAGCTGCTGCAAAAATTCTTGGAATGAGAATTGAAAGAGATCGAGGAAGAGGTCAACTGTTCTTAAATCAGCAGGGTTATCTGGAGAAGCTTGTGGACAAGTTTTCTGTCAAGGATTCTAAAGTCACCAAGTTGCCTCTTGGACCTCAAATTCAGCTGTCCAAGGATCAGTGTCCAAGCTCTCCAGAAGATATAGAGTTTATGGGGGATAAACCCTACTCTCAAGCTGTTGGCTCTATCATGTATGCAATGACTTGCACAAGGCCAGATTTGGCTCATGCAATCAGTTGCTTAAGCAGGTACATGGCTAACCCAGGGAAGAGTCATTGGTTTGCAATCAAGGGTATGCTCAAGTATTTGGCAGGTTCTACAAGTACAGGATTGATGTACAGACAGGGAAAGTCAAAAGAAGTTAATGTTGAGGGATTTGTGGATTCTGATTACGCTGGTGACAGATATACAAGGAGATCAACATCTGCTTACTTATTTACTGTGTGTGGCTGCTGCGTAAGTTGGAGATCACAACTTCAGTCAGTGGTTACTCTCTCGACCACTGAAGCTGAATACATTGCAGCTACTGAAGCCGTGAAAGAAGGGATATGGATTCAGGGTTTGTTGAGAGAGTTAAAACTCTATGGTGGTGTTGCAAGTGTTTACTCAGATAGTCAGAGTGCAATACATCTGAGCAAGAATCCGATGTTCCATGACAGAACCAAACATGTGGAAATCAAATACCACTTCATCAGAGAGAAGATATCTCAGAGTGTGATCAAGTTGGAGAAGGTTTCTACTGAAGAAAATCATGCAGACTGTGGGACTAAGGTACTGCCTTTGAGTAAGTTCAGACATTGTTTGAACTTGCTTGGGGTAGTTAAGAGAAACTAGTTGGACGAGTGATGATCCACAGGAGTTCTGGTTGCACTGGCCTGCTAGGCAGCTGAGGTGGAGTTTGTTGAGTCAGCTGCCAGCGTGGCACAAGGTTGTTAAGATTTGGTTAGAGTCGATCTGCGAGCTAAGCCGATCTGCAAGCTAAGGCGAGCTGCGAGTGAAAGTCGAGCTGCGAGCTAAGGCGAGCTGCGAGTGAAGTCGAGCTGCGATCTAAGGCGAGCTGCGAGTTAAGGCGAGCTGCGATCTAAGCGAGCTGCGAGTCGAGTCATCGAGTCATCGAGTCTGTAAACGTGCTAGTATAAAGCACCGCCTTGTTTAGCAATCTTAGAGTCATTCATTGTTGATCAATTGTTTACACTGGTATTCACAGAGATTTGGGAGAGTGTTTGAGCGGGTGAGAGATCGGGAAATACGTTCTTCTCCGGGTAGCTTAGAACGCACGTTTCTCTGTGCTTAGTGATCGAAGAACTCGGATTGTGAGTCTTCGAGGAACCGATAGTGTTCCTAGGTGTGTATTGATCGGAAAAGGATAGTGCAACGAATTCCTGTGGGGACTTCCGGGGAGTAGGCGTATTTGTCGAACCTCGTAAACAATTCTCGTGTGTTCTTCATTTTTGGTTGTGTGTGTGTTCGTTGATTTGTCCAAGAGAGAAAAGGGTGAATAACCTAACACTCTATTTTATTAAATTTGTCTGTATTTAAATATAGACTTGCCTAGATACTTGGAGTTTTCGGGATTATGTTCTCGGAATCAAATGATTTTTGTGAAACAATTTTGTACTAATTTTGTTAATGCATGTAGTGTTGCCTTTCTTTTCTGCATATTTGTTGTTATATGGAAATTAGAAGCTACTCGACGCTGCAATTTAAAATATGCAAAAAGACTTTGGACCACCACAAACTGGGAACAGTTTAAGAGTTTAATCACTTTTATTATTTCGCTGTAGGAGTGTTTTCTTACGTCCTGAATTTAAGTTACTGATGAAAACAATTAGGATACTTAGCATAATATCTGTTTATATATATATGTATAATATTTTTTTCGGATATTGTTTAATTGAATACTAATTTAACCTAGCTAGCTATATATACGTAGCTACAACAAATTTGTGCTTTTAATAAATCAATGTTTATATATATATATATATATATATATATATATATATATATATATATTTGCGTAGGTAGAATTAAAGCTATGTACATATGAAAGTAACCTTGAGAAAAAGTTGATGATCATATATTATATAATCTATTTCTTAGAAAATGAATCTCGCTTTTCATCCATGTTAGTTTCAATTCCAATACGCAACCTTTCAAATTCTTCCTCAAGGCCTCACCATATGTTTTATATTTTCATCTGAGAAGTACGTACGGTTTCTTTAATAAAATATAATTTTATTATTGCGCACATATATGAATCTGTTAAAGAATCACGCAGAACCACACATTTCCCATTATATGAATCCAAATAATCAGCCCTTCCAAACTAGATAAGGCTTCATGGTTTCATATATGTTAAAGTGGTGGTATATTTTATTGTTAGGTCACTCATATAGCCGTTCAATTAATTAGAGGCCAGATAATAAATTTCAATGCCGTTTCAATGGCTTAAGTGGTATTGATGTGATTGGGGCCTATTAAAAAACTTTTTAAGTAAACTTCCAACCAATGAAGGTTCTAGCACTGTTGATTAATTAGACATAATACATGTGATGGGGGGTTTTACTACAAGTGGCTAATGACTCATTAACTTGTTAAGTAAACAAATACCTTTTAGTCCATTTAGAAAGTAGGAAAAAAAAAAGACTTGCATAGGGCTTTTTTTTTGTTTGTCTTTCCATTGGTTACGTCATTTACTTTTGAGTTATAGAACATTATTGTTGTTTAGGATAGATAGTAAGTTAGTTATGAAATCAAATAATTAACATTTTACATGAGGTTTTCTCATATAAAAAACTAATAATTGAATAGCTTGTAATGTTTAATAACTCCATATATATCTAATTACTATGTTTGGATATTTCATGTAGCAAAATGATAATACTTTGTCAAGCAAAGCTATTAATTTTATATTGGTTAAAGGTGAATAGCATAATATAAATTTGACTTATATAGTACCGTTTTGCAGTTAATATTGTTTAATGCTAATCTAAGTGAAAAATGAACACCCCGGCAATTTAAGATGGATTTGACAAGGGCACACCAAAATTTTCAAGATTGACTTCTTGGCATTTTTCACCCACTACCCCTCACTAATATGATCATAATTCTCTCTCTCTCTCTCCCTCTCTCTCCTGTCAGCAAACTTTGATATGGAAAAATGATTACCCACAAACGCCACTTGTACTTTTACGAGCCATAACAAATATTAGAGCATGATATATATACATGAAGCGCATGCTCACATGTTAATCCATGATCTAAAAATATAGATCATATATATGTATATCATACATCAAGGCACATAGCTAGAAAGACATAAATTAAAACACTAATTCGTCATTCACAAAAGCAACAAAAAAAAAAAAAAAAGGAGCAGAAAGACATAATCTACTACAAAATATTCCAATGGTCTGAAAAAGCTGAAAGCACTTAGCCAACCCTATCACTATATATAGGCTTAACCTTGTTTTACCCTAATACACAACAAAAACATCAGTGCATATTTCAAGTGGGGCCACATAAAACTCTCGTCCCGTCCTATAAAAGCCCTCTCCTCCTTCCAAAAACAACATCCAATAACACATACATAGAAGATAACTCAAAAGAAAACATGCAAGAGCAATTACAAGGCGTGTTGAGTGGTGCCCAGGAGTTGGAGCAAGTCTCACTCTCATGTCTCCACTATCTCCTCCCCGACGACAACAACGATCCCAACTTCAACCTCAACATGTTGATGAACAGCGGTTTCATGACGACGCAAAGCTCCCAAGACAACGTAGTGGAGTTATTCTACAACAGCAACACCAACAGCAACAGCAACGGTAGTAGCAACTTGTCGACGGACGAAGCGGAGGCGGAAGCGGAAGGGGCGGCGGTGATGAAGGAGCGGAAGCAGCGGCGGATGATATCGAACCGCGAGTCGGCGCGGCGGTCGCGCATGAGGAAGCAGCGCCACCTGGACGAGCTGTGGTCCCACGTGGTGTGGCTGCGCAGCGAGAACCACCGCCTCGTCGACCGCCTCGCTCGCGCCTCCGACACTCACGACCAAGTCCTCCTCGAGAATTCCCGCCTCCGCCAAGAGGCCGCCGAACTCCGCCGCCGAGTCTCCTCCGCCAACCCATAGATGTGACCCACAATTATCCATATATCTATATCTATGAGAGGCCCAAATAAAATTATAATTATTAGACGTGCTGTACGCGAGTACAAAGTTTTGTATGAAACCCAGATATGTGATGCGAGCATGTACTCGAACGTCATATATGTATGATCGTTAGATTATTATTAAATAATGTTGATTTAGTTATGCTCTCTGCATGTTAGCTTCTTAGTCTCTACGCAAACCTAGACTACCGAAACTCGAGAGCGTACTGTAAATTAATGAGATATTAAAATTATTTAATAACATCGCCGATCAAGTGAATTTAACGGAAGATAAATTACATGGCAGGGCTAGAACAGAGTGACTAAAATGAGTGGAGAGAGTTGGAGATGATGCTTAAAAAAAGTGTGTGCATGGTGGGCAGGGCCGGCCCGAACTATTGTGTGGCCTTAGGCAAAAATGAAAAAAACTAGGGCTTTATATTATAAAAAAAGAGGGACTTGAACATAGTAGCTTCATTTCTAAAAAAATTGAGGCCTTTTATTCCTCCTAAAATTTGAGGCATTTTATTTCTCCTAAAATTTGAGGCCTTTTTTTATATGATGAAAAAAAATATTCAGGCCTTTTTCACTTTAAAATTTTGAGGCCTTAGACCATTGCCTAAGTGGCCTAAGGCTAGGACCGGCCCTGATGGTGGGAGTGGGTATGTCATCGATATAAATATATATATATATATATATATATATATATATATATATATATGTTTGTTTTTGGGCCAGAAAAGAAAACAGAAAATGTAATTTATTAATTAAATAAATAAAGGTTTTTTTTGAAAGTCATCCACTAAAATCTCCCAACTAGTTTTTTGTTCAATAAATTTAGAGCTGTCTTCACTCAATATAAAATTTGACAAACTAAGAAACTAGTCCATTTTGTCGTTATATATTTTTATTGCGTAGGGTGTAGGGATTTCAACGAGTAGGGTCTTGGTAAAGTCCCGCACGATCAGACTCTACCCACGAATTTATTTTAAAATCATACCTTACTCGTACTAATTTATTTTTAACGAGTTTGAGTCTGGATAAAACTTTATAAAGCACATAGTAATCCATGAGTATTTTATTTTACTCATTTAGTATGATTTATTATGAAAAAAAAAAAATTTAAAAATATATTTAAAGTTGCGGGTACATGAATTTATGGGTAATATCCGTACCTTAGTTATTACTCATTTGTTCGGATAAAACACTACTCATGATGGATAAAATTGCGGATACATGAATTTATGGGTAAAATTATCATCTTAATAGGGTGTGTAACTTTATCAAATATATCTATTAATATCAACAAAATCCATTATATATATTACGCTAATATTGTTTTTTTAGGAAATATCGTAAGCGTATTAGTTCACGCAAAAAAAAAAAAAAAAAAGAAGCTTGTTAGTCTAGATTATAGTAGCTAGAGATACCTAGAAGATCTGCTGATTGCTTCATAATTTTCATTAAAAAATAGGTGAAATATTTAGTTATACACACAGAGAAAGATAAAAGGTGCAATATTCTTTTCTAAAAGTAGCTAGCTCAATAAGGACAGAGAAATACTTGTGTGGCCACTTGAGTCATGCCTTTCGTTAATGAACTCATAATTTGTTCAGGTTCTATGTATCTGTCTATGTTTCTATAATTTATACCATTGAATTACGATGTACATTTTTTTTCCTTGAAGAAGAGATAAAAGCAAATAACAACAGTCATAGAAGTCAAAAGATAATAATATCATACTCTTTATAAGCAAGCATACCTTGAACAAGTTGTAAGTTGCAGGCAATATGCTGGAATGTGATATTTATTTTATATAAAATAATATAGGGAAGAAAATCCACACCCGCACGCACATGTATCAGTATGTATTAGTGGTTGTTTACCGGTAAAACAAAGTAGTAAATAATGGTAAAGATATCCTTTAAAAAGAAGTATATATAAATCCTTTTTTGGCCAGCATGAATATTTATAGTACTTTGTCCTCCATCCAAAATTTTGGAAACTTCTTTATTGTCACTGTGACCCAATAAATGTTGGAAGTTAAATCTCGATTCTGATCGAAAAAGCTCGATGGAAGGTATATTGAGACAATTCTTTTTGGATCCGACGTCAATCATGAGAATGAAATGTCTCGATACCAAAGAGGAGCCTTGAAAAAGTTAAAATCTTTTAACTTTTTCAAGGCTCTCTAATTTCTACAACACTTATTTTAAGCGTTGTAGAAAATGGGTTGTATAATCCAACATTTGTAATAGTGAAGCATAGATATGTGTGTCATTTTTCTCATGAGGAAAATGACACCCCAAAGCTAAAAAAAACGAACGTCAACAAAGACGTAGGCCAGTCAAATAAATCTCAAAATCAATTTCATGAAATGAGCCCATATGACGCAAGCCCAGCCAAGTAAGGTCGAAATCTCAGATTATTCTCTTCACCTCACTCATCCTCCCCTCTATTGAGAGAATGAGGACCAAAGAACCGTCTTCGTCAAGGACAAGAATCGATGACCCCTCGTCGTTGAGGACGAGGACATAAGACGCTGTGATGCTTATATATTTATGCTTTGTAAGGGTAGAGATATAATCAGTGATGAAAAAAATACATCAAAAATGGAATCCAACTCTTAATAAAGAGAATCAATGTCCGGGATCACCTGATAGTTGAATCCAAAATCGATCTATTGTCGACACCTTTGTGCTCTGATCAACAAATGAATCTTTCGCTAGAGAATAGTGGAACTCAAGGCTCATAAGTGACTCGAGGGTATAACAGCTATTTGACCCTTCATATCACGAGCTGAACTTGAAGGGTAGATACTTACGTACTGGCTATATTAATTGACACTTATCTTTAAGTATCAAGTAAATATAAGGGAGCGTGAATAAACTAGCCAATCAAAAACATAAAATTGTCACCAAAAGAACTAAACTCTATGAAGTGAACGAGCCAATGTTTAGTTTATTTTGCGAAATAGCCATTAAACCACATTAACTAACTTAATTAGACAAATATACCCTTCATTAAAATGAAGGATTACCAAAAATAAATTAATTAACAAAAATAAAATAAATAAATAAATCATTACAATAAATAACATTTCCATTAATAGATTAAAAAATTCTTTAAAAATATTATGAGATCTTCACCGCCGAGTCAACTTTCCATCTGTCTCAAGCCACCAATTCTTCGATTGGAGACAAAGAGCCTCCCTTACTTTCACTGCCTCCACCACGGTCCGCTCTACCCGAAGCAGTGGCTCCATAGAACGCGCAGGCTCGTTGTTTTTTAGTTGAGCCACCGATATTCGACTGAAAACGCAGAGTCTCCCCCACTTTTTCTGCCTCCGAATTAACAAGGATTAACACTGAAATTTAACAATGAATTAACACTGAATTAACGAGAAGTAATACATAATTAACAAGACTTAACAAGAATTAACACTCAATCAACAATAATTAATATTGAATTAAATTAATACCGAATCAACAATAATTAACACTGAATTAACATTGTATTAATACAAAATTAACAAGAATTAAACCGAAATTAATACGAATAAACCAAAATAAACGCAAAAATAAAAAATAAACATACTGATTTAGTCTCTCCAAAGCTCGATCTCCGAATCTGCACCGAATGACGACGAAGGCCGTTCATAACTGACGCTGGACGTCCACAAGAGAGGAGAGACGACATCGATCGCGATCGAAGATGAAGAGCGGGATCTGATTCTCGATGGGAGAAGAATATAGGACATCCATCGTCTCTCTCTGACGTAGACTGGAAGAGTAAAGGCATGCCGACAGATCTAGGTTAGACCCTCCTAGAAATAAAAAGAAATAAAACGAAAGTACATAAATAAACGGATATTAACACATATAAACCTTTAAATCGGGTAGAAATCACCAAAAAACAAACATAAATAAACACATCGGCATCTTCCTCACGAACCTCATCGGAGCTCGAAGGGTGTCAAAGGTTAAGCCTTCACAGGATGCCAAACCCGTAGCCACATGTGACTTTCCCCGGAATGCCCTTCCAGACCCATCATCGATCCTCGTTGGGAGCGCACCAGTCGGACCTGGAAACGACTTACCTTGGTCGCTCGAAGCTCCAAAAAATGTAGAACCCGCCAGGTCGCAAGGAACATCAAGGAAGTCGAGCACAAGCTCCATTCGACGCGAATCCGGTGTATATCGACGCCTACCACACGTGTTCGAAAGGAACGCCAACTCTGGATCGGGACGAAGCTCTCCACTTGGATCCAAGACTTGCGAAATCTTCAAGGCAAGGCAGTCGCGCGATCGAGGAAGCTTGTCGATGGATCTGAAACTCGCCGACCACCGTCGCAGAGAGCTCTAAGGTCCAGATAAGGTGGGCTCGACTCCGTCGAGCCTCGGAGATGAACGACCGCTTCGCGTCGCGTTCGTCAAGGGAGGGCACAACTAGCACCGAGAGACCACGCGATGAAGAAGACCAGTGGTGGTGACTTTCACTCACCGGCACCAAACCTCAGAGGATTTGGGTTGAGAAATAGATAGGTCACGTAATCAAATTCACATTGTACTTGAGAAGAAATTTATTGCTATTTATCTCGAAATCAGACACATTTGACTTTCTATTTTTGTAGAATTGTAAAAATAACACGTTATATTTTTAGCAGGGTCATTTTCGACAAAAAAATTGGCTGAAATGGCACATCATCAAATTTTGGCTATTTTTTAAAAAAATAATTCTAAACGTTGGCTAATATGCAATCTCAATCACAACCACAACCCATGAAGGGTTAGGTATGTGTTTTGTTGGTCTCTATCTTTTATGATTTTATGAAATGCATTTTTTTTTTATCGCTTATCACTTTGACTGTATTTTTTAGGACTAAGGGAACTGGCAGGGGATCTCCGATCAAATTTTATCATTGATTTCTTAGTTGGCTTTTTTGTTTTTTAGTCTTCATTCCGCTACTTCTACTCTAGAAAATTTATTCGATAAATAAGCTTTCCTCTTCGGTCAGGTATTATTTTGTTTATTGAATAGTGATATCGCGGGAAATACATATCTCATATAACATATATCTTTATCTTGAAGAGATACAGTGTGACAAATCCCAGGCAGTTTCAACAATTTGTTGTTAGACAAATTTTACTTGATTTTACAGAGAACTGGAACAATCTCGGCTGGATGTCACTGAGAAAGAAGAAAAAAATGAATGTGATACAAAACCATACACTTGGTCTAAGCTACATGTTACAGAGAGATAAAGCAATCTCAGCGGGATGTCACTGAAAAAAAAAAGATGAAATGAATGTGATACAAAACCATGTACTTAGTCTAAACACTTATATGTCTGTAGGGCATCTGAAGTGGCTTGGCGGTAGAGTGGGAGGTATTGGAAAACTTTTCAAGAGACGTTATGTTTAGAATAGCTTGAGGCAAACCCTTTGAAACGGCCTAATCTAGCAAGGATTTAAGGTTTATACTTTTATTTATTACTTATTTTATCTATAATGTAACTTATGTAAGAGAAGAAACAGTTACGGGAATTATTTTCCTTCTCATTGATATCTAAATATATTTAGAGACAAAGCTAGGGTTACAGAAATAACTAATTACAGTAGTAAATATAGATACTAACAATAATATATTAATGACTAAATATAGCTAATCAATATAAGAAGTAAAATAAACTAATTACAGCAATAAAGACTATTATTCGACCCTTCCCTCAGGTTGGAGAGCATAGATATAAATCATGCCTAGTTTGACTAACAAATCTTTGAAGGCTTGACTGTAAAGTCTCTTAGTTAACACATCTGTAAGTTGTTCGATTGTGGGGACGTATGGCAAACATATTACTCCACTCTCGAGTTTTTACTTAAGCCACCTTTAGAATCCTCAAGCACGAGCCTCTTCTGTTGAACATTAAGTCTACTATGACCGAGATTTTGTTTCTAACGAACCTCCTCAAAAATCTAACCTTCGAGATGTACTTTTGACTTTCTTCCATTGTAGCGATAAACTAGCTTGCAACATCCTTGTTCAGAAAAATGCTGAAAGAAAATTTACCTCTAACCTCCAAAAGACGAATGTAGTAAACAAGATGATGATGTAAATGCAATTGGGAACATGCTATCACTAGCATATTCCACAATTGTAGTAAACAATTGAGCTGTATGGTGCCCTTAAATGTGGCATCCATCCACACCAATGATATGCATGCAGTTTAGAATCCATCTTTGCACCCACCATAGCATATGTATGACCTCTTGAACACAAGATTCCTTATAGAGCTAACATCAGCGTTAAACTCTACAGTTGACATTGGGTTTGACCTTTTAATTTCAGCTTCATAATCCCAAAGAGCTGCATATTGCTGATTTTCGAAAAATATTGAATGAACTAAATGATAAAGGATTCGTTTTCCTGTTTTTAAAAAGTTTAAAATCTCACGGGAGATGAGGGTATCTCTCGCGCAGGATCTTGTATTTTGAAGGATCTCTAGAGAGGTATGTGAATAACTCGCGAAATGGTCCATTTCTCACAAGTTCTCGCGCGTCTTCTCGCGTGTCATTTCTCTATCTTCGCGTGAACAAAATTGAACAAAAATCGCATATTTTTCCCCATATTTCCCTAAAACATACGAGAAATGCTCTATGGATTTTTCGCTCATCCGTCCCTAAATCTCTCCGAATCCTACGCGAGACCACCATTTTCCGTCGCTCGATTGTTAAATCTTGCCCTGATCTCGTCGTTTTCCGCGGAGGGTGAGTTTCAAGTGTAATTATATTTTGATTAGTTTTGTTCACTTCATTTGAAATGGGTTTTTTTATATTTATTTATTAATCTGAGTTTAAATGTTAATTGAATAATAACATGTTGTTGTTTATGTTGATTTTGTTGATTTGAAATGAGTTTTTTTATTAATCCGAATTTAAATGTTAATTGAATAATTATATGTTGTTGTTTATGTTGATTTTATTGATTTGAAATGGCTTTTTTTTTAATCCAAATTTAAATCTTTATTTTGTTGATTTAGATGCAATTTGTAATTAATTTGATCTAAATGTAATTATATTTTGATTTTTGAGTATTGTTCAGTTGATTTTTGAAACGGGGTTTTTTTTAATCCGAATTTAAATGTTATTTGAATAATTACGTGTTGTTGTTATTGTTGGGTAAAATATAATTCTAGTAACAAGAATAGTGCAGTCTCGGCTCATCTTGTGAAGTGACGCCGAGATTGACGAATCGAATGAACAAAAGAAAACATATATTTCGTCTATTTTGTTCGGATTCGTAGGAGCTTCATTTACTAGGTACATAGTCTCCAAGGTGGTTCTGATAAGATGGATAGATATGCTTGTAATAATTGGATAATTGATTACACTCTCACTACTGCAACTTGATTGCAATTTCTTTCACATTCTAATAAAGTATTTTTACGAATAAGTTATTAATTGTGTAAGTAACTTCGAAATATCACTTAGATTAAATGGGCTTGTAAATGAGCAATTTAAATCATCCCACATGGTCCAATAGGGCTTGTGGTAGGCGTGTACATCATGATACATGTTCCTTGGATTGTTTGATCAGAACCCAATTGTTTTGAGGCTTTTCTCAAATAGGAAATAAATATTATATATTAAATATGATATGATTTTGTGAGTATTTAATATAGTAATTACTTATGATAGTATCATGGAGATATTCTCTACTTTTCTTTTTATGGAGTAGTATATCCTATTGTGAGAAACAAATCATATATTAGTTATATTATTTATTGAGAGTATCATAGAGATATTCTCTACTATCTTATTTATAGAATAGTATCTCTTATGGTAAGAAATAAATAATATATTAATGTTATTATTTATTGAGAATAACATGGAGATATTCCATATTAATCAATTACCTTATTAATAAGTGAGAAGTAAATAAATATAAGATATGAACTGGATATTTTATTTACCAAATATCCTCAAGATATTTGATTTGTTCAATTCATAGAATAAATCTCTCACATTAATTAGAATAGGATCAAAGGAAATCAAATAAGTGTATATTTTATTCAGGGTAAACTAGAAAGCTATAAATAGGAGGCTTGGGGAATTGAAAAAATCGCTCAACAGAGTGCAAAACACTTTAGAATTTTTGCTCGTTACAGCCTATTCCACTATTGCAATTTCGGCAACCCTCTCCCTCTGGTCTTGGACGTTTTTCCTCTCTCCCGAAGTTGAAAAATTCATTCATACCACTTTCCAAAGAAAGAAAGAATTATTTCGACACCTTGTTGGAGTAATTAGTGAGAAAAGAGTTGGCCAACACCTAAGTCTCTATCCTTCCGGAGATTACATCTTGGTATTGTGGTATCGATCAACCGAGGAATTTGAGGCTTGGAGATCCGAGGATCCAAAGAACAAGGACCTGCGAGGAGTCCGAGAGCTTGAAGACCCAAAAATCAAAAGAGCAAGGAGCAGCCGAGATATAAAGATCCATGGAGCCCTGACACAAGAAGCAAAGAGATCCAAAAGGTAGGAGCGTGGAGGATCTGTAACTGAGCTGAAAGATATGTAATCCGAAGTCATCTTATGCTATTTTGTTGATTATGTTTGTCCAATATTAGATTTTTTGTTGAATGATTTTGAGTATCCTGGTTATTATTATTTATGTTAAATATTAGGGATTGTTCGTGTTCTTCTATCTTGCACTTGTAAACATTTTGTAAGGGTTAATAGATTGGTTACCCATTAAAAATTATTTAAACGATTGTTTGTGTTCAATACATGAGAACTGTAGCTAACCATAGGAAAGTAATTTACGCATCAGAGCGATTGTTCGTATCCGACACCAACATGTTTTCCCAACAATTGGTATCAGAGCGATTGTTAGTGTCTGATACAACCTGACTTCCCAGCAACTGGTATCAGAGCGATTGTTCGTGTTTGATACCAACTTGTACTTCCCCAAGAATTCGTTATTGTTAATTTGATCTAATTTTAGACGTTGTTCATTATTGTTAATGTTGATATATTTTGTTAATTCATTTTAATAGTTGAAAAATGAGTTCGGATCCGGCCAGAACGTATTGTATGCCCCTTGAAGGAAAGACGAATGGTTTTGTGTGTAATTTTTGCGGCCATGAGATGAAAAGTGGGAGTGTCACTAGGATGAAGAATCACCTTGTCGCTAGAGATAATTGAAGAAGTACAAATGTATGTGATAAGTATCTTCCTGAAGTTGTCTACGATTGATCGACACTGAAGTTCATCCAACCATGGGATTACTTTACTACGTATTCCATGAGATGAGAAAAAGATTGGAAGGACTTCACGGAAAAAATGGGTTGTTGATATTGTCGTGAACAGGTGGGCAAGCCAACTTTGTCATCCATCACATGAAGCAGATAACCGTTACGTTTAACATTTTTAATGGGTTTAACTACTTTAGAAGTTGTAGTTATTAACAACTATCCATTTTTTGTATGTACCTTACTACCTTAATCGAAAGTTACACTGCAATAGAGAGATTCATATGGATAGTACACACATGGCATCAGTGACAAAGGCCTTTGACATTTTGCACCCGCACGACGATTCATCTAGGCGAGGACATGGGATACTTATATTATTTGTATTTATGCATGATTGTTTTTTTGATATTATTTTCTAATACTTTATATTTTTAAATATACAATTGCTAGCATTTCGAGACACTAAAAGAGACTTCTGTAAAAAAAAATGTACGATGTCAGCGAGAGGTACTTTGGAAGCGGGTAATAATTTCATGTAATGATTTAAGATAATTTAGAGTTCGATTTTTCTTGTTGATAATGCATATGTTATCAAAAATTGATGGGAGCTTTATGGAAATGCAACTACGACATTGCAAAAATTAGTTATGCGAATCCTTTTCCAAACTGCATCATCATCGGCATGCGAAAGAAATTGGAGCACGTTTGCATTAAGTGCATATGAAGCAACGGATCTGCCTAGCATACAAGAGGTTGGAGAAACTTGTATTTTGCAGTTACAAGACGAAGCCGAGTATGAGAGACATGAAGTACAAATTCAGTAGTTCAATGGTGTCTTTAGATCCTCTGGGCTTTTGAAAGGTCGGGAGCCCAAAATGGAGGAGATGATAAGATGCTTCGCTGGATTAATCTGGTTCACCTAGATGACGAAAATCAAAACCCAAATTTGCACATTGTTGAAGAGGCTGCAAATCTTGGGGATGTGTCTACCAAGTTTTGAATGAAAACGTCCCCCCCCCCCCAATCGATAGACTCAAGACGTTTCAAGTTATGCAGATGATACTGGTCATGCCTCGGATGGTAACGCAGGTTAGATTGCTCTCATAATTTAATCAAACAAGTATTTTGTTTTCTATTTTTTATTATTATAATGTTAGGTGGTAGTGGTGGTGGTGGTGGTGGTGGTGGACATGGTGAAGAACATGGTGGTGGGAAATACGACGGTGGTGATGGATACGATCCTTAATACGGTGGTGATGGTAGATATAGCGTACCACGAACGAACGATGAATTCAACCGTATGCATCTACTAGAATGTCAATCTAGTAGATGCAATGCCTGATGTTGGATCAGGATTTGGAGCCAACACTAACGGATGTTTGTCTGATGCAATGTCAATCTCTTCTACTAGAAATGACGTTGATCAGTTGTCACAGTTTTTCGATGGATTTTCGGTTACACCAGAGGACTCGGAATCTTCATATCCAGTTGAACCGTATGGCGGGTCTTACACTTATCCCGAGTATCTAATGATAATCACCGTGCCCGTGCCTGTCTCAACCATCGTCATCTCTCCCATCATCTTAACAAATTATCACACCGGGCACCGACGATCTGAGAATGAACCTCGTATTCATTACTGATCATGTTCTAAGAAATACTCCATTTATGTTGGTTTAGATCAATATAACTATGATTGTCACGTGGAGACTTATATGACTACATATGCTCACATGATGACTTGGTACGAGTATTGCATGATGCAAGACGAACAACCTCATACATTTCAGCGACCCCGACACTTTAGCTACGAGTAGTGACAATGAGTGTGACTTTTTTTTTTACTATGCTTGGGTTTGGTGACTCTGTTTGAGAACTCTCTATTATGTGTATCTTTTCTGGTTTCTATTTAGATTTTAGTGTGAATTTATGTGAGAACTCTCTAATATATGTGTATTGGCTTGTAACTTTGTATTCTATTTAGAACTCAATCTGTGAAACGTTAAAAAATCTATTTTTTTTATTTATCTTTGTGTATCGTAAATCCTAATTGAAAAGTTATTCAAATATCCCGCGGAATACCTTTTTTTTACGGTATACCCCGTAGAATGTGGTTTACCACGCGGTACGAGACGAGATACCCATAAAATTAGAGGTGCGGTACGGCCGCGAGATGCGAGATTTCAATCCTTATTTTTAATATATCAAACGTTTTAAACAAATTATTTCTTTGTTATTTTTAATCACAATTACCGAACTACACTTGAAACAATTTTCACATGACACATCCGTCTAGAGTGAATTGTTACGCGTACGATGTATGAATATAAGGTCGGTTATGTCTGAATTCAAAATTAAAGGGGTGAATCGATATTAGTTTCATAGTTGAGAGTATAAATATGTAATTAATCCAAATTATAATTATTTCAAAATTTTAGTGTCTATCAACATATTATCCTTACTTACTAAAGGAGAACCCCAAAACACTATAGCCGCTACAGTTTTTTTTCCTTCAAATATATTATATTAAAAAACAATATGTTTGTTTGATCATTAATATAAAATACTAATTTTTGTTTTTGTTTAGTGACGTTTGATTTGATCATTAATATGTAATTTTGTTTCAACCATTATTTTTTTCCTGAGACATAAATTACTTTGAGCAAATATTAATGTGGTTGCTTTTTGAACCATATTGTCTCTCTCTTTTATTTTTATAGTTCAAATCTCATTGGATTTGGATATTTTCCAACTATTTGTGCAGTAATAATGTGAATATTATCTTACAAAGTCATTATGCTTAATCATTTAAAGCATTGGACATGCTGCTTCGAAAGTGATTCATTAATAAATGTTATTAGAGCTCATTTTTTTAATTGTGATCTATATTTAATTAATTTCTTCGGACTTTTCAAACAGTACAACAAAACTTTTAAAAAATCAAAACACATAAGTTATGATCATAATTATGAGTCTAGAATAGTCTATAACCTGCTAGAACCGTGCCACCACACGTCTCAGTATGTTATTAAATTAATATATTTACTTCAATATAAATATTAGCGCATGTGTTCTCATTATCTACTTTTACACGTCCGCAGCAAAAATGATCAGTCTCTTCTTCTTCTCTTGCTCGCTATATACATTTGTCTATTGTCTTCAATCTTCATTAGATTTCTACCCAAACGAAAAGAAAATAACCTTTACTCAATCTTCTACTTTGAGGTATACAATTTTTTTTAATAGAAGTATGCATTTATTTAGTTTACCTTCGCTAACCTTCCATTGGCTTTTTAATCATTTTATTTTCTTCAACTTTGATCATTTAGTTTTAGTTTTCAACTCTTCACTAAATTTTTAATTACTTGCATATATATTCTATCTTATAATTTTAATTTTTGTCTAGAATAGAAAGAATCTAAAATCATCTTCAACACTATTGTCAACACTGTCATTCATCTTTTTTGAGGTATGTATCTCACTATTTTATATCTAATTATATTTATATGTTTGTTGTTCATCCTATATGGTTCATGATGGTTCTATATTTGAATGTCATTGTTTCATCTATAGTTGTTCAATACTGTCTTTATTCATAAGAGTAGAAAATAATATTGTCTTAAACAATATCACCGAATTCATTTCATTTTATTCTTTTTTATTTTTTGACAAAGGAGAAACTAAAAATTTCAGCAAAACAAAGAAGTAAAAAAAGAAGAATGATATTATTTGGATTTGATATTATTCGAAATTTGTGAGTAATTGGACTTTTGGAATTTTACTTTGATTTTGTTTGTGTTAATTTTACAATCTCATTATGCAGTTGTGTTTTTTAATATATTTTAAATAGTAGTGTATAGTTCTGAGTTTCGAAGTTGTTGTGCATAAATATACTAATATCATATACATAGTATAACATCAAATACAAAACAAGGCACACAATACTTAATATAAGTTTTTAAGGTTATTCTACTTTCGTTTACAATATCTCTAAATATCCATGTGAACAGAAATGGGAACACCAATAAAATCAATTAAGCCAAATCAACAATACCATATGATTGTGGCAAGAATTTTGAGAAGTTGGATTAACCACGATTTCAATACTGGAAAAATTATCAGTCATGATTATATCTTGGTCGATGAAGAGGTAATTGGGTTTATAATACTCTATACATTTCAAATTAATATATAAGTGCGACTAATAGAAAATATTTGCTAATATTCTTTCCTGTTTTTAACAGCGCGAGATGATTCATGCTACAATTAAATACCGAGATATAGAAGATGTAACTTCTAGATTTGAAGTCGGATATGAACCATTCTCTCTAAGTTTCTCCTAAAACTTTAGAGCTCCCGTTGTGGCTAAACCTTCTTGGTAAGGATGGATGAGTTCTGTAAGGAATGGCAAAACCTCAACGTTACGGAGGATGAAGACGATGTGGTTTCCATTAGCGAAGATGTTATTGATGTTGGGCGTTCTTCTGCGGAGTATATCCTATTGGGAAAGCTTCTCACTGACAAAGCTTTCAACAAGAGGGCGATGAAGAATGTGATGGGAAATCTTTGGAATATTAAGAAAGGACTGGAAGTTACCGAGCAAGAGGATTCGATTTTCAGATTTAGCTTTGGGTGCTTAACCGAGAAGATAAAAGTTCTTGAAAACGGACCTTGGCTCTTTGATAAGGCCCTCCTGAATCTCTCCGACCCGACTGAGTCGAATACTGCTAAGTCGGATCAGTTCACTTCTGCGGCCTTCTGGACCCAAATTCATGGGATTCCTCTTCTTGCCACGTCCGCGAAGCTGGGAGAAATCCTTGGAGCCAAGATTGGGAAAGTGTTGAAGATAGATACGGATCGGAGAGGGAGAATCCGAGACAGTTTCATTCGGGCCAGAATTCTGATCGACATCTCAAGACCTCTCCGACGTGGTATCTCAGTTCATCTCGGAGCTGCAAAGGAGAAGCTTTGGTGCGAGCTGAAATATGAGCGGCTTCCTCTGCTATGCTTCCATTGTGGAGTGATAGGACACCAATGGGACAATTGCAGTAGGGGCGACACTCCGGTGGTCAAACCCCCTACTGGCTTTGGATATGGCGGCTTCATGGCCGGGACCCCTCCTAATCGCATAGCGGCGCCGGTCTTTCGCATACCTGCTACAGTTGTTGACAAACAGAGTAAGGGAGGGGGGCCGACGAAGGAACCTGGTGAAGCTCGGACAAAACAGAACCCCCACGACCAGAGCCAGGGGACAGCGAGTACCGGTGACGGAGCGGATGCGAACCACGAATTCTCCGAAAGTCAAATCTGCTCCTTCCCTGCCTGTGGTCCTTGAGAAATCGGCGATTAGGGAGGTTCGACAACTGGGGAAAGAGAAGACTGAGGAGGAAATAGTTGAGGTGCGCGAAAATGACGGGCCGGCGGTCAACACGACGCCCCGGAGCAGTTCTAATGTGGAGAAGAAGCATTCTGGGAAGGAGAAGATTGAAACGCCTATTCCTCCTGCTTCTCCGGGAGCGAAGCTCAACAAACCACCACTTACCCAAGTTGAAGGTAGACAGGAGACCCTGCCAAAGGCCAGTGTTTTACCTGAGACTCGTGGCTCTTGGAAGAAAAGAGCTAGATACGTTCTCCCTACACCGGGCTCGATGGAGAAGAACAGGCCGGTTCCAGGTAAGGGAGACTACACGGGATCCGGAGACGAAGGCAAATCTGCTAAGATAGCTAAGCGACGGGACGAGCAGACTCTGGCTATCGAGGCGGGTTCGCACGACGATGTGTCGGGTCTTGGAACGAGAGGGGCTCCTGTCCTGTGCCCGAGGCTACAACAGGAGCTTTTGGATGAAGCCTCGAACAACTCCCTTTTCCCTGTCGTTTCTGTGTCCTCGGATTTGGCAGCGAACTCATCGATGATTGAAGCGGCGCCCCGCGTGGACGAGGGCCGCCGAGCGCAATGATTGGCCTTTGCTGGAACGTCCGGGGGTTGGGTAACCCCGGGACGAAGAGGGCTCTTCAGTCGCACTCTCAAAAGTATAAGCCCGATATGATCTTCTTATCGGAAACTAAACTTAAGAGTAGTGCGGCTGAACGAGTTCGTATCTTGTTGGGCTTCGAGAATTGCTTCGTGGTGGATCGTGTGGGTCGCAGCGGTGGACTCATGCTTTTGTGGAGAGATACTGTTTGTTTTACTCTTGGATCCTACTCGAGATTTCACATAGAGGGAGGAGTCCGAGATGAGGAGAATCGTGTTTGGAGATTTTTGGGTATTTATGGCGATCCGGTGGCCTCGAATCGGAAGTGGACGTGGGAACTCATCCGAAGGGTTTTAGCCTCCTATACCGGACCTTGGTTCATCGGGGGAGATATGAACGAGGTTCTTGAGAACTCCGAGCTAAGTGACGGAAGGACCCGGGATCCTTATCTCCTGGAATCCTTCCGTCACCTCATGGAAGATTGTGAGCTTGAAGACTTGGGATTTGAGGGGCCGGAGTTCACGTGGCGTAAGAGCTCTTCCCCGGATAGCATTGAAGAAAGACTCGATAGAGGGCTGGCTAACCCGGAGTGGCGTACCACCTTCTCGTTGGCGAAGGTTTTCCACCTCGAATATTGGAGTTCGGACCATCGGCCGCTCCTCCTTGCGTCCGATGGTGCAAAGAAGAGGGCTTTTGTGCGTAGTCCGAGGAGATTCTTTTTCGAGGAGGCTTGGTGTGATGAAGAGGAGTGTGGCACCATTATTCGGGAGGCTTGGGAGGGCAGCCAAGACTCGAGCACCTCTCTTGCTTTTCTCGAGTCCCTTAAGAGATGTAAGAGAGATCTTGAGCGATGGAATCGGGGAAAGAAGTCGGAGCTAAAAAGAAAGATTGAGAGACAAAAGATCATCGTGGAGCATGCCGGAGATAGGCGTGAAGAAGGCAGCCGGTGGGACCTTGGTAAAGAGCAACGCATCCTTGACGGTCTTGGTGAGAAAGACGAAATCTATTGGCGGCAACGAAGTAGGATGGCTTGGATGAAAAGTGGGGATAAAAATTCGAAACTCTTCCACCGTAAGGCGACTATGAGGAGGAGGAGAAACACTATCCGAGGCCTTTACGACGTTGACGGGGTGTGGAGGGAGGGGACTACGATTGTGGAAAGGTAATCTCGAGTTATTTTGAGAAGATCTTTCATTCTTCTAGACCCGGGGCAGATTGTATTGCTTCGCTCTTACCGGAGTCGAGCCGAAAGTCACCTCGGAGATGAACGAGCTTCTTCTTTGCCCCTTCGACGATAAGGATGTTGCGGCTGCCCTCTTTGCGATGGATCCAATTAAAGCTCCCGGGGGTGACGGTTTTCCCGCTCTCTTCTACCAAAAAAATTGGAAGATAGTGGGAAATCATGTGACCGCCGTTTGCTTAGGCGTCCTCAATAATGGTGATCCGATCTCGACGCTCAATGACACCATCATCACTCTTATCCCTAAGGTGGATAACCCGACTAAGGTGAATGATTTTCGTCCTATAAGCCTTTGTAATGTTATTTATAAAATCATTGCTAAGTGCCTTGTCTCGCGCTTGAAGGGTCTTATGGACGTTGTTATCTCGGAGAATCAAGGGGCTTTTGTGGGGGGGCGCCAAATCTTTGATAATGTCATGGTATGCTTCGAGGGTATACACACCATGAAGAGGGCCCGGTTCGGCAACGAAGACTACGCCGCCTTGAAAATCGATATGGCAAAAGCTTATGACAGAGTGGAGTGGTCGTTCATCGAAGCTATTATGTTGAGGTTGGGTTTTGATTCTAGATGGGTGGAGTTGATCATGAGATGCGTGTCTTCGGTGAGCTTCTCCTTCAACGTCAACGGTTCGACCCAAGGGCACCTCATTCCGGAACGCGGCCTTCGACAAGGGGATCCCCTCTCCCCCTTCCTCTTCCTTTTTTGCGCCGAAGGTCTCTCTCGCCTCCTTATGGATAAAGAACGAAGGGGCCTCATCACCGGAGTTAGATTTGGGAGAGATAATCTTCGGGTCTCACACTTGCTCTTTGCCGACGATAGCCTCATTTTCTTCCGGGCTAGCGTTGAGGAGAGCATTGAAGTGGGACGGTGTCTCGCGACGTATGCCGAGGCCTCGGGGCAGGTCGTCAATCTCGCTAAGTCCGATGTGTGCTTCGGTAACGGGGTTCCGGAAGACACAAGATCCTTGGTTGCTAATAGGCTTGGGGTCTTGATCACCCCGTGCCATAAAAAATACCTCGGGCTGCCCACCTTCTCGGGACGGAGAAAATGTGAATTATTCGCGTTCATAAGGGATCGAGTTTGGGAGAAACTCCGTTCTTGGAGGGGAATTTGGTTCTCTCATTCCGGTCGCGAAGTGCTGATTAAGGCGGTTCTCCAAGCTATACCCGGGTATGTTGCGAGTTTCTTTCGGCTCCCTAAGACGCTTATCAAAGATATTCACAAGATAATCGCCAAATTTTGGTGGGGGAGCAAAGAGAATGAGAAGAAAATCCATTGGTGTAAGTGGGATGAGTTGACGGCGCATAAGGAGGAGGGCGGGTTGGGTTTCCGGGATTTGGAGCGGTTCAATCAAGCTCTTGTGGTGAAGCACGTGTGGAGGCTCGAACGGAACAAGGGCAGCCTCGTGGAGAGGGTCTTCCGAGCGAGCTACTACCCCGACGGAAATATTCTTGATGCCGCTTGTAAATCAAACGGATCCTCTATTTGGCGGAGTCTTATGTGGAGTAAAGAGCTTATTGTGAAGGGTTCGAGATGGAGAATTGGGGACGGAGAATCGGTCTTTGTGATGAAGGATCGGTGGATTCCCCGGACCCGCAACGCCGCGCTCGCCGACAAATATCTCATCCCGGAGAATATGAGAGTGGCGGAATTGAAGCATAACGGGGGTGAGTGGAATGAAGCCTTGGTCCGAGCGTTGTTTGATGAAGAGGATGCGAGAGACATTCTTGCCATTCCAGTGAGTGATGATGGGATCCCCGATAAGCTTCGTTGGCATTTTTCCGTCGACGGTGAATATTCCGTCAAGAGTGGCTATCGAGTGGCCATGACTTCCATAGCGCGTGCTTCCACTTCCGAGCCGGGGGCTACCGGTAGATGGTGGAAAACTCTTTGGAAGCTTTCCCTACCACCAAAAATCAAACTCTTCACTTGGCGGTGTGCAAAGGATGGATCCCGGTGTTGACGAACCTTGCCCGCAGGAAGATTACCGACAACGACCGCTGCCCAAGATGCTTCGGAGGCCCGGAAACGATCACGCATGGCTTATGGGGCTGCCGGAAAGTTCGTAAAGCTTGGGAATTTACTAAGTTCCTCGACGACGTCAAAGATATCCAAGGAGAAGATGCTACGGCTTTGTTCATCAAAATCATGGAGAACTATGAGGTTAGTTGTTTGGAATTATTTGTGGTTCTTGTTTGGGAAATGTGGAATCTTAGGAACAACGCCGTGGCCGGCCACGCCGAGTGGAATGCGGAGGAAACGGTGGAATGGGCTGGAAAACTTCTCGAAGACTTCCGAGCGGCTAATGAGAGATCTTCGCCTCGCCCCCCGCCTCGCTCGCTGCATGCCGATAGGTGGAAGGCCCCAAGTCTTGGTACGTTGAATATATGTGTGGACGCGGCCCTTGATCCAGCTACCGGGAAATTCGGCACGGGCTGTGTTCTTCGTGACCATAGGGGATGGGTAATCGCTGCGGAGATTTTGGTGCGTAATGCCGGCTTTTCCCCTATGCTCGCGGAGGCTTATGCAGTGTTTGGAGGGCTGCGGTTGGCGACGGAGCTCGGTGTTTCCAGCCTTTCTGTGTACTCCGATTGTCTTGCGGTGGTCCATGCTATTAAGGAAGAGTCCTCCCTGGCTACGGAGCTCGGTACGATTTTGGACGATATCAAGGTTAGACGGTTAGCTTTTTCTAATTTTGATATTTCCTTTATTCCCCGAGCTTGTAACGGGGTGGCCCATAGTTTGGCTAAATTTGCTCTTAATTTTAACTCGGATTCGCGGTGGATGGGGCTTGTCCCTCCTTGCGCTTTGCGAGACGTTAGTAAAGACCTTGTTCATTGATGTAACCACGGTATTCCTCCGCCATTTAAGTGAGGGTTTTAATGAAATCTCCCCGTGGTACCGACCACATTCTCAAAAAAAAAAAAAAAAAAAAAAATTTGAAGTCGGACAAGTAAATGAAATACAAAGATTTTTCGTGGATCATAGCCGACTCAAATATAAGGTTATCCCCCACATTGCAATGTTACAGTTAACAAAACCAACAACATTCACACTTATCACAACAGAAACGCCGTCAATCCATTTTATAAATTTAACTTCATGGAGTATGATCAGTTAGCGAGAAAAATAGAAAACAACAGTGTCTTGACGGGTGAGACTAATTATACTTTAGTTATACTTTTCTCTTTTATGTTTTACTCTATAATATCTAATTTTTTTTTTATTTATAACAGATGTTGTAGGTGTAGTCACAAGTGTACAACAACTTGAAAAATCATACAACAACAACAAAACAACATCAAGAAAGACTGTGACGATTCGAAATATCATGTACACATCTTTGTATATTTTACCCAGGTTATAATCATGATGTTTGTGAAAATATTATTCGTTTGTGCTATTTCTGATAAGTTACACATTACTACCCTGATATTTGTTAAAAAAAAGGTTATTCATTGTTTTTGTACTTTATAATCTTATTTTTATTAATGAGTTTGCAGAAGCGAAATTTTACAAGTGACATTGTGGGGATCATTGGCGGAGGAATTCGATAAGCAAATCATGCAAATGAATACAAATACAGTTGTTGCAATTTTTGCAGCAATGTCTGCGAAACAATATTTAGGGAAAACTTTTCCTTAATCTTTAATATTCGTACCACCGACTATGGTATCCTCTACTCATTTGACACTAATTCTTGTCTTGTGGGTTATTCCGATGCAGATTGGGGAGGCAACTCTGATGATAGAAAAAGCACCTCAGGAGGTTGTTTCTTTCTTGGGTTGTACTTGGTCTCTTGGTTTAGCAAGAAACAGAATTGTGTCTCGCTCTCTATTGTTGAAGCTGAGTACGTCGTTGTTGGTGCTGCTTGTACTGAACTGGTCTATCTCAAATCTATGTTGAAAGAGTACGATGTTCCATAGGATGTCGTCACGTTAAACTGTGACAACACCAGCGCGATCAATATAGCCAAGAATCTAGTTCAACACAGCAAGACCAAGCATATTGAGATCCGACATCACTACATCAGAGATCTTGTGAATTATAAATTTCTTTCCTTGGAACACGTCAACACCGAGGATCAGTTGGAAAATATATTTACAAAACCCCTGGATATTATTAAATTCAAAAAATTGCACTCTGCATTGGGGGTTTGCATTCCCGATTTGTAGAAATTAATGGGCTGGTCGAGGCATGCTTGGGCTTGTGTCTTGATCACTAAAAGGCCTATTCGGGGTAGTTATTTTGTTTTAGAAATATCTTGAAACGCAGCGTTTCAATGATTCAGTGCTAAGCTCTTTGTGACTGTTTATTTCCCGAGAAAGGTCATGATTTGCTTAACCGTCATAATTACTTTCACTGAACTCACTTGTGTTAGCAATTCTTTTTCGAATTCTCTTCATCTTGTTCATCTTCATTTCTCTCAGCGCCAAATTGCTATTGTGTTTGTAAACATGGTTCGCACTAGAACATGATAGGGTTTTGTCGCTAAAAGTAGCGAGAAAGGAAGTAGTAAGAAGTTCTCCGGCTTGAAGAAGATCATCTCAAAGGTTAATAGACATGGGGGTAAAGATCATCAAGGCTAAGAAGGACAGGGTCGATGGTTCGGCCGGAGATCATGTGCCTCAGACAGAAACTCCCAACCTTCGCGAGGATTTGCCCTCATTTCCATATGTAAAATGAACTGTACTCTCTCGCCCTGTTTCTCCTTCTAAGGTTTTGTCAAGCAGCATGCAACAGGCCGGTCCGTCTGGGTCGAGTCAGCCTGAGAGAGAGAATGTATCTTCTGCCGCCGATGCCATGCTTCACCGTGAAAAGTCTGAGAATGATGGTGTCAGAAACACCCCCTCTGACAACTCTAACCCGTCCCAGACTGAAGCAGAGGTTAACAACCCGACTCTTGCTGAAATGACCAGGGAACTGAAGGGGAATGGGTACTCATCTGAGGAGATTTAGGATGGCTCGAAGGATTGGATCTCTTAAGAGGACTTCGACAAGGTCGTGGGCAATAGGATCCTTCCTCAGTGTGGCGAAGAGTCTGTTCCTGCTCCGTCTCCGAAGAAGAAGATGGTGAAAAATGTGGCAATGGCAAAGAAGCGAAAAAGGGTTCCTAAGGTTAAGCCTGTTGAAGAAGTTCAAGAAGAAGAGAGCAAGAAAAGATCTTGAAGACCATGTCACTAACGTCTTTGAAGAAGAGGTTGAAGAAGAGAGGGTTCCCATGGAGAAGAAGAAGAAGAAGAAGAAGAAGAAGAAGAAGAAGAAGAAGAAGAATAAGGTCCCTCGGCAAGAAGTGCCAGACGTTCCCATCATGGGTCTCTCCTTCCACACCCTAAAGAACGCATGGAGATGGAAGTACGTCATCCTTCGCAGCATTGCCCCGGAGCATGTGCGGTCGGATGAGGCCTTGGGTTGCACTGATATCGTCAACCGTCTCAAGGAAGTTGGCCTCTTCTCTTCTATTACTACAGTGGGTTCATATCACGCTCAGATGGTGCGGGAGTTCATATAGAACCTGCCAGACCAGGTCGATTATGCGACCTCTCAAAACTTCCAGAAGGTTGTGGCGAGGACCAAGTGCATCGAGTTCTCTCCCAAGGTGATCCACGAGTTCCTGGGGACGGTTGCTCCTGCGTCTGAAGACCATCTGCCCTCTAGGTTTGAGCTTGTGAAGGAACTGTTGGGTGGAAAAGATGCAAAGGGTTGGCCTGAGACTGGCTTATAACGAGCCTCTCTGCTTAGTTCCAAGTACTCTGTCTTGCACAAGATCAGAGTAAAAAACTGGCTTCCCTTTGCTCACTCCACACGTGTCTCCCTTGCCCTTGCTCAATTTTTATACATGATAGGGACTTGCAAGACATTGGATTTTGGGAAGTTCTTCTACTCCCAAACCATCAAGCATGCAGACTCCGACGCCATCAAGCTGTTGGAATCGATCTAGGGTTTAAGAAAATAATTAACGCTTCGGTAAGCGGCGGAATTTTAAAAATTTTCTTTTACAAGTAAAAACGGTTTTTTACTAACCTAGACAAAAGAGCAAGTACATGTAATTAAAAACTATTATAAGCTAAGAAGTTTACTAACCTTTCTTGAAGCTTGATCTTTGAGAAGCTCTTAGAAAGTTTCAACGCTCGTCTCCCCTCGCAGCACGTCTCTCTTTCTTTCCTCGGCACCTCGAGCAACCACGAAAGTTTCTATCACTAAATCACTCGAGAGAAAATGAATTAGTGAGTGGGCACTTTTAAACACTACGACTTAACAACGAGTCTTGAAGTCGCAGAGCTAAACTCTAGGTCAAATGAGGAACTAGGTGCCAAAACAAAATCGAAAATAAACTAGAGAGAGAGAGAGGAGTTCGGCCACAATGTCTAGAGAGAGAGAGTCTCTCAATCTCTAACTTGTGTGGAATGAATAAAATGAAGCGAATGAGGGTCCTATTTATAGGAGAGGGGTTGGCCTCGGAAAGAAGTAGTTTCCTCTTATTTTCCAAGCCTTTATGAGCAATCTTTTATTACCCATTCCTATCAACATAGGCGCCCACCTCATTCAATCCACAAGGGATTAGTTTCCTCTTTTGTTTCCCTTCTTGGTTGCCTTGGCCGATTCTCCTTGTTTCCTCATAGAGGAAATTTGTTTCCTCTTTTTCTTTTGGCAAGTATCTTGATACATTTATGCACAAAATAATCTCTCTTTCTCTTGGGTATTTGGGCGCCCATTTCACATCTAGAAGAAGCTTCTAGAAGCTTCTTCATTTGTTCATAACAACATGAGAAAGGCCCATTAAGAATTTTCAATAAAATTCTTATGAAATGAAATTAATCCACAAGGCCCAATTAATCTTATTATGGCCGAGTGACATTAAGTCATCAAATGAACTTGTCAAAAAATTTATTGACATTCATTTCATCCTATGTCTCAAAAGACAAAAATACCCTTTTGACAATTTTCGTTCTTGTTTTGACTTAGCTTCCAGTTTAACTATTCCTACTCGATGTGATTCGTGACAGTGACCTCATGGACCCAAATGAACAAAGCTTGAGCTAAACACTTGGGCTCAAAAGTTCACAAACCTTTTCCAAGTTTAGCTTAATGCCAACTGACTCCACTAAAGAGTTGACACTGAAAATCTCTCGGTTCAAATGAATTTATTTTCTACTCAAGAATTCAACCTAATTATGATGAGCGGATCCACTGAATATTATCTATGTTTACCCTTCATGAATGCCATCAGCTAGTCGGGATTTACTAAATTACCATTTTACCCTTCTAGCTGTTATTTCCTCAACTCCTTTGTCGCTTGTGAATAAGTTAGAAACAATGTATTGACGAGGAGCTAACAAGTCACATTGTTTCATCCAAAAGAGTCAGGACTCAATTTGGACACTGGCCAGTTCATTTATTCACACTCCAAGGAACAAAGCATGAGGTGACATACATTGCAATTCAGCAATCTTGTACATGAATCCCATATCTATGAGAACTTCACAAAGTTACTCATGACATTCTCACAACTTAGTACTTCACCAATAGGCCCTGTTCGGAATCACATAGTGAGTCCGAACTCTGACTTTCTCAAATGAGAATACTAAGGTGTGAAATAACATGTCTCATTTCAGGATTAAGGTAAGCAGGATGCAATTCATACGTAGTGACTTCGAGACATAAGAGGTTAAATGGTTTGTTCTTATCTTGTCTCTAGAAGTGCACTGGTCAATTCAGTACCTTCGGAAGATACCTAGAAGAACTATAGAGTCTCCAACTCTCAATGCCTCATAACCAGACATCATAGATTCTTCTAACAATCATACTGAGGTCAATAGTCCTTTGACCCTTAGATTGCGAATATATCGTTTTAAGTAAACTACGAAGAGTTTGTTCATGCAAATCTACATTTGTCTCTTCGTAAGTTGTTTAGTTTGTTTATGGACTAAAGACTAAGGTTTTATCATAAAGCTTCAAACAAGGAAGACTGAATGAACGTTTCAACTTTATTATTAAATGAATAGGCAATTACAAGCAAGAGTCTTCATGAGACTTTATTACATCAAATGTACAAAATAAAGACTACAACTCTTCTTGTGGGCACCATTGACAACAAACTCCCACTTGACTCAAAGAAGATGTGTGTAGTCCTTCATGCCTAATCCCTCACGATGTTGGTCGAATACCTTGTTCGCTAGGGCCTTGGTGAATGGATCTGCCAGAGATCTACTTCACCTCCACGTCTCCGCGCTACGCGATCTCTCAAATCAAATGGTATTTCCTCTCAATATGCTTAGAGCGCTTATGGCTTCGAGGTTCCTTCGAGTTAGCGACATCCCCACTATTATCACAATAAAGCGTCATGGGCTCGTCGACGTTTGGAACAACTTCCAAATACTTAAGGAATTTTCTAAGCCATACAACCTCTTTGGATGCTTCACAAGCAGCCACATATTATGCTTCCATTGTGGAGTCAGCAATGCAAGTTTGCTTCATACTTCTCCACACAACAGCTCCACCATTAAGGATGAACACAGATCCCGAAGTGGATTTCCTGGAATCCTTATCCGCTTGAAAATCGGAGTCGGTATATCCCGTCATAGTCAGGTCAGTACCTGAGTTTGTAAGCATCAAGTTCCTAGTTCTTCGAAGATACTTAAGAACATGCTTATTAGCAATCCAGTGCTCGGGTCCAGGGTTGGATTGGAAACGGCTAACCACGCCAACGGCGAAACATATATCAGGTCTAGTGCAAAGCATAGCATACATGAGGCTTCCTACGGCAGAGGCGTAAGGAATCTTCCTCATGTCTTCAATCTGTTGTGCAGTCTTGGGAGACTGGTCCTTAGAGAGTGAAACTCCATGCCTAAAGGGTGTTTGACCCTTCTTGGAGTCTTGCATCGAGAAGCGATCCATCACCTTATCAATATAAGATGCTTGAGAGAGCGACAGGGTCCGGTTTTTCCTATCTCGAAAGATTTGGATTCCCAGAATGTACGCGTCTTCTCCTAGATCCTTCATATCGAATTGCTTTGCTAGCCAGACCTTAACCTCAGATAACTTACCCACGTCATTACCAATGAGTAGTATATCATCGACATATAGTACCAAAAACACAACTTTGTCTTCGTGTATTAACTTGTAAACACAAGGCTCATCTATTGACTGTTCAAAGCCAAAGCTCTTTACATTTTCATCGAATCTAATATTCCATGACCTAGATGCTTGCTTTAATCCATAAATGCACTTAAGCAACTCACAAACCTTGGTCTCTTGACCTTCTTCCACGAAACCGTCTGGTTGAGCCATGTAAATGCGTTCGTCAAGATTGCCATTCAGAAAGGCTGTCTTGACATGCATTTGCCAGATCTCATAGTCGAGAGCTGCAGCTATGGATAGGAGTATGCGGATGGATTTAAGCATCGCGACTGGCGAGAAGGTTTCTTCATAGTCAATCCCTTCTTGTTGGGTATAACCCTTCGCCACAAGTCGTGCTTTGAACTGTTGTCAATGGTGCCCACAAGAAGAGTAATAGTGTCTATTTATGTACATTTGATGTCATATATTCTTACGAAGACTCTTGCTTGTAATTGCTTATTCATTAATAATAAAGTTGAAACGTTCATTCATTCTTTCTTTGTTTGAAGCTTTATGATAAAACCCTAGTCTTTTAGTCCATAAACAAACTTAACAACTTACGAAGAGACAAATGTAGATTTGCATGAACAAACTCTTCGTAGTTTGCTTAAAACGATATATTCGCAATCTTAGGGTCAAAGGACTATTGACCTCAGTACAATTGTTAGAAGAATCTATGATGTCTGGTTATGACGCATTGAGAGTTGGAGACTCTATAGTTCTTCTAGGTATCTTCCGAAGGTACTGAATTGACCAGTGCACTTCTAGAGACAAGATAAGAACAAACCATTTAACCTCTTATGTCTCGAAGTCACTATGTATGAATTGCATCATGCTTACCTTAATCCTGAAATGAGACATGTCATTTCACACCTTAGTATTCTCATTTGAGAAAGTCAGAGTTCGGACTCACTATGTTATTCCGAACAGGGCCTATTGGTGAAGTACTAAGTTGTGAGAATGTGATGAGTAACTTTGTGAAGTTCTCATAGATATGGAATTCATGTACAAGATTGCTGAAATGCAATGTATGTCACCTCATGCTTTGTTCCTTGGAGTGTGAATAAATGAACTGGCCAGTGTCCAAATTGAGTCCTGACTCTTTTGGATGAAACAATGTGACTTGTTAGCTCCTCGTCAATACATTGTTTCTAACTTATTCACAAGCGACAAAGGAGTTGAGGAAATAACAGCTAGAATGGTAAAATGGTAATTTAGTAAATCCCGACTAGCTGATGACATTCATGAAGGGTAGCATAGATAATATTCAGTGGATCCGCTCATTATAATTAGGTGAATTCTTGAGTAGAAAATAAATTCATTTGAACCGAGAGATTTTCAGTGTCAACTCTTTAGTGGAGTCAGTTGGCATTAAGCTAAACTTGGAAAAGGTTTGTGAACTTTTGAGTCCAAGTGTTTAGCTCAAGCTTTGTTCATTTGGGTCCATGAGGTCACTGTCACAAATCACATCGAGTAGGAATAGTTAAACTGGAAGCTAAGTCAAAACAAGAACGAAAATTGTCAAAAGGGTATTTTTGTCTTTTGAGACATAGGATGAAATGAATGTCAATAAATTTTTTGACAAGTTCATTTGATGACTTAATCTCACTCGGCCATAATAAGATTAATTGGGCCTTGTGGATTAATTTCATTTCATAAGAGTTTTATTGAAAATTCTTAATGGGCCTCTTTCATGTTGTTATGAACAAATGAAGAAGCTTCTAGAAGCTCCTTCTAGAATGATGTTGGGCGCCCAAATACCTAAGAGAAAGAGAAAATATTTTGTGCATAAATGTATCAAGATACTTGCCAAAAGAAAAAGAGGAAACAAATTTCCTATGCTTGCCATAAGGAATTTCGGCCAAGGCAACCAAGAGAGAACAAAAGAGGAAACTAATCCCTTGGGGATTTACTTGAGGTGGGCGCCTATCTTGGATAGGAATTGGCAATAAAAGATTGCTCATTAAGGCTTGGAAAATAAGAGGAAACTACTTCTTTCCAAGGCCAACCCTTCTCCTATAAATAGGACCCTCATTCCTCTCATTCTATTCATTCCACATAAGTTAGAGATTGAGAGCTTCTCTCTCTAGAAATTGTGGTGGCCGAAACTCCTCTCTCTCTCTTTCTAGTTTATTTTCGATTTTTCTTGTTTTGGCACCTAGGTCCTCACTCGACCTAGTGTTTAGCTCTGCGACTTCAAGACTCGTTCTTAAGTCGTAGTGTTTAAAAGTGCCCACTCGCTGATTCCTTTTATTTCGAGTGATTTAGTGATAGAAACTATCGTGGTTGCTCGAGGTGCCGAGGAAAGAAAGAGAGACGTGCTGCGAGGTGACGAGCGTTGCAAACTTTCCAAAAGCTTCTACAAAGTTCAAGCTTCAAGAAAGGTTAGTAAACATCCATACTCATAATAGTTTTTAATTACATGTACTTGCTCTTTGTCTAGGTTAGTAAAAACTGTTATTACTTGAAAAGAAATTTTTTTAAATTCCGCCGCTTCCCAAAGCGTTTAATCTTTTTCTTAAACCCTAGATAAATTCCAACATGAACGTCTCGACGTTCCCATCAGGACCCCTTTTCTTCTTGTATATCCATTTACACCCTACGGGTTTAATCCCTTCAGGAAGGTCTACAAGTTTCCAGACTTCGTTGACGTACATCGAGTGCATTTCAACTTTCATGGCGTCAAGCCAAAGGTTTGATTCAGAACAAGCCATCGCTTGGCTATAGAAAATAGGATCATCCATGTCAGAAACGGCTACAAAAGAGTCTCCATAAGACATGTACCTGTCAGGCTTTTGAGTAGCCCTCCCACTACGTCGAAGTACTACTTGACGAGATTCTGATGAGTTAGGTTGTGTTTCAGTTGGGGTAAGAACAGTTCTTACAGATGAGGTAGAAGCTTCCTCACCCAACTTTTCTTCAAGCACAATTTTGCTTCTAGGTTTTGCATCCTTCATAAAGTCCTCCTCAAGGAAACGAGCATTCGTGCTAACGAAAGTTTTATCATCCTCGGGACTATAGAAGATGAAACCCTTGGTTTCCTTTGGATATCCCACAAACAAGCACAATTCTGACCTACTAGCCAACTTGCTAGTCTTTTGCCTTAGCACGTGTGCAGGGCAACCCCAAATTCTGATGCGCCCAAGATTCACTTTACAGCCAGTCCATCGTTCATAAGGAGTACCAGGAACCGTTTTAGACGGAACTTGGTTCAGAATGTAAGCGGCTGTTTCGAGGGCATATCCCCAAAAGGAAAGAGGGAGTGATGAGTAACTCATCATTGATCTAACCATCTCCATAAGAGTTCGGTTCCTTCTCTCGGACACTCCGTTTTGTTGAGGTGTGCCAGGTGCGGTAAGCTGAGAAGCGATACCTTCTTCTTTAAGAAAGTCATCGAACTCTCCAGACATATACTCACGATCTCGATCAGATCGAAGGGTTTTGATCACTTTGCCAGTTTGCTTTTCCACTAAAGCCCTAAAGACCTTAAATACGTTAAAGGTCTCGGATTTGTGTTTGAGCAAATAGACAAAACCATATCGCGAGTAATCATCGGTGAAGGTAACGAAGTATTCGTATCCTCCACGTGCCTGTTGGTTGAGCGGACCACATACATCAGAATGTACTAGTTCCAGCAACTCAGTGGCTCTTCGACCCTTATCGGAGAAAGGTCGCTTAGTCATTTTTCCTTCTATGCAGGATTCACAAGTAGGTAGTGAACCTATTGCAGAGGCTTGGAGTGGACCGTCCCTCACAAGTCTCTTAATCCTATCTAGACTGATATGACCAAGTTTCAAGTGCCAGAGGTATGTTGATTTTGTTAGATCGGAGGATTCAGAAAGTTTGATCCTCTTTGGCTCCCTAATTAGATCATTATCTATTTCGGTGTCTAAAAGAGAAGGTTGAGTGGGATAGATGTAGAAAAGAGCATTCTTCATACATGCATCAGTGACAAAAGAATTATCAGGAAACGAAATACGAATTCCATTCTTAATGAACTTTAAACAATAATCTTGCTCAAGAAGACGAGCAACGGATATTAAGTTCTTCCCAAAGGTAGGAACAAAATAAACATTATTCAAGTTTAAAGTGCGGTCTTCAAAAGACAGCATCACGGATCCCACAGCCTTCGCAGACACCAGGCTCCCATCACCCCATTTGAAACAGAACTCGCCCTCCTCTAAGCTTTTGGTTTTCTTGAAACCATTCAAGGAACAACAAATATGGTTAGTAGCAGCGGAGTCAAGAATCCACGTTGATACATTATCAGCTACTAAGCATGCTTCGGTAACTAGTACAATACTATGTTCCTTTGCTTTGAGATTGGCAAGACAGTTCCTTTTATCGGCCTTGTGAGGTCTCTTCTTAGTTCCAGAGGCGGAGGCTCTTTGCTCAGTAGCATGTGCCTCTCCTTGATTCCTATTTCTCTTAGTGAGACCTACAGCAGTGTGAATTTCCATCATAAGCTTGGTAACAGTGTACTCTAGCTTGTGTATGGAGTAGTTCATCTTGGAAGTATCAAGAGATGCGGGGAGAGTTTCTAAGATCATATCTATGACATTCTTCCCATCAATCTCAGATCCTAGGATTTCTATCTTACTCAGATGACTAATGATCAATATCATAAAGTCTCCAACAGGAGTCCTAGCCTTCATGTGACATTTCATAAACTGTCGGACTTCTTTTTGCCTTGCTTGACGCCTTTGCCCTCCAAATATCTCAAGGAGATTGTAGAGCATTTCGGCGGCAGTCTCGATGTCGCGATGTTGCTCTTTCAGCATATTGTTCATAGATGCCAAGATATAGCACCTCACAATCTCATCGGATCGAAGCCAGGCCGCTAAGGCGTCATTGTCCTCTTGAGTCGAATCATCATTCGTCAGAGGAGGACACGGGGTGGTGAGTACCCATTTGTGCTTGGTAAGGATTATGTCGAGGTTATGTTTCGAATCTACGTAGTTTTCTTTTTCGAGTTTATTCAAGGAAAGAATGGTTGAGAGAGGGTTGAGAGACATATTGCCTATAAAAGTTGAAACAAGTTTATGATTAGTCTTTGGTTTAGGATTTAAGTTTTATTAAGACTTTTATAAAATCCAGGTGTTATAAACCAAACGATAATTTACTCCCTCAAGAGAAGGCCGCAAAAAATCTCCATTTATAAGTAAATGACACATCATTAATGCTTAGTCAAGATGTCAATACATCTATTTTGACTAGCCACCTTGTAAATTGGTTTGATCATTCACATCCTTTCGCAGGGCCTCGATGGAGGATTACTAGGGATTGAGTCTAAGTGTGCAACCAACCACTTAGTCGAAAAGGTAAACTTTGAAAAACAATCCTCCAAGGGGAGGCCTTGTCATCATTGTCTCACTCTCGGACGTAGCTCATTAAGCAATGATCAGAGCAAAGCGCCCTTGAGTACTCTCATTTAAGAGAGGGCCACGAGGGTGACTCTTAGTCCGGCGACACTTGCACTTTTCATTAGTGTTGGGGATCGTGGGTTACAAACAACAAATATAACCCTCCCACTTAGTTTTTGGAGTTGGTTCATCGACTCTTATAAGTTCAGAAACGGATTTCCTAGTTAGAGAGCGATAGAGCGGACAACTAGAAGAGAATCCTAGATCGACATGTTCAGAGTAGTATTAGTGCATAAAGGCACAAGGTACATACTCGATCTTTTCCTATTTTCTATTTCGGGAAAGTGCGTGAGGGAAGTGTGAACTTCAACTCACTCGAACACTTGAAAGTTTGAGATTACACATCTTTTTATTTTTCGGCTTGTCTACAAGGAGACCTCCCACTCAAATTTTCAAGAGCATATAGATTTTGAACATATGTGATATAGATATAGTTTTGAAAACATTTTGAAAATTTATTTGATTTGGATGACAAAATATTTTTCAAGTTTGAAAGTGAAAACGGTTTTTCAAAATTCAAACTAGTTTTGTAAAAATTCAATTTCAATTAAACTTTCAAAAATCAAAACATTTTAATCTTACACATCATGTTTATAATCTTATGAAAAACATTTTTGCTCAAGAAAATTTTCTCATTAGAGTTCTATAACTCATGGTAGTGGGGTTTGAAAATCCGGATTTCTAAAAAATTGGAGTTTCAGCACAGCCGCGCACCTCGGAGTAAAATCGCCATATCTGGCGCCTCCGATGTCCTTTTGAGCCGAAACTGGTGGCATTGGACAAAGGACAGACAGAGCTTTAATTTGATTCAAGAATTATTAAATTTCAATTTCTGAGCAGAGAGTTATGCCACTTTTAATGCGGGTTTACTCCAGCTCGAAGAAAAATAAATAATTAAAGCTTGGTCCTTTTTAGGTGCGAAAAAGAATCGAGTGTAACGGAACGTTTTATGAAGGTTGTTAAAGCTTTTATTTGTGTTTTATTAGCAAGGTAATAACATGATATAAAAGAAATAACAACAAGCATAAAACGATTCAAGTAAAAATAAGAAACTAGTAAGACAAGAAAACTGGTCACACAATTTTACTCTAAATTTCTCAAACCTTTAAAACACGTTTTTCAATATAAAAAATTAAAAACTTTTAGAACTGATTCTAATGTGTTTTAATATCATTCCAAACTCATAGAAAATCAACATGATTTTTAATTTAAAGGCAAGAGCAATAAATTAAAAAAAAACTAAGATAACAATTCTAACTTGTCACAAAATTAGTAAACTTTCGAAAACGATTTTCAAGCTCATATTTTTAAATACATGTACATGCTAATCTTTGACCATAGCTCTGATACCATTTGTTGGAATCGATCTAGGGTTTAAGAAAATAATTAACGCTTCGGTAAGCGACGGAATTTTAAAAAATTTCTTTTACAAGTAAAAACGGTTTTTTACTAACCTAGACAAAAGAGCAAGTACATGTAATTAAAAACTATTATAAGCTAAGAAGTTTACTAACCTTTCTTGAAGCCTGATCTTTGAGAAGCTCGTAGAAAGTTTCAACGTTCGTCTCCCCTCGCAGCACGTCTCTCTTTCTTTCCTCGGCACCTCGAGCAACCACGAAAGTTTCTATCACTAAATCACTCTAGAGAAAAGGAATTAGTGAGTGGGCACTTTTAAGCACTACGACTTAAGAACGAGTCTTGAAGTCGCAGAGCTAAACTCTAGGTCAAATGAGGACCTAGGTGCCAAAACAAAATCGAAAATAAACTAGAGAGAGAGACAGAGGAGTTCGGCCACAATGTCTAGAGAGAGTGTCTCTCAATCTCTAACTTGTGTGGAATGAATAAAATGAAGGGAATGGGGGTCCTATTTATAGGAGAGGGGTTGGCCTTGGAAAGAAGTAGTTTCCTCTTATTTTCTAAGCCTTTATGAGCAATCGTTTATTACCCATTCCTATCAACATAGGCGCCCACCTCATTCAATCCACAAGGGATTAGTTTCCTCTTTTGTTTCCCTTCTTGGTTGCCTTGGCCGATTCTCCTTGTTTCCTCATAGAGGAAATTTGTTTCCTCTTTTTCTTTTGGCAAGTATCTTGATACATTTATGCACAAAATAATCACTCTTTCTCTTGGGTATTTGGGCGCCCATTTCACATCTAGAAGGAGCTTCTAGAAGCTTCTTCATTTGTTCATAACAACATGAGAAATGCCCATTAAGAATTTTCAATAAAATTCTTATGAAATGAAATTAATCCACAAGGCCCAATTAATCTTATTATGGCCGAGTGAGATTAAGTCATCAAATGAACTTGTCAAAAAATTTATTGACATTCATTTCATCCTATGTCTCAAAAGACAAAAATACCCTTTTGACAATTTTCGTTCTTGTTTTGACTTAGCTTCCAGTTTAACTATTCCTACTCGATGTGATTTGTGACAGTGACCTCATGGACCCAAATGAACAAAGCTTGAGCTAAACACTTGGACTCAAAAGTTCACAAACCTTTTCCAAGTTTAGCTTAATGCCAACTGACTCCACTAAAGAGTTGACACTGAAAATCTCTCGGTTCAAATGAATTTATTTTCTACTCAAGAATTCAACCTAATTATGATGAGCGGATCCATTGAATATTATCTATGTTTACCCTTCATGAATGTCATCAGCTAGTCGGGATTTACTAAATTACCATTTTACCCTTCTAGCTGTTATTTCCTCAACTCCTTTGTCGCTTGTGAATAAGTTAGAAACAATGTATTGACGAGGAACTAACAAGTCACATTGTTTCATCCAAAAGAGTCAGGACTCAATTTGGACACTGGCCAGTTCATTTATTCACACTCCAAGGAACAAAGCATGAGGTGACATACATTGCATTTCAGCAATCTTGTACATGAATTCCATATCTATGAGAACTTCACAAAGTTACTCATGACATTCTCACAACTTAGTAATTCACCAATAGGCCCTGTTCGGAATCACATAGTGAGTCCGAACTCTGACTTTCTCAAATGAGAATACTAAGGTGTGAAATGACATGTCTCATTTCAGGATTAAGGTAAGCAGGATGCAATTCATACGTAGTGACTTCGAGACATAAGAGGTTAAATGGTTTGTTCTTATCTTGTCTCTAGAAGTGCACTGGTCAATTCAGTACCTTCGGAAGATACCTAGAAGAACTATAGAGTCTCCAACTCTCAATGCCTCATAACCAGACATCATAGATTCTTCTAACAATCATACTGAGGTCAATAGTCCTTTGACCCTTAGATTGCGAATATATCGTTTTAAGCAAACTACGAAGAGTTTGTTCATGCAAATCTACATTTGTCTCTTCGTAAGTTGTTTAGTTTGTTTATGGACTAAAGACTAAGGTTTTATCATAAAGCTTCAAACAAGGAAGACTGAATGAACATTTCAACTTTATTATTAAATGAATAGGCAATTACAAGCAAGAGTCTTCATGAGACTTTATTACATCAAATGTACAAAATAAAGACTAGAACTCTTCTTGTGGGCACCATTGACAACACAAGCTTCCCATAGCCTACCCGGCTATGATTATTGGGATCATTCTTCGCCAGCACCCGGACATTCTTACTCCCGAGGAACTGAAGGCCTGCAGCTCGGATACGAGCAAAATCACATTAAGCTACAAGTTGTTCCAGAAGCACCATGTAGCTGATATTCAGAAGTAGCCTCATGTTGTCAATGGTGCCCACAAGAAGAATAGTAGTGTCTATCTATGTACATTTTATTGTCAATGGTGCCCACAAGAAGAGTTGTAGTCTTTACTTTTGTACATTTGATGTAATAAAGTCTCACGAAGACTCTTTCTTGTAATTGCTTGTTCATTAATAAAAAGTTGAAACGTTCATTCATTATTCCTTGTGTTAAGCTTTATGATAAAATCTTAGTCTTTAGTCCATAAACAAACCTAACAACACGTGTAGAGACAAATATAGATTTGCATGAACAAACTCTTCATGGTTTGCTTAAAACAATATATTCGCAATCTAAGCATCAAAGGACTATTGATCTCAGTATGATTGTTAGGAGAATCTATGATGTCTGGTTATGTGACATTGAGAGTTAGAGACTCTATAGTTCTTCTAGGTATCTTTTGAAGGTACTGAATTGACGAGTGCACTTCTAGAGACAAGATAAGAACAAACCATTTAACCTCTTATGTCTCGAGGTCACTACATTAGAATTGCATCATGCTTACCTCAATCCTGAAATGAGACATTCCATTTCATAACTTACGTATTCTCATTTGAGAAAATCAGATCAAGTTCGGATTCACTATGTGATTCTTAACAAGACCTATTGGTGAAGTACTAAGTTATGAAGATGTCATGAGTAACTTTGTGAAGATCTCATAGATATGGAATTCATGTACAAGATTGCTGAAATGCAATGTATATCACCTCATGCTTTGTTCCTTGGAATGTGAATAAATGAACTGGCCAGTGTCCAAATTGAGTCTTGACTCTTTTGGATGAAACAATGTGACTTGTTAGCTCATCTTCAATACATTGTTTCTAACTTATTCACAAGCGACAAAGGAGTTGAGGAAATAACAGCTAGAAAGGTAAAATGGTAATTTTGTAAATCCCGACTAGCTGATGATATTCATGAAGGGTAAACATAGATAATATTCAGTGGATCCACTCATCACAATTAGTTGAATTCTTGAGTAGAAAATAAATTCATTTGAACCGAGAGATTCTCAGTGTCAACTCTTTAGTGGAGTCAGTTGACATTAAGCTAAACTTGGAAAAGGTTTCTGAACTTTTGAGTCCAAGTATTTTAGCTCAAGCTTTGTTCATTTGGATCCATGAGGTCACTGTCACAAATCATATCGAGTAGGAATAGTTAAACTAGAAGCTAAGTCAAAACAAGAACGAGACAAGTTTTACGAAAATTGTCAAAATGGTATTTTTGTCTTTTTGGACATAGGACGAAATGAATGTCAATAAATTTTTTGTCATTGTCATATGATGACAAATGAAACTTAAATCACTCGGCCATGATGAGTTCATTGGGCCTTGTGGATTAATTTCATTTAATAGAATTTTACTTGAAAATTCTTAATGAGCCTTTCTAATTTTGTCATGAACAAATGAAGAAGCATCTAGAAGCCCCTTCTAGATAGACTTGGCCGTCCAACCCATACAGAACAAGAGAGATTATTTTCTGCATTAATGTATCAAAATACTTGCCAAAATAAAAAAGAGGAAACAAATTTCCCCCGTGAGGAAAGGGAATTTTGGCCACCAAGCAAGAGAGAACAAAAGAGGAAACAAATCCAAGACTTCTAGAAGCCCCTCTTGGCCGTGTGAATGACGAAGGAATGGGCAATAAAGGATTGCTCATGAAGGCTTGGAAAATAAGAGGAAACTACTTCTTTCCAAGGCCAACCCTTCTCCTATAAATAGGACCCTCATTCCTCTCATTCTATTCATTCCGCATAAGTTAGAGATTGAGAGCTTCTCTCTCTAGACCTTGCGGTGGCCGCCCCTTCCCTCTCTCTCTCTAGTTTTCTTTTGTTTTTTGTTCTCGAGTCGTCGTGTTTAAAAGTTCCCACACACTAATTCCTTTCTTTCTCGAGAGATTTTAGTGATAGAAACTTTCGTGGTTGCTCGAGTTCCCGAGGAAAGAAGAGAGACGTGTTGCGAGGGGAGACGAACGTTTCAACCATCCAAAGGCTTCTCAACGTTCAAGCTTCTCAAAGGTTAGTAAACTTATATTGCTCATTTATAATTTTAATTTATATGTACTTGCTCTTTGTCGAGGTTAGTAAAATCATTTTACTTGTTTTAAAGAAAATTTTTGAATTCTGCCGCTTCCTCGAAGCGTTAAACTTTTTCTTCACCCTAGATCAATTCCAACAAATGGTATCAGAGCTATGGTCAAAGTTATGCATGTACATGTAATTAAAATTATGAGCTTGAAAATCGTTTTCGAAAGTTTACTAATTTTGTGACAAGTTAGAATTGTTTTCTTAGACTTTTTTTTAATTTATTGTTCATGCCCTTAAATTAAAAATCATGTTGATTTTCTATGAGTTTGGGATGTTATTAAAACACCTTAGATTCAGTTCTAAAAGTTTTTAATTTTTTATAATGAAAAACGTGTTTTTAAAGTTTGAGAAGTTTCGGTAAATTTTTGTGACTAGTTATCTTGTCTTACTAGTTTCTTTTATTTACTTGATTCGTTTTATGCTTGTTGTCATTTCTTTTATACCATGTTATTACTTTGTTAATAAAACACAAATAAAAGCTTTAACAACTTCCTAAAACGTTCCGTTACACTCGATTCTTTTTTCGCACTCAAAGTGCGAACTTTAATTATTTCCAGTGCAGAATTTGAAATTTAATGATTCTTGAATCGAATGAAAGGTCTGTTTTTCCTCTTTCCAATGCAATTAATTTTAGGTCAAAAGGAAATCGGAGCCGCCAGTTATGGCGATTTTACTCCGAGGTACGCGGCTGTTCCGAAAGTCCAGTTTTTTAGAATTACAGATTTTCAGCCCCACTACCATGAGTTATAGAACTCTAATGAGAAAATTTTCTTGAGAAAAATTGTTTTTTATAATATTATAAACATAATGTGAAAGATTAAAATGTTTTAATTTTTTAAAGTTTAATTGAAATTGAATTTTTACAAAACTAGTTTGAATTTTGAAAAACCGTTTTCGTTTTCAAACTTGAAAAATTTTTGCCATCCAAATCAATTAAGTTTTCAAAGTATTTTCAAAACTATATCTATATCACATATGTTCAAAATCTATATGCTCTTGAAAATTTGAGTGGGAGGTATCCTTGTAGACAAGCCGGAAAATAAGGATGTGTAATCTCAAACTTTCAAGTGTTCGAGTGAGTTGAAGTTTGCGCTTCCCTTATGCACTTTCCCGAATAGAAAATAGGAAAAAAATTCGAGTATGTACCTTGTGCCTTTATGCACTAACACTGCTCTGAACATGAAGATCTAGGATACATTTCTAGTAGTCCACTCTATCGCTCTATAACTAGGAAATTTATTTCCGAACTTATAAGAGACGATGTGCCTTTTCTAAAAACTAAGTGGGAGGGTTATATTTGTTGTTTACAATCCACGATCCCCAACACTAATGAAAAGTGTAATTGTCACCAGACTAAGAATCACCCTCGTGGCCCTCTCTTAAATGAGAGTGTTCAACGGCGCTTTGCTCTGATCATTGCTCATTGAGCTAAGTCTGAGAGTGAGACAATGAGACAAGACCTCCCCTCGGTGGATTGTTTTTTCAAAGTCGATCTTTTGGACTAAGTGGTTGGTTACACACTTAGACTCGATCCCTAGCAATCGTCCCTCGAGGCCCTACGAAAGGATGTGAGTGATCAAACTTTTTTATAAGGTGGCTAATCAAATTTGATGTATTGACATCTTGGCTATGCATTAATGATGAGTCATTTACTTATGAAAGGAGACTCGTTGCGGCCTTCCCTCGAAGGAGTAAAGTGTCATTTCGTTCATAACACCTTTGGATTTTTCATTCTTGTACATCCTAAAAACTTAAACAAACTCAAATCCTAAACCAAAAGACTAATCATAAACTTGTTTCAATTTTACAGCATAATGTCTCTCAACTCTCTCTATTTCATCCTTTCCTCGAACAAACTCGAAAATGAAAACTACGTAGATTCAAAACGTAACCTCGACATCGTCCTTACCGTTAACAAGCACAAATGGGTACTCACCACCCCTGTCCTCAAACGAATAATGATTCGACACAAGAGGAAAAAGACGCCTTGGCGGCTTGACTCCAATCCGATGAGATTGTGGGATGCTATATCTTAGCATCGATGAACAATATATTGCAACAACAACATCATGACATCGAGACTTCCGCCGTCATGCTCTACAATCTCCTTGAGATGTTTGGGGGGTAAAGGCGTTAAGCAAGGCAACAAGCAGTCCGATAGTTTATGAACTAGCGCATGAAGGCTGGGACTCCTGTCAGGGACCATATGATGCTGATCATTAGTTACTTGAATAAGATGGAAATCCTAGGATCTAAGATTGACGAGGAGACCAAAATAGATATGATCTTGGCAACTCTCCCCAATTCTTTTATACCTTCAAGCTGAACTACTCCATGAACAAGCTAGAGTACACTGTTACCGAGCTTATGAATGAGCTTCACACTGCTGAAGGTTTCATAAGAGAAAGAGGAATCAAAGAGAGGCTCATGCTACTGAGCACAAAGCCTCTTCCTCTGGATCTAAGAAGAGACCTCACAAGGCCGAAAAGAAGAACTGTCCTGCCTATCTCAAAGCAAAGGAACATAGTATTGTTCTAGGTACTGAAGCATGCTTAGTAGCTGATAATGTATCAACGTGGATTCTTAACTCCGCTGCTACTAACCATATTTGTTGTTCGTTGACTGGTTTAAAGAAAAACAAAAGCTCAGAGGAAGACGGCTTCTATTTCAAATGGGGTAATGGGAGCTTGGTGTCTGCAAAGGCTATGGGATCTGTGATGCTATCTTTCAAAGACCGCACTTTAAACTTGAATAATGTTTATTTCGTTCCTTCCTTTGGAAAGAACTTAATATCTGTTGCTCGTCTTCGTGAGCAAGATTATTGTTTAAAGTTCATTAAGAATGGAATTCGTATTTCGTTTCCTGATAATTCTTTTATCACTGATGCATGTATGAAGAATGGTCTTTTCTACATCTATCCCACTCAATCTTCTCTTTTAGACTCTGAAATAGATAACGATCTAGTTAGAGAGCCAAAGAGGATCAAACTTTCTGATTCCTCTGATCTAATAAAATCAACATATCTCTGGCACTTAAGACTTGATTATCAGTCTAGACAGGATTAAGAGAATTGTGAGGGACGGTCCACTCCAAGCCTCTGCAATAGGTTCACTTCCTACTTGTGAATCTTGTATAGAAGGAAAAATGACTAAGCGACATTTCTCAGCCAAGGGTCAAAGAGCCACTGAGTTGCTGAAACTAGTACATTCTGATGTATGTGGTCCTCTTAGTCAACAGACACGTGGAGGATACGAATACTTCGTTACCTTCACTGATGATTACTCAAGATACGGTTTTGTCTATTTGCTCAAACAGAAATCCGAGACCTTTAACGTATTTAAGGTCTTTAGGGCTTTAGTGGAAAAGCAAACTGGCAAACAGATCAAAACCCTTCGATCCGATCGAGGTGGTGAGTATATGTCTAGAGAGTTCGATGACTTTCTTAAAGAAGAAAGTATCGCTTCTCAGCTTACACCACCTGGCACACCTCAACAAAACGGAGTGTCGGAGAGAAGGAACCGAACTCTAATGGAGATGGTTAGATCAATGATGAGTTACTCGTCACTCCCTTTTTCCTTTTGGGGGTATGCCCTCGAAACAGCCGCGTACATTATGAACCAAGTTCCATCTAAAACGGTTCCTCGTACTCCTTATGAAAGATGGAATGGCCGTAAAGTAAATCTGGGCCACATCCGAATTTGGGGTTGCCCTGCACATGTGCTAAGGCAAAAGACTAGCAAGTTGGCTCGTATGTCAGAATTGTACCTGTTTGTGGGATATCCAAAGGAAACCAAAGGTTTCATTTTCTATAGTCCCGAGGACGATAAGACTTTCGTTAGCACGAATGCTCGTTTCCTTGAGGAGGACTTTATGAAAGATGTAAAACCTAGAAGCAAAATTGTGCTTGAAGAAAAGTTGGGTGAGGAAGCTTCTACCTCATCTATAAGAACTGTTCTTACTCCAACTGAAACACAACCTAACTCATCAGAATCTCGTCAAGTAGTACTTCAACGTAGTGGGAGGGCTACTCAAAAGCCTGACAGGTACATGTCCTATGGAGACACTCTCGTAGCCGTCTCTGACATGGTTGACCCTGATTCCTATAGCCAAGCGATGGCTTGTTCTGAATCAAACCTTTTGCTTGACGCTATGAAATTTGAAATGCACTCGATGTATGTCAACAAAGTCTGGAAACTTGTAGACCTGCCTGAAGGGATTAAACCCGTAGGGTGTAAATGGATATACAAGAAGAAAAGGGGTTCGAATGGGAACATCGAGACGTTCAAAGCACGACTTGTGGCTAAGGGTTATACCTAACAAGAAGGGATTGACTATGAAGAAACCTTCTCCCCAGTCGCGATGCTTAAATCCATCCGCATACTTCTATCCATAGCTGCACCTCTCGACTATGAGATCTGGAAAATAGATGTCAAGACTGCCTTCCTGAATGGCAATCTTGACGAGCGCATTTACATGGCTCAGCCAGACGGTTTCGTGGAAGAAGGTCAAGAGACCAAGGTTTGTGAGTTGCTTAAGTCCATTTATGGATTAAAGCAAGCATCTAGGTCATTGAATATTAGATTCCATGAACTGTGAAAAACTTCGGCTTTGAGCAGTCAATAGATGAGCCGTGTATTTACAAGTTAATACACGAAGGCAAAGTTGTGTTTCTGGTACTATATATCGACGATATATTACTCATAGGTAATGGTGTGGGTAAATTATCTGAGGTTAAGGTCTGACTAGCAAATCAATTCGATATGAAGGATCTAGGAGAAGCTACGTACATTCTGGGGATCCAAATCTTTCGAGATCGGAAAAATTGGACCATGTCGCTCTCTCAAGCATCTTATATTGATAAGGTGATGGATCGCTTCTCGATGCAAGACTCCAAGAAGGGCCAAACAACGTTTAGGCATAGAGTCTCACTCTCTAAGGACCAGTCTCCCAAGACTCCACAAGAGATTAAGGACATGAGAAAAATTCCTTACGCTTCAGCCGTAGGAAGTCTCATGTATGCTATGCTTTGCACTAGACCTCGGTTGGCATAGTTAGCCGTTTCCAATCCAACCCTGGACCCGAGCACTGGATTGCTGTTAAGCATGTTCTTAAGTATCTTCGAAGAACTAGGAACTTGATGCTTACATATTCAGGTACTGACCTGACTATGACGGGATATACCGACTCCGATTTTCAAGCGGATAAGGATTCCAGGAAATCCACTTCGGGATCTGTGTTCATCCTTAATGGTGGAGCTGTCGTGTGGAGGAGTATTAAGCAATCTTGCATTGCTGACTCCACAATGGAAGCAGAATATGTGGCTGCTTGTGAAGCATCCAAAGAGGCTGTATGGAATAGAAAATTCCTTAAGTATTTGGAAGTAGTTCCAAACGTCGACGAGCCCATGACCCTTTATTGTGATAATAATGGGGCTATCGCTAACTCAAAGGAACCTCGAAGCCATAAGCGCTCTAAACATATTGAGAGGAAATACCATTTGATTCGAGAGATCGTGTAGCGCAGAGATGTGAAGATGAAGAAGATCTCAACGGTGGACAACCTAGCAGATCCCTTCACCAAGGCCCTAGCGAACAAGGTCTTCGACCAGCATCGTTAGGGATTACGCATGAATGACTACTCACATCTTCTTTGAGTCAAGTGTGAGTTTGTTGTCAATGGTGCCCACAAGAAGAGTAGTAGTGTCTATCTATGTACATTTGATGTAATATAGTCTCACGAAGACTCTTGCTTGTAATTGCTTATTCATTAATGAAAGTTGAAACGTTCATTCGTTCTTCCTTGCTTGTGTAAAGCTTTATGATAAAACCTTAGTCTTTAGTCCATAAACAAACCTAACAACACATGAAGAGACAAATGTAGATTTGCATGAGCAAACTCTTCATGGTTTGCTTAAAACGATATATTTGCAATCTAAGGATGAAACAAACCTTGGAATGTGAATAAATGAATTGGCCAGTGTCCAAATTGAGTTTTGACTCTTTTGGATGAAACAATGTGACTTGTTAGCTCCTCGTCAATACATTGTTTCTAACTTATTCACAAGCGACAAAAGAGTTGAGGAAATAACATCTAGAAGGGTAAAATGGTAATTTTGTAAATCCCGACTAGCTGATGATATTCATGAAGGGTAAACATAGATAATATTCAGTGGATCCACTCATCATAATTTAGTTGAATTCTTGAGTAGAAAATAAATTCATTTGAACCGAGAGATTCTCAGTGTCAACTCTTTAGTGGAGTCAGTTGACATTAAGCTAAACTTGGAAAAAGTTTGTGAACTTTTGAGTCCATGTATTTTAGCTAAAGCTTTGTTCATTTGGAATCATATCGAGTAGGAATAGTTAAACTAGAAGCTAAGTCAAAACAAGAACGAGACAAGTTTTACGAAAATTGTCTAAAGGGTATTTTTGTCTTTTAGGACATAGGACGAAATGAATGTCAATAAATTTTTAGAGCTGTTGCTGTGGTTGTGGCATAGGACGAAAATTGTCTAAAGGGTATTTTTGTCTTACCTAGTGTGTTTTTAAAGCTGTTGCTGGGGCATTTGTTATTGTAATGAAGTGAAACATTGAGAGAGTCTAAGAGTGAAAAGTGAGGGGAGCTTAAACTAGGTGGAGCTTAGGTAAACATCACCATAGAAATAGCTTTGAGTTAGGAATAGTGGAAGGTGACCATCCATTGAATTCCGATGTGTACTCAGCATATTGTGTAGTGAAGTTGTTCTTTTCACTAGGAATGATATCCCCCTACAGTAGGCATTTGATGCCGAACTGGGTTATCATTTCTTGATGTTCTTTATTTGCTTTCATTACCCGTTGCTTGTTGTTCGTCTTGTTGTTCTTAACATCATCTAACAAGCAGGTTACACAGCAGATCTGGACTATCAAGTGGTATCAGAGCAATCTTCATGTACCATGGTATTATATACCTCTAACGATGACTTCATTACAAATATTTAATAGAATTTATATAAAATTAAATAAAATAAAATTCTATATTTGAATGATAGGTATAGACTTAATGCGATAGTCAAAGATAACATTGGAGAAGCAATCGGTTACCATATTTGGAAGAAATGCTCAAATAGTAATCAAGAAATCATGCACAACACTAACTATGAATGAAGGATTTATAGATGCCTATCTGATTCCACCGGCAATTGAGCAGCTAAAGGGTCAAACAAAGATTTTTCAATTTTACATCAAAACCGGTAAAGGAACGCGAATCGTTATAGTTTCAAAGATATTTGACGATAAAGTTGAGCAAATGTTTTCATTGTCACCTGCACCAACTACAACTTTGGATCCAAAAACTGTAAATCCAAAGAAGTCTACAACAAGGTACTTAAACACGAACTTTTATATATAGATATATATATATAGATATATATAGATATATATATATATATATAGATATATATATAGATATATATCTATATATATATCTATATATATATATATATATCTATATATATCTATATATATATATCTATATATATCTATATATATATATATATATATCTCACTAAATAATTTGATTTTTTGTTTTGTTTATATTAGTTATGAAAAAAGAAACGCTCAAATGTCTACAAAACGTAAATTATTGAGGTAAATTTACAACCAATTTTTAATGAGTTAATTTTTTTTTTTATAAAAATTTTACAAGACGAACATATGCTAATTTCTTTTTCCTAATTTGTTGATATTGACAGCCCAGAAGTGGAAGAAGAGGAAAAGAAAATAATAAAGCCAATCTAGATGAATCGATATATAAACTCTTTTTGATACATATATAAATTATATCGATCCTTTTTATGTGACCCTTTTTTATGTGTATATAGTTACCTACATGTTAGATGTTTATGGAACATAATACAAATATGTAAAAATGTGTATGCATGAACTCTCTTTTATATATATGTGTGTGTATATATATGTAAAACTCTTTTTTTGTTTAAAAAAGATTTTATGTATGATGCAAATCTTTTTCTTTATTTATATGCATATAAAATTTATTATGATACTTATTACACTGTTTAAGTTAAGTCTCATGCAATCATAAGTGATAAAAAAAAGTTCCGCTGCGAAACGCGGACACTCCACTCGTATAATACATATCAAGTGATAAAAACGGTAATTTATAATTTTTAAAAATATTTTATAACTACAATTATCTAACTTATAAATATTAATAAATTTTGTTGTCTTGTAGCTCGGTGTTTTTCAGATGTTGAGACCACGGACCGGAGAGCGCGAGTTCTTCGAGCTACTAGAGACGCAACTCAGTCAATCACTCTATCCGACTGAAGGCCGAAGACGTGGTTGAGCCACGTAATATCGAGGAAGAGATTGACTTAGTAGAGTCAACGGCGAAAGAAGCCGGCGTACTCAGACAAGCCGAAGAGGAGAAGTTGTGGAGTGATGAAGACGATGACGAAGCCGGCGTAAGTTCTAGTTTATTTATTAATTAGTTATTAGTTTATAATTTATTAATTAGTTAGTAGTTTATTTATTAATTAGTGATTAGTTTATAATTTATTAAGTGATTAGTAGATTATTTACTAATAAATTTTATAATTATATAATTTATTGTTGTTCCTGAGATCCTATCCTTTCTTAGAACCTTGTCAATCGATAATAAACTAATCAAATCAACACCATTGGGATACTTCGAATAAAATAAACTAGAGTACATCATGATAGGAGGAACCGGACCGGATGTGATGTTCGTGATTAGTTTATAATTTATTAAGTAGTTAGTAGATTATTTATTAATACGTGATTAGTTTATAATTTATTAATTAGTTAGTAGTTTATTTATTAATTAGTGATTAGTTTATAATTTATTAATTATTTAGTAGATTATTTACTAATAAATTTTATAATTCTATATTTTATTAATTAGTTAGTAGATTATTTACTAATAAATTTTATAATGATATAATTTATTAATTAGTTAGTAGATTATTTATTAATAAGTGATTAGTTTATAATTTATTAATGAGTTAGTAGTTTATTATTCATTTTAGTTCGATCGTCCCGATCATCCTGCACCTCCCGCTCGTCCCGATCATCCCACTCCTCTCGAAAGTCACGATCATCCCGCACCTCCCGCTCGACCCGATCATCCTGCTCCGTGGGCTTTGACGGAGGATATGTGGAATCAAATGATACATTCTCTGGCAACCGTCTTGAGAGCACTAAGTACGAACGGTCGCAGGCTAGAAAGAATGAGGCAAGACCAGGTTAGTATTAATTTTCGTTTAATAAATAAGTTTCTAATCAGTCGTTTCTATAAATGTTTAGTTTCTTATTCAGTATTTTGTGTCACAATTTACAGATTGACATGCTTGAGAAGATAAACATCATGTTCGAGTTCGTGACAGGTTTACCTCCGGGGTCGTTACCAACTACGCAAGCTGGTTCACACCGTCGACATCGATCGCGTAGTCCTCCTCATCCCGATCCTCCTGATCCCCCTAGTCCTCCTAGTTCTCCTAGTCCTCCTCCACCACCTCCTCCTTCACAGCCGTCCTCTTCGACAAAGCCGCCTTCTTAGACTCCATCGTCGAAGAAGCCACCCTCTCCGAGAAGGAAACGTTCACGACGGCTCGATGTATCGGAAAAGACGCTACCATTGTCCACCCTAGCGCAGAAGAGGCTGAGGTCGGAAAGCGACTCGGTATGAACGCCATCTCAGAAGCGTCACCGAAACGATACTTTTTCCTCCGATTTCACGGACCCGACACGGCCGAAATACTCCTTAGAGGTGCGGGTAACGTTGTTCAAACCATTGAAGGAACAAAAAACTTCTGATTGGCATGACTGCGTGAAGTGGACCCGCACTTCTAAATTTGAGGGGAAGTTCTTGGGCCGAGTTTATGTGAAGGTCGCTGATGTGGAGACCGACTTCTTCAAGCTCCTATTGGAAAATGGAAAATGGCTAACAGATACGGTAAGTCGAATTACGTTTATAAATAAAAAGTTAATTAATATGTTTGTTGTTTCATACACGATCACAGCATATTGATGTTATTCTGGATATGCTTCGGAGACGCCAACGATAGTATGCGGAGTATCGTCAAGACGTATGTGTCATGGATACCCGGTGGGTCCAAAACGTATACGGTCGTTATACGAAGCAAGAGGAGAACAAGAAGATAGGCGCAGAACAAGGCACATAGGTGGAGCTCGTAAAATGGGATCACAGAGTCGTGTTGGACCCGATGACTGGCTGCAGAGATTCCTAAGTCATTTCGTGGACTAGAGCGCGAGAGATTTTGTATGTCGTCAACTTCAAGAACTTGCATTGGTTCACGTTCCGGCTTGATCTTATAGAGTGGACCATAACCGTCTTGGATTGCCAGAAAGATATTGTGCATATGCAACACAATTCAGTTGATTTCAACACGATGATGGAGGTTAGTAAAATCTCAAATACTCTAATGAACTTTATGTTTATTATCTTACATTATTATAACATTATTATGTTAACGTAGAATTGGAGTCGAGCGTTGCCGACGGTTATGGCAAAGTCGGGGATGTTCACCGAGCATCCAAGGACGGAGCGAGATGGCGGCCAAATTCGACTTCCACAGTTACTATGGCTAGTCGATCAAAAAGTGCCACAATGTGTGACGAGGTATGTAATTTGAATAAGAACAAGATTAAGAGTATGTTGTGTATAAATTTTGTGGTTTTGTCTTTCAGTGGTGATTGCGGGATGTTCGCAATCAAGTATGTGGAGCACATCCTTGTTGGCGCGGGGTTCGATACACTTCTAAGCGAGAACATGAGGACGTTCAGGAAGAAATGGTCGACCGATTTATTTTTCCAATTAGAAGCACGATGATATGTATTCATTAAATATTTGGATATTTGTGTGTCATTAAATATTTTAAAATATGTTATTTTAATGTTCGCTATGAAATTATATGATAAATAGTAAATATAAATATAAGCATAAGCATAAGCATAAACATATACATAAAGATGAAGTTCACCTTAAACTACAAATATTCAACAAAACACGTACAAAAGTTGTCAACATAAAAATACGTCATAAATTCAAAACAAACAAAATAAAAGATAAATGTTGTCACTCTCTCCAAGTGCATGTCTTACTGTTATGGTCCATACCACCACATTTACCACATTTGCGGTGAATAACAATTTTTTCGCCTTGCAAAGGATATCGATTGACCCTACGCCTTCCTTGTTTACTTTTCTTCGGTCGACCGGCTTGTTTCTTTTCAATTGGTTCTAACACCTTCATGTTCTTTATGTCATCCGGAACGTTCCATTGATCTTCATTCCCAACAGGATATATGGATTCCTTGTACACCTCAATCCATGTCTCCTTCGAATAGAAAGGACTGCATAAAGAATAGATGTCGACACTCATGTGTTGTGCAGATGCAATGGCATGCTCGCATGAGATTCCAAGTAGTTGTGGTAGCCCGCACGTGCATGTCTTTCTCAACAAATCAACATCAAAGTCACCTCTCTCGTCTTTGACATGACATTCATACATACCGAGTCCATATGTATTGACGAATTGTGCCTTTCTGTTTAGATGGGCGAGATTGTCTTGAAACTTCGGGGACAGTCTTGTATCACATTTTCTAGCCATTTCTTCTCGATCAAAAAACCACGTTTGAAGTGTGAATCTAATAAACTCAAGCAACGTGATAATTGGAAACGTTCTAGCATTCCTCGTCTTATTGTTGAAGCTTTCTGCATTATTACTTGTCATTATATCGTACATATATAAACAGTTACATATTAGCGACGTTCTAGTTAAAACACTTGTAATGACAAAGGGAACAGTTTTAGTTTTACCGTTTTCCAGGGAAAAATGCTCTTGCCCACCAATCAAAACCGACTTCCTCGAGATACTTAGCCATCTCGACATCTTTTCTCCTCAATTGCTGAAAATGAGCTTCGAAAGCCCGCTTATTGAAGGCATAAGCGGCATCATACAGTTCAATGCCACAATGATCGGTCTTGAATTTGTGCTGGACATTTAGTTTGAGATGATGGAAGCATGCTCCATGAGGGACACCGGGAAACGACACTTCGACGCCTTGTATGATGCTAACATGTCGATCGGATATGAACACCAACTCTTCAACGTCTTCACCGATAGCTTCTCTCAACTTTCTCAAAAACCAAATCCACAAAGCATGACACTCGCTATCTACTACCCCGAATGCAAGTGGATATAATTGTGAATTAGCATTCATCGCAATTGCGCATAGCAACTGTTCACCGTATTTTGTCTTAAAAAATGCACCGTCTAATGATATCACCGGTCGACAAGACTTGAATCCTCTACGACATGCCCCAATAGAAAAGAACACGTACTTGAATCTATCGCCATATTTCACAAACGCAGTCAGAGTCCCGGGGTTCTTCTGCTCCAACATATATAGCCAAGATGGTAACTTCTGATAAGATTCTTCTGGCGTACCCCTTACGTATGAAATTGCTTTCTCCCTGGTTCTCCAAGCTTTCAAGTACGAGATGTCAACACCCCATCTTGTCTTGACTTCCTCTCTTACGTTATGTGCCGAATACTCTGCCATAGAGCTAATATTGTACTTATCTTTAAAGACGTGACCAATAACCCAAGGTGCAGCTCCTCTATGTCCTTCTGTTCGAACCACACACGCACAAGAATGTCTACTCTCGTACGACGTAATCTGCCACATATCAGACCACTGCACAACACCGCTCAGCTTCCAATTGCACATCTCATTTTTGCATATGACATACCATCTACTTTTCGAAGAGGATTTCACTCTAAACTCAAAATTATTTTTTAGAGCAAAAACATGAATCTCTTGCTTCATCTGCTTCTTGGACTCAAACTCCTTCCCGATGTATATTTCTTATGTGCTACCTATTGCATTCAATGGTTATAATACATATAACATAACATTTTTAATTTAAGAATATAAGTACATCTCATTCTTAATACCTGTCGAAGAATTTGGCAACTGACTTGGACCGTCATTATGTTCTTCCTTGACAAAATCATCGGTTGTGAAGTTGGGGGCTTTCCATGAGTAAGGTACGCAATCTGTTGGTGATACAACTTTATGAGGGTTACGTGATGGTTCACCGTGTCCCGATGCTTCACCCTGTCCCGATGGTACTGTAAAATATTTTACAAAATCTTCATATTCTTCGGTGTTCACGAACTCTTCAAATTCTGTTCCTTTGTCACAGTTGTGTCCATCATCTACGTCAAACTTGTCTTCATCATCCAGATCGTTGTTGTGGTAGTCATATCTATCATGCTTGTATACTTCATCGTCTCGGTCATCTATTCGACTGTTGAACACATGATTATCATCTCGGTCATTTGTAATAAGATTATGTTGTCTCTTGTTGAGTTCAACGTGAGACAATTCTTCGTTCATCACATTTTTCCCTTTATCTTTTTTTTTGGAGTTAACGCCTTGACTTCTTTCGATACCAAAGTTACACAAAGTGCATAACTTCTACGACTTTTATTCTTCGTATAATACTTAACGTCCATATCGTCCTTCAACAAAGCAGGCTCAATTGGCATATTACCCGCCTCATATGGAACTTCAAACTTTAAGTCATACTTTGATCTGTCTATATCGACTCTCTTGTACACCTTGTCGACTAACTCAATGTGCGTTGTCTCTTTCGAAACTTCAAGCGGAAATGTTCTCGCGTTTTTGAACACGTATAAGTGTCCATTTCTCTCCCACGTGCCGTTAACCATCAATAAAACTGCAAGAAATATCACAAAAATGTATTATATTACATTAAACTTGATTTTTTCCAAACTCATCGGAATTGATCGGAACTGGTCGGAACCGGTCGGAACCTGTCGGAAAATGTCAGAAAATGTCGGAAAATTGGTCATGTCGAAAATTGTCGGAAATTTTCGGAAATTGTCGGAATTTTTGCTTGAATTTCATCGGAATTTTTACATGAATTTCATCCGAAAAGGTCGGATTTCATCGGAAATAACGTTGAATTCCGGAAAGTTTAACCTACATCTACCAACTTTATTTTTTCTATACAAACTATATGACTAAAGCAATAAAAGATGAATGGAGAAGCATACTTACCTATTTTGAAGGAATTAAACCAACTGGATACGCGAAATGATGAAAAAATGAGTAAGAATGAGAGAAGTAGAGAATGAATTTTTTTTTTAGTAGTGTTATATGGTCTTGCAAGGGTATTTTTGTCCGAAAAGTGTTCAAAAGTCCAATTTTGGATATTTTTTGAGTAAGAATGAGAGAAGTAGAGAATGAATTTTTTTTTTAGTAGTGTTATATGGTCTTGTAAGGGTATTTTTGTCCGAAAAGTGTCCAAAAGTCCAATTTTGGATATTTTTTAAGTAACGGGTCTAATTGTGATATTTCCATAGTTTTTAGGTCTAAAAAATGAAATTTCTCTATATATATTTACATTTATAAAAAAAAAAATTAGATATATATTTACATATTATTATGTATATATATATATATATATATATATATATATATATATATATATATATATATCCTTTTTGATAAGATGTTTTTTTTTTTTTTTTTCTTTCCCACTTAATCACATCTCAGATCTAAACTAAATTTCATTACAGAAGAACTCGTGGTTCTTTTTTCGCTTACTCTCACATAAGATACTCTCGCTCTCGCTCTCGCTCTCGCTCTCGCTGATCTTGATCTCTGAGAGCTCTGGATCGTCGGATATAGAAACTTTGAGAGTCGCTCCGATGGCGGTCGCCGTCCGAGGGATCCGCGGTGGAGGCGCAGGAGGAGGATTCGGCGGTCTCACCCTCCGGAGCTTCTTCTCGTACCGGATATTCGTCTCGGCGATGTTCTCTCTCCTCTTCATCGCCACCATCTCTGTCATTCTCACCAACAGTCCCTCCAATTCACACCATGATTCTGTAAGTCGTGAACTTAGTTTTCCTTTCTTTTTTGCATTTGTGTAAAACCCTAGACGATGAAGTCTGAGAACTCGTTAGTTGCGCATAGTCATAGAGTTAGGTTTTTGATATAAATGTGTGATAATCTATCGGATGACAGGCACTTCCGGCGAATGGAAATGCTTATGTTCAAAGGACGTTCATGGCTCTGAAATCCGATCCCTTGAAAACCAGATTGGATTTGATATACAAACAAGCGAGTGACCACATGACGTTAGTGAATGCTTACTCGGCGTATGCAAGGAAGCTTAAAGTTGAGATTTCGAAGCAGTTGAGGCTGTTCAACGATTTGGCATCGGAGTTCTCTGAGCTTCAGATGAAGCCGGGCTATCGGGCCTCGCTGTTTGATTCGAACGGCCCGGTGGACGAGGATGTGTTGAGGCAGTTCGAGAAGGAGGTGAAGGACAAGGTCAAAACCGCGAGGTCGATGGTCGCAGAGTCGAAGGAGAACTACGACAATCAGCTGAAGATTCAGAAGTTGAAAGATACGATCTTCGCGGTGAACGAGCTCCTCACGAAGGCGAAAAAGAACGGTGCCTTCGGGAGCTTGATCGCTGCGAAGTCGGTGCCGAAGAGCTTGCATTGTCTGGCGATGAGGCTCGTAGGAGAAATGATTTCTGACCCGGAGAAGTACAGGGACGAGGGCCCGAAGCCCGAGTACGAGGACCCGGGGTTGTACCACTACGCGATATTCTCGGATAACGTGATAGCGGTGTCGGTCGTGGTGAGATCCGTGGTGAAGAACGCGGACGAGCCATGGAAGCATGTTTTCCATGTGGTGACCGATAGGATGAACCTTGCAGCGATGAAAGTGTGGTTCAAGATGAGGCCCGCCGAAGGTGGGGCCCACGTGGAGGTCAAGGCGGTCGAGGACTACACTTTCTTGAACTCTTCATACGTGCCCGTCCTGAGGCAGCTCGAGTCAGCCAAGACGCAGAGGTTTTACTTCGACAACCGCGAAGAGAACTCGACCAAGGACTCGGGCAACATGAAATTCAAGAACCCCAAGTACTTGTCGATGCTCAACCACCTCCGATTTTACTTGCCCGAATTGTATCCCAGGCTGCATCAGATTCTGTTCTTGGATGACGATGTGGTCGTTCAGAAAGATTTGACCGGCCTGTGGAGGATTGATTTGGACGGGAAGGTCATCGGAGCGGTTGAGACATGCTTTGGATCATTCCATCGCTACGGTCAATATTTGAACTTTTCCCATCCTCTCATCAAGGAAAAGTTCAATCCCAAGGCGTGCGCTTGGGCTTATGGCATGAATATTATTGATCTCGATGCTTGGAGGCGCGAGAAATCCACCGAGCAATACCATTACTGGCAAAACTTGGTAAGTCTACATATCTTGCTCTGTAAGTTATTCAAAGGCCTTTTAGCCTAGCCCCTGAACTATATGACATTTTGGTGCCTAAGCTAGTTTTTGGAGCAAAATTAATTATTTTCTTGCAGTGTGGTAACTCGCATTTTTATTTTTATTTATGATTTTAATACCTAGACGTAAAACATATTTACATTCAAATAACTTTGATCTTAATTATGCTCCAAATATAAGTCAAGGGATCAAATTATCTTCACGGATTATTGGCGGTAACAAGCCTTTATTAAATTTGAAGTACAGACACATAAATGAATTGCGTATCTGTATGCATATTTGAGTCCCAAGCTTAGAGCATTATTACTTATGTACAGAACGAGGATCGGATGCTATGGAAGCTGGGAACTCTACCACCGGGCTTGATCACCTTTTACTCAACCATGAAGTCATTGGACAAGTCATGGCACGTGCTTGGGCTTGGCTACAATCCCAGTATCAGCATGGACGAGATCAACCGAGCCGCGGTCATTCACTACAACGGGAACATGAAGCCCTGGCTCGACATTGCCATGAACCAATACAAGAATCTTTGGACCAAATACGTGGATAACGACATGAAATACGTCGAGATGTGCAATTTCGGTTTATAGAACAACACACAAAAGTTTCACCATGGAATGTCTTGGAGCTCACCAGGTTACACAATAAATCTCTCTCTCCCTCTCTCTCTCTATATATATATACATAGTGTTTCCCCGTCATATTTTACCCGTCGTCATATTGTGCCCTTGCACTCTCTCTCTCTCTCTCTCTCTCTCTCTCTCTCTCTCTCTCTGTTTCTTTTTCGGATCCTTGATTAGTTGCAAGTATAATCCACAAGAGCGAAGAAGCTCAGCGATTCTTTCTTTTTGGCGGAGAAATGGTGTCCCATAATTCTTTCATACATGGTGTTATGAAGTATGGATAGTGAGCAACAAAGATTGGGAATGATTGTACACGTTCGATATATATATTTATTCATTTTTGAACTTGCTTTGGTTCAATTTGATTGTTAAAAGTCCTAGGTACCTGAACCATAGATATATGGCATGTCATGAAAAAAGGCGCAGAGAACAAAGCTGTTGACAAAAAAAGTGCATTTGAAATTATCGGTTGGGAATCTGGTCACAATTATTATGCTTCAATAATTTTGATCCTATTAAAATAACCAAATTCGGCGAATAAAATCCCGCTGCAAATTTTGTTTGGCATATTTGAAATTGAAATTGAAGTTGTCATTGTGTTTGTATGGACGCTCATAATACCGATCAACTGTTATTTATGTCCCACCCTGAATTCTAAAGAATTTCTTTTGTTAATGCAATTCTCAAGTTAAATTATAAAGAAAAAGAAAAAGAAAAAGAAAGAGATTTGTGAGATTAAATAGTGCATATTATGAAAGTTCCAATAAGTTCTTTTCAACTCAAGTTTACAAGAAAGCCCATTTTTTTGTGTGATATTCTATATTTTCAAAATATTACTTTTATTCTCCTTCTAATGCTAGCATCCCATTAAAGCTGGTCATATAGGATTTCGGGGGATCACATTTCCCGTATTCTTAGTACCATGTGGGAAATGAGAAAAAATCTTATGAAATGTGGTATAGGAACTTTTGTCCCCGGAATCATCCGAGAAATGAGATGGAACCGGGATCCTCGTTTAGAACGATTTAGTATTATTTTTTTTAATTGTAGATATGAGATTTTTTTAATTGCATTCATAATTAAAGTAAGAAAAAAAAAATATGAGAATCCCGAAACCGTGAAATATGGTACCGGGAATTTCCGGTACCGTGGAAAATGGTTTCGGGATTTCCCGGTACCTTTTTTACGGTTTCGAGAGTCTCATTTCCTGCAAAATATGGGACGGACCAAGGGATCCCATTTCCCGGGTTCCACATGACCAGCTTTACTTCCCATGCTCACTAGTTATGGCACACAAAAAAAAAGTCTATTAATATCGAAATGAAAAAAATATGACAAAAGGTCTATTAATTGTTTTGTTTTTTTTATTGAGAAAATTAAATGAAGCTTCCTTTAAAAATAGAGTAAATTACTTTCAAATATAAATGAGTTACATCTAACAACACACAACATAGACATAAATCGGAATAAATCTAATATTAAGTGCATGTAATCGCCCGTCTTATACAAGCTTTCATGAAAAAAAGGAAGAACGAAAAACACATTAAAATTCGAGAACTCATAAAGCTCGTTCAAAGTACCCAAAATGGTTGATAGATAAATTCATTCAATCGAGGTCTGATGATTACGAAGAAGATGATTCTTCTGCCTTAATAGACAAAATCTATCATTTAACCCACAATGAGATAATGTATGACGGCTAATCTGTCTCCCATCAAAATCAAACTAAAAAATAACCAATATAAAGAGTTAGCCACCAATACAAAACTGGAGATACAAAGTGTTGATGTCGAAATCCGTTCCTCAACAATCACGATATTATATATATTATATTGAATATATCGACTTATTTATATGATGTGGATCTCAAGAATTCGTCGTAAATAGAATTGAATTTCGGAGTAATAACGAAGAACGACTTAGATAATAATAGAAACAAATTGAGGAAATAACTTTTATTATAATTGATCACGATCGTACATAGAACAACATAATATATTTTGGGAATACAGAATATTGAAGGTACAGAAAGATGATAATAATCTCTCCTGCGAGATCTGCTGTTTCCTTTATTTATAGATGAGATCGTCGCTCCTCTTCCGTCGATCTGGTGGACACGTGGTCGGTCTGGAGCGTTCTGCGATGCTGCATGCAGAGTGGTTTGGCCTATTCCTTCGCGGGGTGATCAGCTCGGCGACCGCTTCTTCCGGACTCGCGGGGTGGTCAGCTCGGAGACCGCTTCTTCCGGACTCGCGGGGTGGTCAGCTCGGAGACTGCTTCTTCGGAGCTGACGGGGCAGATGCTGCGAGCTGGTTTTTAGGTGTAATCCTAATCCGAGCGGGCTGGGCTTGGTTGGATTTTATTCACCAATCGGGGCCCAGGATATAAATCGGGCCTTTGAGAAATGGCCCAAATTACAAGGATTTATTCTGGTATCCACAATAAGTCCCCCAAAGCATAGTTAATTTATGCGAATATTAAGTGTGCTTTAAATTTCTGAGCCCGAATTTTCGAACTGAATCCCGAACTTGCATGTCCACGTGTCGTAGTCATGACGTTCATAATGACAGGTGTCAAACTGAATTTCTCCTTTCTAGGCTGAATCAGTTATGATTCCTACTTGAGTGGAATTTGAAACGACGCTGCCATCCCATCGCTATTAATAAATAGGGCTTTTCGCATTCTAATCGACTTACTCGTTTTTAATCCCTCGAAGATTCAAAATCAGGTATCTTTCGTCTTTTTTCACTCTCTCTTTATTTATTTTTTCGTCAGAGCTTATCTCTCTAGGCGTTCATTTCACTGGTTTTTTTTTTTTTTTTTTTTTTTTTTTCTGACCGGGTTACAAAAGGGTTTTCTTAAATGTCTATCCAAAGCACTCCAGAAAAGCTTGATGAGATTTCTAAGGACCTCAGAGGTCCCACCACGGTTTCTGAGGACGAACTCGTCGAATTTTTCGATGAATTTGATATTCCTCAGAACGTGGCCTTAGCCCTTCCTAGTCCCGAGTTTACAGCATCAGATACCTCTGCGGGCTATTGTTGCGTATATGAAATATTTTTCAGGGATTGCGGGCTGAGATTTCCTGTGGACCCTTTGCTTTTAGAATATCTAGAAGCCCTAAAAATATCCATTCCCCAAATGTGCCCCAATTTCCTTAGGAAAATATCTGGGTTGATTACCTTAGCCAAGGAGAACGAGGTCGAGCTCACGGTGGCCGACCTGGTTCGTTTAGGTCATATCAAACGTAACTCCAAACTTACCCCGGTTACATTTTATCTTGCTAATGTTGCGGGTCGAGGTGTTTTAGAGGGGTTACCTGAGAAAGACACTCATTGGGGTCGGAGAAGATTTTTCTTTGAGATAAATGAGCACTCGGTCGGCTCGTTTCATCAAAGGTTATGCCTCGAGTGGGCTTCTTCTCCGGGTATAGAATTAGGATTTGTCATTCGCTACTTGGTCTTTTTATGATATGTCAAGAATTGATTTTTGTGATTTTTTATATATATATATTTTTTTTACAGCGAAAATCACGGCGCCCAAGGTTGACGCGGAGTTCCTGGGAAAGCTCGAGGTGTTGCGAACTGGAAGTTCACTTCAACTCAGATCGTTTCGTCGAGTCGGGTTATTGGGCTCGTCCTGAGATTGATCGAGGTGTTCCTGGTGAGTATAACCTATTACTTTATTGGACTTGCAGAAGGTGTTGTATTGAAATGTTTAAAAATTTTTAACCATAGGCGAGGATTGCAAGCGGGGTGACATGGACGCCGAAGTTGACTATGTGGCTGAGAAGAATAGACTTCGTCAAGCCAAGAAGGATGCACAGAAAGGCGAGGTACCCCAAATCCTCGACGGTTCGGCCGCTCCAGAGCGAACAGCGGAGAAGGAAGATACTTGTGGGGCGAGCTCGCCTGGTCCGCCTGATGGTGTTGGAGTTGAGGGACTCGTTGAGAAGAGTCCTCAACCCGTCCAGGCTGATCCCGAGGTGGCGTTGCGATCGCCTGTGAGTGCTGTGAAGAGAAAAGCCGGGGTGGTTAAGCCGACTCCCGAGGTCGAGGTCGTGGCCAAGAAGGGCAAAGGAAAGAAGTCTTCGAAGGAGGGCGTTTTCATTTCGGCCGCCGAGGTGGAGAAGGAGGAGAAACAGGCTGCCAAAAAGAAAAAGAAGGAGAAGGTCGGCTACGTGGGAAGTGGTGGTGATGCGACTGTCGAACTGCCGGGATCAGTTGTTCCGATTGGGTCCGCCAAGAGTGACGGGATGGTGGATACTGAAGGGAGCTCGCTCCCAAAGAGTGCTGCTCCAAAGGAGAGGGGCGCGGTGATTGGTCCCGGCGAGCTGACTTCTTCGGGTCCCACGTCCCCTGACGAGGTGCCTAAATCCGACTCGAAGCCGAACAAAGTGGTGATTCACTTTGAGCGTAACCACCCCATCTACGAGGACGGCAGTTCGTCAGCCTTCCTGATGAGGCAGATCAGGTACCCTACTGCGCCTTTGGGCAAAGTAAGGGCTCTGAGGGGTGCTAACATCTATAGGGGGATGTCTATGGCGGCCACGAAGGTATTAACTATTATTGAGTTGTTTGTATATTATCCAAATTTTTTTTTTATATCGTTGCTGATCTCGTCTGGTGTTTGTCTTAATAAAGTATCAAGCAGAGATCAACAAGGGGGTTTATGCTTATGAGCACAAAATCCGAGTGGCGGAGAGAAGGATTCGCGAACTGGAACGGTCTTTGGAGGCTTCGAGGGAGCGTAACGCCGAGGTGAAAGCTTTGGAGGGAGAGGTGACCGGGCTCAAAGGCGAGCTGGCGAAGAAGGAGGACGAGCTGAAGCATGCTCGACTTGACCAAAAGATGCTCCGCGACCTTGGCATCGAGGCTTAGGCAGCTCGTTCAGAGTTGTCAGAAAAGGAGCGGCAGCTCAGCGTTGCTCAATCGGAGATCGAGGAGCACCGGGATCGGGTCACCGCGCTGGAGTCGAGCAACAAGGATTTGAGTGCCTTTGCCAATCGAGCTGCTGCTGACTTCAAGCGGGCTAACGCTCTTATCGCTCAGATGCAGAAGAGTGCCAAGATGATCAAGACTCAGGCTACTCGGTCTGGTCGGAAGGCAGCATCTGTGAAGTATCGGAGCATTATCTCTAAATACCAGGCTCACCTCGCAGCTCGTGAAAAGAAGGCTGTGATCGTGCGGAAGCTTGATCAGTGCCGTGCTGCGGCTGGGGTGCTGGAGGACGTGGTGGCTGGCGAACTCGATGATGCCACCGAGGTTCTTCAGGAGGCGAAGGACGATATTGCCAAGTTCACCGCGGATCAGTCCGCTGATCCTCTCCCCGACCTCGCAGTTGCGGAGGATGTGATTTTCACTCCATACTCGGAGCGGGTATCTCCCGATGGTGGCTCTGAAGATGTCTCGGTGGAGATGGACATCGATCAGTATGGCTCGAATGCTGGTCTGACTATGGCGGGAATTCCTGAGGGGACCGAGGTCGTCCAGGATGTTCCTGAGTCCGGAGCCTAAGGATTTTCACAGTTCATTCCAGTTGTTTTATTTTCTTTTGAATAATTATGAGCCCGTCTGTTTTTGGGCAAGACTATTATGCCTTTTTCTTTGTAATAATTATTTGCTCTGATGATTTTGGCCATGGGGTCGCTTTCATCGAGCTCGTACTCTTGTTTGACTCCGGGGTCGGAGTTTTTATTTGGCTTCTGTGCATTTGTGATTCCTCAATTTTTGCTAAGTCTTTTTATTTCGACTGCTCTTCTGTAGGATAGTTTGGATCCATTCGTTACACATGAGGAATTCTTCTCCGTACGTATGTATTAATTGAGTTCGTCACAGGCGAGCTTTCAGTTCGCTCAATATACTGCCGAGCTGATTGATCAGTCCGCTGCCTAGTCGTTTACAGGATTTTGCTAAGCCTTCTAACAACATTTAGCGGATGATTTATTGTATCAACTTGATCAGTCCTTATTCGCATTTCTCGGTGAACTATTTCGTTGATTATAGGTTGCGTGGGAACTGCTAAGCGTTTTTAGCTTGGTCCTTATGGTTTTGTTATAGGGCAGATTACAAACTGGATAATCAATCCTATGCCGAGAATGGTTCGGGTTTGCTTTTGAAAGAAACTGTTTTGGTCCGTAGTTGTTTCCTTTTCTTTTTCTGGTGATACGTTGTAAAAACTCGCGTCCCGATTGTGCTTTATGTGTGTCTGAATCTCCGAGGAGTGATGCCTTTATCTCTGCCCGCTGCTCGATGTTCATCGGACTGAGACGTGTTCTGATCATACTCTCGATTTGTGAAGTATTGTTTTATGTATTGGTTTTCAAGAGCGTGTGAATGGTCCTTTAGTGAGGTATTTAGACGCTTTGATGGCCTCGATGCCTATGGGAGGTGTTTGCGTTTTATTTTATCCCATCTTAATTTTCAGTATTTCAAAGGGATCCCATCTTAGTGTTACCCAATCATACTGAGAGCCTCGATGCTGTGAGGATATCAAGGGTCCGTCCTTGATCCTGTGAAGGTTGATGACTCGGTTGGTGGTGATGGGGTACCAAGCGGAGTCAAGAGTCCGTTACTCGTTGTCTGTCGCGTTACAGACCTCGTGTTTAAAACTTTGGATGGGGCTGAGCCTTGGAGTCAAGGTTGCCTACGTACCCAATGAATGGGATCAAGCCGTGACGTAGTTCGATTCGGGGTTCTACGTGGTTTAGACGTAGTATTTTTTTAAGTTTACGATGTTCCAAGACCTTAGAATGGGTGTTCCATTCAGAGTCTCTAATTCGTAAACTCCTGGGTGGACCATTTTCGTAATGCGGTAGGGTCCTTCCCAATTTGCTCCCAATTTTCCAGCGTTAGGCTCTGCTGTGTTCTGGAATGTTTTCCTGAGAACGAGATCTCCTACTATGAAGTGGCGGAAGCGTAGGTTTTTATTGTAGTGCCTGGCAATGCTCTGTTGGTATTGCAACATTCTGACCATAGCTCGATCTCTTTTTTCCTCGATGAAGTCGAGGGAATCGGAGAGTGCCAAGTTGTTGGCGTCTTCATTCTCGCGTGCACACATCGTCCTTATGGTTTGGATTTCGTGTTCTACAGGAATGACTGATTCGACACCGTGCACTAGAGAGAATGGGGTTTCTCCGGTAGGGCGCCGAGGGCTGGATCGATAGGCCCAAAGGGCTCCCGGAAGCTCGTCAGCCCATCGACCTTTCTTAGCGTCAAGTCTTTTCTTTAGAGAGTTTACGATAGTTTTATTGGTGGCCTCGGCATGGCCATTGCCTTGTGGATATCTAGGTGTAGACATTCTCAGTTCTATTCCGTGGTATGAGCAGAATTGTCTAAACCTTTTTGATATGAATTGGGAGCCATTGTCGGTGACGATCTCTTGTGGGACCCCGTGTCGGCATATGATGTCCTTCCATACGAAGGTCTGGACGTCGATATCCTTGATTAGGGGTAGGGCTTTGGCCTCCATCCACTTGGAGAAATAGTCGGTGAGGACTAATAAAAACTTTAATCCCCCGGGGGCGGCAGGCATTGGTCCGACGATGTCCATTGACCATTTCATGAATGGGTATGGGGACGAGATTGAAGACAGCGCCTCGGCGGGTTGCTTTATGTTTGGGGCGTGCCTTTGGCACTTATCACAACGTCGGGAGTGTTCTTCGTAGTCCTCCACCATCGTTGGCCAATAGTATCCTTGCCTTTTGATTTTTATGGCCAAGGCTTTTCCACTGGCGTGGTTCCCACAATCCCCTTCGTGGATTTCGGATATAATGCGGGCTGATTCGCCCTTGGAGATACACCTCAGATATGGTCCAGCGAAGCTCCTTTTAAAAAGAACATCGTTGATGATGCAAAATCTAGCGCAAATTTGTTTTAATTTTCGCCTTTTTGACTTGTCGTCGGGCGCATTTCCCTCTTTGATGTATTTCAGGATGTCGTCCCTCCAATCCCCCACTTCTATTGTCATTATTGTGTTAATGCTAATGGCTATAGAAGGTTGTTTGATTGATTCAACCGGAATGACTCTAGTGAGTCCGGGGTCTGATGTTGAGGCCAGAGCTGCTAAGGCGTCGGCGGATGTATTATCTCCTCTCGGGATCCTTGTGAGTTCGAAGGCTTCGAAGTTCTTTGCGAGGTCCCGTACTACCTTCACGTAAGCTTCCATACGTTCGTCTCTTGTTTCGAACTCTCCACTAAATTGGTTAGCAACGAGTTGGGAGTCGCAATATGCGCTTACTTTTTTTGTCCCGCAGGCTTTAGCTAGTTGCATACCTGCGATTAGAGCCTCGTACTCAGCTTCGTTGTTTGACGCGACAAAGTCGAGTCGGAACGATTGTTCGATTACCTCGCCATGGGGTGACACCAGACGTATCCCCACGCCAGATCCTTGTTTCGATGAGGCGCCATCTACGTTCAAGGTCCAAACACCCTCGTCGGGGTTGGTCTCGGTCACATTTCTCGGCAATTCCACAAGGAAATCAGCAAGAACTTGTGATTTTGCACACGTCCTTGCTCGGAATTCGATGTCGTATTCGCTTAACTCTACTGCCCATTTAGTCAACCTTCCGGATTGATTTGGACTGTGGAGGAAGGTTCGCAGCGGCTGGGTTGTCATTACAACGATCGTGTGTGATTGAAAATACGGTCTTAATTTCCGGGCTGAAGTGACGATAGCTAGTGCGAGCTTTTCCATAGCAGGGTACCTTGTCTCGGCGTCGACGAGGGATTTGCTAATGTAAAATACTGGTTTCTGGTCTCCTCGATCCTCTCGAACCAGAACGCCACTTATGGCAGCGTGCGACACAGCCACGTAGAGATAGAGTGGTTCTCCGATTGCGGGCTTCGCGAGGATTGGGGGTTTGGCCAAGTATTCTTTCAGCTCACGGAATGCTTTCTCGCATTCGTCGTTCCATTTTGACTCCTTGTTTGATTTCAGGAGCTGGTAAAAGGGTAAACATTTATCCGTCGACCGAGAGATGAAGCGATTAAGGGCAGCTATACGGCCTGTGAGTTTTTGTACCTCTCTCTTATTTCGGGGGGACGACATTTCGCGCAATGCGATGATTTGGTCAGGATTCGCCTCGATTCCTCGTTGCGTGACCAAATATCCTAGGAATTTTCCGGAAGATACTCCAAATGAGCATTTCTCGGGGTTCAGTTTCATTTGATATTTATTTAATACCTTGAAACATTCTTCCAAATGTTCGACGTGATCATCCTCTCGGAGTGATTTAACTAACATATCATCGATGTATACTTCCATATTCTTGCCGATTTTCTCGGAGAACATTTTGTTTACGAGTCGTTGATACGTGGCCCCGACATTTTTTAGGCCAAAGGGCATTACTTTGTAGCAATAAGTCCCTCTGTCTATGATGAATGCCGTTTTTTCCTGATCGTCCGGATGCATAAGGATTTGGTTGTATCCTGAGAACGCGTCCATGAAGGAGAGCATTTTGTGCCCAGCTGTGGCCTCGACCAACTGATCAATGTGTGGTAAAGGGAAGCTGTCCTTGGGACAAGCTTTATTGAGGTCAGTGAAATCGATGCACACTCTCCACTTACCGTTTTTCTTTTTTACTACTACGGTGTTTGCTAACCAATCCGGGTATTTTACTTCTCGGATTGATCCGGCTTTCAGTAGTCGCTCCACTTCGTCATTGATCACTTTGGACCTGTCGGGGCCGAGTTTTCGCCGTTTTTGTTTGATGGGTTTGAAGCTAGGGTCAACGTTGAGTTGGTGAGACATCACGTCGATGCTTATGCCTGGCATGTCCTCGGTGGACCATGCGAATGTATTTTTATTTCTTTTTAGGAAGGCTATTATATCCCTTCTTACTTTTCCTTTGAGCTCGGATCCGATCCCAACATGGTGATCTGGGTTAGATCCATCGAGCTGTACTTGGGTTGTTAACTCGGGACGAGGGGAATCTTGTTCTTCCACATGTTCCTCCCCTCCCTTTGTGTCTTGCAGGGTGGAAACAGTGGTTCCGACAGTCGTTAATTGCTATGGGGCACCGTTCAACAATTCTTTCTTTATTTTGTGGTTGCTCATGTAACACATTCGAGATGCTTCTTGGCTTCCACGGATTTCCGCGATCCCATTTGGAGTGGGAAAGCGAACACATTGGTGGTATGTGGACGGGACGACTTTCATACTGTGAATCCATGGCCTCCCAAGTATCATATTGAAGGGTGATGGACAGTCGAGAACCACGAACTCGACGAGCTTATTAATTCCGGCTGCTTGGACAGGGAGTTTGATTACTCCCATAGAGGGCGTTACCAGTCTGTTAAAACCGGTCAGCTCTGTTGGTTCTCTCTCGATGTCGATTTCGTCGATATTCATCCTGTTCAGAGTATTTCTGAAGATCGCGTCCACTGAGCTTCCTCCATCGATCAGGATCCGAGACACAATGCAGTTTGATACATCTAGTTCGACAACCAGGGCATCGTCATGTGGCGCGACCAGCCCCTTTACCTCACTTCCTTTGAAGGAGATTAACACTTCGTCTTCACCTTCCGTGGGAAGACTAGTAGAGGTGTTCTTTAGCTGACGCTGATGAGCCTTTATGGAGTTTATTGATTCCCTACAGAACTTCGAACCTCCAATAATGCAATCGATTCTAGGTTTTGTTTGTGGCTCGGGTTGAGTATCCTGCTCATCATTTCTTCCCCTTTTTCCGGGAGAAGGGTTTCCTCGGGGTTGTGAGTTGAAAGTCTTTTTCTTCGGAGGGGGTCCCAAGTCAATTCCTTTCAGCTCCCCTTTAGCGAATTTTTCTGCTAAGACTTTTCTCATTGTTTCGCAATTGAGCGTACTGTGGCCATTGCTTTTGTGGAATTCGCAATAAGCATTAGGGTCTCTAGTCCATTTCTTATTAGAGGCTTCGCTGCAATTCCCATCGTTCACATTGAACGCGAAGCCTGGTGGGGCCTCCGCTTTCTTTGGGATTGTATTCCCTTTCCTGTTGGGTCCTACCCCTTGCGAGTTCCCGGGGATTAGACTTCCCGGTGTACTTTTCTTGATACCATGTTTCTTAGCCAGGAAACTCCTTTCTTCTTCGGCTCTTGCGAAGTTCGATGCGCGGTGAATCGCATCTTCAATGGTAGGTGGCCTGTTGACTATCATCTCTTCTCGGAAACGAGAATCATGCCACAGTCCATTTTTTAGAGCGGTCAAAGCCGAATCGTTATCGATGTTCGGGATTTTTGCCATGATGCTTTTGAAGCGAGTCATGTAGCCTTTGAGGGACTCGGAATTGGTTTGCTGGGTATTCCACAGTTCTGCCATGGTGGCCTCGTCTTCAACGAGCATAGAGTAATGCTTAAGGAATTCGGTAGACAGTTTTTGAAAGCTGCTGATCGAGCCTTCCTCAAGCCTGGAGAACCAATCTAAGGCGGCCCCGGTTAGGTTTTCGGCAAACAGTTGACAATATCCTGCCTCGAGTTCGTGTTCATAAAGATGAGCTCGACCCATGGCAATTCGGAAGGCTGTCATGTGAGACTTAGGATTGGTCGTACCGGAGTACTTAGGGAGTCGGACCTTTCCCGCATCTCCAATCTTGACCCTACTAATCTCTTTTGAAAAGGGGGTTCGTCCTGTTTCGGCTACTAGACGGTCGATTTCAGGGGCCGAGCTAGTGGCAGAATGCATCTTTGAGTGAACAGCGCGAAATTTGTCGTCTACCATTTTGCGAAACAACTCCACTTCGGTCAGCTCGGGCCTGTTGGTCACGAGCTCGGATCCTCCTGGGGTCACGAAAGCGACGGCAGCAGCAGTACTAGTGACTGGCTGGTTTTGCGCTGGAGCTTTGTCTGAGCTCGCGGGGGAATCAGATGACGCGGGGAATCGGGCTAGTGGGATTTCCCTTTCTTCAGCGCCAAGTGGACGAAGTGCGGTCTGAGGTGGCGATCCTCCCGGGGGAGGAGGAATCCTGCTGGAGCTCGGCAAGGATCCCGGGGTGATCACTCCGGGATGTGAATACATCCCTGGCTGAAACACTGGGTAGGATGATCCTATCCTTGACGGGGTGACCGGGATCCTAGAGAAATCCAAACTAGTCACCGTCGGGAGAGCTCGATCCCCTGTCTCTAGGCCGACAGGTCGAACTGATGAGTTCGCGATTTCAACTACAGCCTTATCGGCTGCGTACGCGGCTCTGAGCGCGGCCTGTTCGGCAGCCAGCGATTCCAAGGCAGTCCGGGTAGATTGCTGGAATTCTCTATTCTCGGTCGATCCAGCGACCAGAGTTTCCAAAAGAGATTTGATCTCGGAGGTAACCTCTCGATTCATCTCATTTTGTTCATTTTCGTTAGCCATACTTCGTGATTTGAGATTAACTCAATTCTTCGAGGTTAGAATTCTTGATTTCGAGTTGTCCCACAGACGGCGCCAAATTGTTGATGTCGAAATCCGTTCCTCAACAATCACGATATTATATATATTATATTGAATATATCGACTTATTTATATGATGTGGATCTCAAGAATTCGTCGTAAATAGAATTGAATTTCGGAGTAATAACGAAGAACGACTTAGATAATAATAGAAACAAATTGAGGAAATAACTTTTATTATAATTGATCATGATCGTACATAGAACAACAGAATATATTTTGGGAATACAGAATATTGAAGGTACAGAAAGATGATAATAATTTCTCCTGCGAGATCTGCTGTTTCCTTTATTTATAGATGAGATCGTCGCTCCTCTTCCGTCGATCTGGTGGACACGTGGTCGGTCTGGAGCGTTCTGCGATGCTGCATGCGGAGTGGTTTGGCCTATTCCTTCGCGGGGTGATCAGCTCGGCGACCGCTTCTTCCGGACTCGCGGGGTGGTCAGCTCGGAGACCGCTTCTTCCGGACTCGCGGGGTGGTCAGCTCGGAGATTGCTTCTTCGGAGCTGACGGGGCAGATGCTGCGATCTGGTTTTTAGGTGTAATCCTAATCCGAGCGGGCTGGGCTTGGTTGGATTTTATTCACCAATCGGGGCCCAGGATATAAATCGGGCCTTTGAGAAATGGCCCAAATTACAAGGATTTATTCTGGTATCCACACAAAGTTTTGCCTCCCTCCCAAGTTGAAATCACGTCGGGTGTTCGAAACTCCGAGAGGGAGCGCCGGTGGCGGCGATTTTTAGAAGAAGAGCTTAGGTTGTTTGTTTGTTTGTTTTTTTTTTTTTTTTTTTTTTTTTTTTTTTTTTTTTTTTTTTTTTTTCTTAAAGACAGAAGCCGCTATATTATTTATTTGTTTATTCACTATTATCACTAACTGTTTAGTTAGTTGGGGGATAAAAATCGTCTTCATCACGATTCACGACTATATAAACATCTATTTATATATTTAATGACATATCTTTGTGTGATGATTAAAATAATATTTCCTATATCCCTAATACACTTGTAAATTGTAATACCAAAATAATAATAATAATAATAATAGTAAGAGGCATGAGATATTCTCACCAACCCACGACCTGTCCACCTAACGAACTCAGAGTGGCCAAGATTGACCACTTTTTTTTCATCGCTGCTTTCAGACTATAAGACCACCAACAAACACTCACCAAAAAAAAAAAAAAAAAAACCCAGATCGAAAAATTTCTTCTTTTCCTCTGCATCCTTTCTCGCTTCATCGATCGAACAAGCAATCTATCAGGTTCGTGCTCTTCTACTTTCTTGGCTGTCGTCAACTTATTCACTTTCGTATATTCATGGCATTATTGGTTGTGAAGAGTCGTAGTTAAGGATAACCACTTTTAGATTTTATTATATATAACTCTGATTCTCTATATTCAGATCCGTATATCTGATACTTTTTCTTCTCACGGTATTGGTTTGCATGTTTCTCCACGGAAAATTCCTTTGAATCTTAGTCCGATCGATCCATGTAGTTTATCGTTTTGGTTGGTGATTGAGAGACGTCGTAATTTTAATTTTTTTGTTGTTGTTGAGAAGTTTCGGATCGTAAAGTTGTGTCGTTGCCTTTTATCATAAATATAACAATCGATCCTTCTAATGGTACTGAATACGAGATTCGGTAGCATATTTTATTTTTTATTTTTTTGATGATTGGATAAACCCATATATTTGTGATAGGAAGAGAAGAAAATGGCAGCGCAAGTATCGAGAATCGGGCTGGCGGGTCTGGCGGTGATGGGGCAGAACTTAGCCCTGAACATCGCGGAGAAAGGGTTCCCAATCTCGGTGTACAACAGAACGAGCTCGAAGGTGGACGAGACGGTGGAGCGGGCGAAGAAAGAGGGAGACCTGCCGGTGTTCGGGTTCCACGACCCGAGGGCGTTTGTGGAGTCTCTCCAGAGGCCGAGGGTGGTGATCATGCTGGTGAAGGCGGGAGCCCCCGTGGACCAGACCATCGAGACCCTCTCCGCGTTCATGGAGCCGGGGGACTGCATCGTCGACGGCGGCAACGAGTGGTACGAGAACACGGAGCGGCGGGAGAGGGCGGTGGCGGAGCGCGGCCTCCTCTACCTCGGGATGGGAGTCTCGGGCGGGGAAGAGGGGGCCCGCAACGGGCCCTCCCTCATGCCCGGCGGGTCCCGCCAGGCCTACGACCACATCGAGGACATAGTCCTCAAAGTCGCGGCCCAGGTCGACTCCGGCCCCTGCGTCACCTACATCGGCCAGGGCGGCTCCGGAAACTTTGTCAAGATGGTCCACAACGGGATCGAGTACGGGGACATGCAGCTCATCGCCGAGGCCTACGACGTGCTCAAGTCCGTCGGGAAGCTCTCCAACTCCGAGCTCCACGCCGTCTTCTCCGAGTGGAACAAGGGCGAGCTCCTCAGCTTCCTCGTCGAGATCACCGCCGACATCTTCAAGATCAAGGACGACAAGGGCGGCGACGGCTACTTGGTCGACAAGGTGTTGGACAAGACCGGGATGAAAGGGACCGGGAAATGGACCGTCCAACAAGCCGCCGAGCTCTCCGTCGCGGCCCCCACCATCGCCTCCTCGCTCGACTCGCGCTTCCTCAGCGGGCTCAAGGACGAGCGCGTCGCCGCCGCACAGGTCTACAAATCCCTTGGCGCTGATGTGGCGGCCGAGCAAAACGTCGACAAGGCCGCGCTGGTGGACGATGTGAGGCGGGCCTTGTACGCGTCAAAGATCTGCAGTTACGCGCAGGTAAACTCGGGATTCCAGACCAAAATCCATAGCTAAATAAAAAAGAAAAAAGAAGCCGGTGTTTACGTGTGTGTGTGTGTGTGTGTGTGTGTGTGTGTGTGTGTGTGTGTGCGTGCAGGGAATGAATCTGATACGGGCGAAGAGTGCGGAGAAAGGGTGGGGGCTGAAGCTGGGGGAGCTGGCACGGATATGGAAAGGGGGGTGCATAATCCGGGCGGTGTTCTTGGACAGGATCAAGCAGGCGTACGACAGGAACGCTGAGCTGGCGAACCTGCTGGTGGACCCGGAGTTTGCTCGGGAGATGGTGGAGAGGCAGTGTGCGTGGAGGAGGGTGGTGTGCCTGGCCGTCAACGCGGGGGTCTCCACTCCCGGGATGTCGTCCAGCCTCGCCTACTTCGACTCCTACAGGAGAGACACTCTGCCCGCTAACCTCGTGCAGGCCCAGAGGGACTACTTCGGGGCCCACACCTACGAGAGGACCGACTGCGACGGCTCTTTCCACACCGAGTGGTTCAAGCTCTCCAAGTACTGATCATACTCCATTTTTTTTATATTTTCTTTTTGGAATAAATCTCTCCCTTGTGTTATTTGATTTGAATGTTTGATTCCGCAGATAGAGAAATCTATCTCCAATAATGACTTTTTTTTTTTTCGAGTATGGTGATCTCTTATATTTCTCGGTTTAGTTGCATATAGGTTCAAATTCATCCAGCTCAAGGCCTCGTGTTGCTGTTTTGTTCCTTTTTCACTCTGAATTCTGATGAAATTTAAACCACGCCGCTCTATCACTCTCTTTTCCCTACTAACATATCCCCCAAATATTGCTTTGCTTGTATGTTTGATGAGTCAGTGAATGTGTCACAAAAACAAACACTCTTCACTTTCTGTGGTCGGCAAGCTTGGCCCAGAAGTAGAATTTATTTAACATCAATTCAGAAGCAAGTGTAGTTCAGTGGTTCCACCGTATACTCGACTCGCTGTGTTGTGCGAGTGTACCGTCGGATTCATTCAGTGACTCCCAAAAAAGGGGCGTTAGGTCATATGATCCCCGGTGCGAGGAAACAATTGTGTTTTACAGAGCCAATTCCTAAATCGAGGATTCAAAATTACACGTTTTTTATAACAAAAAAAAAGGGAAGAGAGTTCTCTTGTTTCTTGAAGAAACTTTGAAACTTACTGAGGTATTACTTGTGACGTTCATCATCGACTTATCAAGGAACTTACTTATTCGTGTAGTTATTCGTTTGTAACATCCTCATTATTCCAAGGTTCGCGTCTCTCTAGTTGTTGGGTTACAGAACTTGAAGATCATATTTTGTGAAGGCACCAACATTGGTTCCAGGTCACCGTCACAGTGTTGCCGTGATTCGTATCATTTGGTATCAATGCCGATCGAGTTCATCAAGGTTCTATATTTCATTAAGTGGGCTTAAAAATTGATTAAATATCAAGATTAGACCCTAACTTTTTAAAATATCTAAAAATGGACTTTTGGACCCAAAACGGACAAATATACCCCTGTCCTCTATTTGAACTCATTCGCGCCTCTCTCCCTCTCTCCTCCATTTCACTCGTTCACTTCCAAAACAAAGAAAAAACTGAGAACTCCTACGATATTGTACGACGGCATACGATCTTGTACGAGCCAGTACGATATAATACGATAGAGGACGATGGCGTACGATGGAAACGCTTCAATCTTCGGCGGCGGTGAAACACAGAAATCCCGAGCTCAAAAGTCATCTAAAAAGGTAAGTTTTCAACTAATTTGTTGTTAAATGTCTTTGGAAATAGTTAGAATAGGGTTTATGAGTTAGTATTAATCTTATTTGAGTTGATTTGAGTTGATTTGGGTCGGATTTAGAATGTTAGGGTTTGAAATTAGGGCCAGTGTACGATGAGATTGATGCATCGTACGATGTCGTACGATGCTGTACGATGTCGTACGATGAAATTCATAGAGCTCTACGATGCGATACGATGGTGTACGATGGGTTTATGTTTTCTCAAAAATTGTCGTACGACTTTGTACGATGTCGTACGATGCGGTACGATGCTATACGATGATTTTTTAAAAAACTTTAATTTCTTGTTTTACGATGATATACGATGCTGTACGATGCTATACGATGATTTTTTAAAAAAAATTAATTTCTTGTTTTATGATGATATACGATATTGTACGATGCTATACGATGATTTTTTAAAAAAATTTAATTTCTTGTTTTACGATGATATACGATGCTGTACGATGCTATACGATGATTTTTTTGAAAAATTTAATTTCTTGTTTTACGATGATATACGATGCTGTACGATGCTATACGATGATTTTTTTAAAAAAATTTAATTTCTTGTTTTGTGATTCTGATTTAATTTTGTTGTTTTTTTAGGACAATTTAAACTACATATACAACGTCTCATTCCCGGGGCGTATCACGTACGGTGGGACGGGGATCTTGAAGCTTGTACGGAGTAGATTCGATGAGCTCGGGACAAAAGAACGAATCCTCGGGACTCCGTTCGAGCAATTTTTTACGGAGAGCGAGCTTGGTTTCTCACTGGTGCTCGTACATACTCTCCTTCAGAAGAAGATCGAGGCGACAGTACGCGGCGAGATACATTTTGGTATCGGAGGCAAACGGGTACGATTTGGACGCCTCGAGTACGCACTCGTCTCGGGGATGACTTATGAAGACGGTCCGACCAAAGCCGAACAAGACGAGCGAAAGAACGATGGATTGATCACGGATCACTTGAACGGCGTTGCCGGAAGCAAGTTGAGCGCGTTGATCAACGCGTTCACCATATGTCGAAGCCCTGACGCTGCGTTCAAGCTCGGGCTGCTCGTATTCGTCTACGGGTATCTTCTGGGGCAGCCGGCCAACAAAGCCATCGAAGAAAGGTGGCAGAAATTTCTATACATCGTTCAAGACCTCCCCTTCTTCTTCAAGATGCCTTGGGGAAATTTGAGTTGGGCAGAGACGTATTCCAGCTTGTCGGTGAACCTACGGCGTTATCAGGAAACGCTGCAAAAGAAGTTGAAGGACAAGCCGGATGTGGCACAGAAAGAGGCCAAGTACACATTGACGGGTAATCTCCATATCCTTCATTACTGGGCGTACGAGGCTATCCCAGAGATCGGGATGAGGTTCGGGTCGAACCAGGGGATTCGTGTGCCCCGGATGCACTCGTGGTCTAGTAATGTGCTCATAATGGGCAAAGACATCGAGGCGGTCTTGAATAAAAAAACGGTAACTTTTTATTATTTATCGTTTATTAATGTATTTTACATTATTTTGGAATATTGGTAACGTTTATTAATGTATTGTAGGTGGGTGTTCTTCAAATGCTGAGACCAAGGGCACCAGAGAAAGAAATGTTCACTCTCCTCGAGACACAGACGAGCAAATGTCTGTATCCCATAGACGTCGAGGGCGAAGATGCGACAGAGCCGCGAGACATCGAAGAAGAAATAGATCGAGTCGCGACTGTTGCAGAAGATGCCATCGTCGGAGACTCCGACGACGAACACGTGTCAGACACTCCACGTGTTCGTCTTGCTAGTCCGACCACTCCCGCAATGGGATCGAGGCCTACAGCGACCTCTCGCGCCGACATTCCCGAGGCCTTTGTCATAACACGGGAAATGTGGGGAGAAATGCGAGCTTCCCAAGAACAACTGCGAGCATCTCAAGAACAACTGCTAGCATCCCAAAAACGAATGATTCAGTCACAAGGGATAGTCTTACGTTCTCTTGCCACGACCGGCCGTAGAGTTGAGCGCATGAGTGTTAGACAGGTTAGAGTTTAAATTTAATTTAACGTTTTAAAGTTGAGTTTAAATTTAATTTAACGTTTTAGAGTTAAGTTTAAATATAATTTAACGTTTTAAAGTAGAGTTTAAATTTAATTTAACGTTTTAAAGTTGAGTTTAAATTTAATTTAACGTTTTAGAGTTACGTTTAAATATAATTTAACGTTTTAAAGTAGAGTTTAAATATAATTTAACGTTTTAAAGTTGAGTTTAAATTTAATTTAACGTTTTAGAGTTACGTTTAAATATAATTTAACGTTTTAGAGTTAAGTTTAAATATAATTTAACGTTTTAGAGTTAAGTTTAAAATTTAGAGTTGAGTTTAAATTTTAGAGTTGAGTTTAAATTTTTTTGACAAGTTTAAATTTTGTGACATATTTTATTACTTTGACTTTCAGCTTTCTATGTGGAGGAGGCTGAACATTTTGTTCGAGGACGCAACGGGCTTGCCTGGGGGTGAAATTCCCACGACCCAAGATGATGGTCGTAAACGCCGGACCCCTCCTCCTCCTCCTCCTCCTCCTCCTCCGGCGGCTAGTCAAAAGCCGGCGTCTCCATCGCATGAGGCAGAGCCGTCTTCTACGCATCGCGAGTCATCGAAGAAGTCAGAGCCGTCTTCTACGCATCGCGAGTCATCGAAGAAGTCGAAGAAGCCATCTTCAACGCATCGCGAGTCGTCGAAGCGATCGGAGATCAGGCCGGTGTCTTCTCCCAGGTTGTCGACGTCTTCGTCGAGTCCTCGTAGAGAAGACATTTCGGATAAGCTACGCCCGCTCACAACTCCTCTAAGGAAAAGACAGAAGGCACAGCTTACTCCGGCACGTCCAGATCGGCAAGTGCGACAGAAGACGTCGCGTTGGGCCGAATTCACTGATCCGACGAGGCCCAAGTATTTGGAAAAGTCGATCCCCAAGTTCAAGCCGTTGAAGGACGCGAAGCAAAAAGAGTTTGATAATTTCGTTAAGTGGTTGCGGATAAAAAAGTGGGACGGCAAATTCATGGAGTCTGTTCGACTGAAGACGTGCGACGCAGACACGATTTTCTTCGACACGATATTGACAGAAACCAGATGGCTACATGATTCGGTACGTTATTATATAATTTCACTTTTTCCAATCAATTTAAAATAACGCTATATGTTTGTAATGTCTCAGCATATTGATGCTATGATTCACATGGTTCGGGCTCGCCAACGAGCTCTCGACGGTTATCGGCAAGACGTCCAAATCATGGATTGTCGGTGGGTCCAGCACGTGTACGGCCGATTCAGAACGGAAGAAGCGAACATCAACAAGGCCATCGAACTGGGAGCAGAGCCCGAACCCGTGGACTGGGACATGAGGGCAACTATTAGCCCGATGACTGGGTATAGGGACGCCGATATTTTGCCTTGGGATGGTGCTCGAGAGATCATGTTCGTCGTGAACTTCCAGAACCTTCATTGGTTCACATTTCGGATCGACATCGAGGCCTGGACCATTACCGTCTTCGACTGCCAAAAGGAGCTCATGCAGTCGTCGAGACATCAAAAGGACTTCACTGAGCTGATGGAGGTACGTAAAATGTTATGTTATTCACAATTATTACCTTAGAGCAACAATTAATTAAATTATAAGGGTTACTTAACATTGTTAAAATGTTTATTATTCAGACTTGGAGTCGAGCATTTGCTAGGGTTGTGGCCATAGGTGGTTTCTTCAAGAACCATCCCCACTCTTACCGGGATAGTGAGCATGGTGAAATTAAGTTCACTGTGCCGACGTGGATCGTCGATGACAAGGTCCCACAATGTGCTTACAGGTAAACAATTATCTTTTTATTGACAAGTTATTTTACAAGTTTGTTTATTTGTACAAAAAGTTTTTTTTACTAGTTATTTGAACTTTTTTTTGACAACTTTCTCTAAACAATCATGTTTTTATTGACAAGTTATTTTAGAAGTTTTTTTTTTTTTTTTACAAGTTTTAATTGACAAGTTATTTTAGAAGTTTGTTCTTTTTTTCAAGTTATGTTTCAACTATTTGTGACAATTTCTTTTACTTATTCTTGTGTTGTAGCGGTGATTGCGGGATGTTCGCATTGAAGTATGTCGAGCACGTAGTACTGAACGAATCATTTGACACTCTTCAAAGTGCGAATATGAGAACGTTCAGGAAGAAATGGTGAGTGGACTTATTCTACAACCACCTTATCCCGTGATTTTGTATTTTCAGATGTTTATTTTTTTATCTTTTTGGTTTTCTATGTAATAGTACCTTATAAACATATTATCGAGATGGTTTGTTGACTATTGTGTTTTTTATTGTACCTTATAAACATGTAATTCAATTAAAGAGATTCACAAAAAAAAACATCAAAAATTCACACATTCACAAAGGGTTTAGAACTCGAGACATTTATAAAGAACTAAAGTTGCATCTTGACGCCACTGACAAGCTTGCTTTTCCATCATAGCTTCATGTAGGATTAGGATAGTGTGTAAATAAATTAGTAACTAACTAACTTGTTCATTCTAGATTAGGATAGTTTGTTACAAATAATCAATATTCTAGTTTTTTTTTTTGAGATTCTAGCAAAAGTTTCCTTTTATTAAAAAAGAAAAATAGCTCACTAAGCTGAATTAAATTAAATTAACTAAAATAGTTAAATTCAGTTACTTCGAACTGGTGAGCTATTTTTTTAATAAAATGAAACTTTGTCCCGTATAAAAAGGTCCATGAGACGGATGACACTCCATTAAACAAGATAAAAAGGTGACTCAAATAAACGTTAAAGTTTTAAACTTAAAAATAAAAATAACACACAAAGTCTAAAGTTTTAATCCCTCCAAGTGCATGTTTTTCTGTTATGTCCCCTACCACCACATTTCCCGCATTTTCGCTGCACGACAATCTTTTCACCTTGAGATGGGTATCGATTAATTCTTCTTCTTCCTTGTTTACTTTTCTTCGGTCGACCGGCTTGCTTCTTTTCAACGGGTTCCGAAACTTTCATGTTTTTTATCTCATCCGGGACATCCCATTGATCTTCATTGCCAACCGGATATATGGCTTCCTTGTACATCTCAATCCACGTCTCCTTCAAATAAAAGTCACTACATAACGAGTACACGTCCACGCTTCGATGTTGGGCTGCTGCGATAGAATGCTCGCACGGGATATTCAATTGTTGTGGTAGTCCGCAAGTGCATGTCTTCACCATAAGGTCTACATCGAAATCACCTCTTATGTCTTTGACATGACATTCATATAGACCAAGTCCGTACGCATTGACGAACTGTGCCTTATTATTTAGCTGTGCGAGATCATTTTGCCACGTTGGTGTCAATTTTGTGTTCAACTTGTTCGCTATCTCTTCTCGTTCAAAAAACCAAGTTTGGAGTGTGAATCGAATAAACTCGAGCAACGTCGTAACGGGAAACGTCCTCGCATTCCTTGTTTTGTTGTTGAAGCTTTCTGCGTTGTTGCTCGTCATTAGGTCGTACCTATATAAAACATACTTGATTTATATAATCAACGACATAAAAATTTCAGTACAAAAGAAGTTCTAGACTCTTACCGTTTTCCAGGAAAGAAAGCTCTGGCCCACCGATCGACACCAACTTCTTCAAGATACTTTGCCATCTCGACATCCTTACGTCTCAACTGTCTAAAATTAGCTTCGAATGCTGTTTTACTGAAGGCGTAAGCCGCATCGTAAAGTTCAAAGTGACAATGGTCTGTCTTGAACTTGTGTTGGACATTCAGTTGTAAATGATGGTAACATGCTCCGTGAGGGATACCAGGAAACACAACCTCGACACCATGTATGATGCTAACGTGGCGATCGGATATGAACGCCAAATTAGGTACGTCTTCACCGATAGCTTCTCGCAATCTTCTCAAAAACCAAATCCAAGAAGCATGACACTCGCTATCTACAACTCCGAATGCAAGTGGATATAATTGTGAATTCGCATCCATTGCAATTGCGCAAAGCAACTGTCCCCCGTATTTTGTCTTCAGAAATGCACCGTCCAATGCTATGACCGGCCGACATGCTTTGAAGCCTCTACGACACGCCCCAATGGAAAAGAAAGCATACTTGAATTTATCACCATCTCGCACAAAGTCTGTTAACGTCCCAGGATTCTTTTGCTTCAACATGTACAGCCAAGACGGTAACTTCTGGTACGATTGTTCCGGCGTACCCCGCACGTACCCAATAGCTTTCTCCCTGGATCTCCAAGCTTTCAAATACGATATGTTCACACCCCATCTTGTCTTCACTTCTTCCCTGACGTTATGCGCCGAATACTCCGCCATAGAATTAATTGAGTACTTGTCTTTAAATACGTGACCGATGACCCATGGTGCCGCTCCTCGATGGCCCTCTGTTCGAACAACACGCCCACATGAGTGTTTACCCTCGTACGACGTAATCTCCCACATCTCAAACCACTGCACGACACCCCTCAACCTCCATGTGCATCTCTCGTTTTTGCATAGAACATACCATCTCTTTTTCGAAGAAGATTTCACTCTAAATTCGAAATTATGTTTCAACGCGTACAAGTGGATATGTTTCTTCAGTTCATGCTTGTTTTCAAATTGCTGCCCAATATATATTTCTTTAGAGCTACCTGTTACTTTCAAAGGTTAGTTAAACAATATGTGGTTTCATATTATACTTGAATCTCATTTGAATCCACTTAAATTACCTGTAGAAGAATGACTTGGATAATGACTCGGGTTTTCCTTCACAACATCATCGGCGCTGAACTCGGGTGCTTTCCATGAATAAGGAACGATAGGTGATCCGATCATCGGAGGCTCACGCTGACATTGACCCGATGGTTCACAATGACCCGTTGGTACCGTAAACGTTTCCACAAATTCTTCATATTCTTCGGGATTGGCAAATTCTTCAAATTCTTCACCTCTACCATTGTTATCTCCGTCATATCCATCACTATTCTCTTCATCACCATCGCAACCTTCGTTTTCATCACCTTCGCCACCTTCGTTTTCATCACCTTCGCCATCTTCGTATTCATCACCATTGTGTCCATCATATTCGTCACTGTTGTGATTACAATCTCTATCACGCCAGTATACTTCGTCACCGTTTCCGGCACCCTTGTACTCGTTAAACAAGTCATCGTCACAGCCACCGTCTTTGTTTTCAATTATAGGATCTTTTTTTCGATCCTCGATAACAAGAGTATTCCGTCTCTTCTTCGGTTCATTGCGAGACACCATTCCAACTTCCACATCTTTCCCTTTACATAGTCCTCGATACGCAATAGGTGCAATGACCTCGATCTGTTTCGGTACCAAACTTACACAGAGTGGAAATCTATTACGATATTTGTGCTTCATAAAATGCGAAACATCACCATTGTCCTTCAATACGGCAGGACCTACTGGAATTGTACCGACTTCGTATGGGACTTCGAGTTTTAAGTCGAACGCGAATCTGTCTAACTCGAACTTCTCGTATAAGAAATCTACTAACTCCGTGTACGTTACCTCTTTCGGAATTACGAATGCACGAAATTCTGCATTGGTGAAAACCCATTGGTGTCCTTCCTTCTCCCAAGTGCCGTTAATCATGACAAAAACTGCAAAAAAAACAGTCAAACTATGCAAAATAAGCTTCTATATCGCACATCATCGTACTGCATCGTACAACATCGTACACCATCGTACATCATCTTACTGATAGACATCGTACTGCATCGTATACCATCGTACAGAATCGTACATTGTAAAAGAGGCATCGTACGGCATCGTACAACATCGTATACCATCGTACACCATCGTACAGAACCCAATTTTTTTTCTAAATTTCATCGTACACAAATTTAAATTTCATCGTATACCATCGTACAAACAAGTTAAACCCAGATTTTGGACTTTGTTTTCAGATCTGATCGATTTTTTATGCTACATTCTATCATATACATTCATAAACTTTGTAAAAATGATTAAGTTAGTAATCTTACCCATGATTCTTTTGAAACCCGCTTAAGTAGAGAGGATTTGAGTGGATTTGAAAGAGTTTGAGCGAGTGTGAGAGTGAGAGTGAGAGGGAAAGGCTGAGCTGATATAGTCTCAGGGGCATTTTTGTCCATTTTCGGTACAAAAGTCCATATTTAGATATTTTTAAACATTAGGGTCTAATCTTGATATTTAATGGATTATTAAGCCCAATTAATGAAATTTCTATATATATATATATATATATATATATATATATATATATATATATTCTATCCTAACTTTTTTAGTTTTCCGAAATTGTTTTTGGGTAAAAATTGAAACAATCATGACTTTGATTATAATATCAAATTTAGGCGTTCAATATATCTAATCGAAGATCTTTCTGTGCTATATTGATTTGAATAAGGGTTTAATTACAAAAAGTGATTCTTCTTTCTTTTCCGAGTCCCTAAATCATTTTGCACAGTTTCAACTAAATTTCTTAGTTTCCTTAATTTGTTTCCATCTTTCCAGCCTTCCTTTCTTTAGTTTCCTGTTTTTTTTTCACTACTTTCCTTTTTTTTTTTTTTTTTTTAAGTTTCATTTTCCATAGGAAAAAAAAAATAAAAATAAAACGGATATACAAAAGATTAAGATAAAAAAGAGATAGATCTGAAGGAAAAAAAATTCCGAAATAAAGAAAGCCACACGATTTTGATTGAATATTTGGATACGTTGCGTTGTGTTGTGTCGCAATTGATTGTGTTTGTTCATTTTTGTTGATCGTGTGTTTTCACTAGTTTACCTTTTTATGACTCTTCTTCAATTTCAAAAGAAATGAGTTGTAGTTGAAAAAGGCAAGAGAGAGTGAGTTTATCAAAAGATAAAAGACAATAATATTGAGTGTAAACATGAGCGAAATTGAGTGACTATCACCCCCGAGTTAAACACGTGAGTGAGTGATGTGAGGCCTTACAAGTGCAAGCAATCTATGGGAAAGTTAAACGATTATTTCATCGAGAAATACGGGTCTTTAGGTGATCGCCTCGATGGATTGGAGCGCAACGCACCACGAAGGAATAGAGACTAATGTGTTTGTGGATTCGACATCAACATCAGCAACATCAAGATGCAGGATCACGAGTTTCAAGGGCGAAATGACCCTGATCAATATATAGATTGGGAGCTCAAGATGAAACGAGTCTTCCCTGATCATAGAGTACTCCGAAAGAAAGAAGGTGAAACTTGCAACCATTGAGTTTATAGATTGGTTTAAAATGATGGTATAAACAATGTTTGAGAAGGAAGTGTGAGGGAGAATGTCCCATTGACAGTTAGGTCGGGATGAAGAGAATGATACGGCAGCAATTCATACCGCGAATCAATAACGACAAAAGTTACACAAGCAGATGCAATGGCATGAAAACAAAAGAGTCGATCAAGTGGAAGAATTTTTTCAACCACAAAGTCTTAAACTAAAGAAAGGATTAGAATCTTTTGACAAAGTATGCACCATTACGATGAAAAATGAATTTTGCAACCTTCACTACCTGTGCCACGAGCAGGTTAATTACAAAAATGTTCATATGCCAAAGGTGCCGAAAAAAAAGTAGTTGTCTTGAAAGATGAACTGCTTGTGGAGAGAAAGTTGTTGCAGAAGAGAAATTACTAGAGGAAGAAGAAGTGTCTATCGAGGATCATGTGGTGAGTACGTTGATTTAGGAAGCTTCACCGAAAATACACGTTCAACAAATGAGGTGTACGATTTCCAAGAGAAAAATAAGTCGAAGCTGACTCACGAGTAAAAGAGTTCAATAGGTCTCCATCCATCGGTGAATTTAGCTATGTACAAGATTTGATGACAAACTTTCTTCAAGAGAGGGAGCATGATATGATCGCAAGTGCGAGGAAATAGGAATGCTTTATACAACCAATTCCTCATTTGAGGGTCCAAGACTTTAAAGAAGAGTTTCACAGATTAAGCCTAGATGAATAATAAAGTTGGATTACGTTTTTTATATAATAAAAGTAACAAAATTCTCTTTGTTTCTTGAAGAAACTTTCAAACTTATCAATGTATTACTTGTAGCGTTCATCCTCGACTTATCAAGAGAACTTACGCATTATTTTTGGCTTCCTTGTTATTCCAAAGTTTGCATCTCTCTAGACGTTGGGTCGCATATTTACCGAACTTGAAGATCCTGGTTCGCAAAGTCACCAATATTGGTTCAAGGTCACCATCACAATGTTGGCGTTATTACTCATATAATTAGCACAGTCTGAGCATATTCTCGGACCCTCCGAGCACATGCTCGGACCCTCCTAGTCAAACTAAGAAAACAAAAATGTGGCCGCATCATAATTTAAATAATAATCTCCCGAGAACACGTGCTCATTGGTTACCTTAGTAAAACTGACTACTAAGCGATTATGCAAAATAACCACCCACTTACAAGAAAAAAAAAAGGGAAGTTACAAAATAACTACCACATCATGGGCTTGATCACCCCATGATCTTCAAACTCAAGTCCATAAAAAGGGAAGCAAAGCAACAAAGAAAGGGACTACGGAGAAGTACACGCCAGAAGCGTCACATATCGAAAAGCACCCCCATTTACATTCTATCTTGTACTATATTCGTCTGTATTTATAGAAAATCATGCCTGGAACCTTTATGCGCTCGGGACTTAGTGCTCGGAACCTGGTGTTATTCACAGGATAATTATTGTAGCATTTTTGCATGTCAACAGTTTGGCGCTAGGAGGGGGTAGTGTTGATATTAATGGAAATTACTATAAGAACACCATAGAACGTGTTCAAAGATTTCTCTCCGTGAGGATTCATCAAGAAAAATCAAACATTGTTTCTCCGACAACAACAACATAAAAATACGTTCGTAGCACTTTATATGCCACTACAAGAAATACCACATTTAGCGACGAAACTATTAGCGACGACTTAATCGTCGCTAATCACCCTTTTAGCGACGATAATATCATCGCTACTTCTTTGGTGCGAAAAATATTAAAGGTTGGCGGCAATGATAATTAGCGACGACTTTATCGTCGCTAATTCTTTTTTGTCGTCGCTAAGTTCGCGGGAAAAACATTAGCGACGATAAATTCGTCGCTAATTATTTCTGAATTCATTTAGCGACGAAAATATCGTCGCTAAATGTTTTCGAATTTTGACGAATTTTAAAGAGGGAAAAATCCCTCCCATTAAATTAAAACGAAATGATTTAGCGACGATAAAATCGTCGCTAAATATTTGAAATTTACTAATAGCGACGATTTAATCGTCGCTAAATGTCTGGTTAACGTAAGTTCATTTAGCGACGAAATGAAATCAATTAGCGACGATAAAATCGTCGGTAAATGTCTTAAATACCAGATCGCGACCCAGCTTTCCCCATTCGCTCCAAACCCTAAAATTTACATTTCTCTCTCTACTTTCTCCCTCCGCCGCCGTGTGCCTCGTCCGCCGTGTGCCGCCGACGCTTCTCCGCCGTGTGCCTCCCCGGTAAGTCTCTCTCTCCTCACTAATTCTCTCTCTCTCCTCACATCTCTCTCCTAAAGTCTCTCTCTCCCATTGCAGCTCCTCCTCCGCCGCTCCGCCGCCGACGCCGACGCCGCTCCCCTTCTCTGGCCGCGCGCTCTCCCTCCTCTTATACCGATCGGTAAGTTTTTTTTTTAAAACTTTATATATATATATATATATATATATATATTAGTTAGTTATAGGATTAATATATATTAGTTATAAATTTATTAGTTATAAATTTACAGGCTATACAAGCGAAGAACAAGGCGAATCGTGCGAAAAAGAAGACGAAGACTCGACAGGGGACGATTGGGTTCTCGACCCATCGCATGAAGAACGTAAGTTTTATGTTTATATGATACATCAAATCGTTAAAATTATCTAACACTTGAAGTTTTGTTTACATGCAGAAGAGCGCCGAGACAGGCGCTTTTGAGAGCTTGTTTGCGAACTACAAGCGCCAACATCAGTCCGACAAGTCCGAATGGCTGACTCCTGAAGCCTCCGCACGTTATGTAAGTTTACATTTATTTTTCTTATTTTTCGATTAATATATACTAACTAGTTAATTATATCAGGATCGACTGGTCGCTAGGTTCAACACGTTGCGAGCGGAGGCTGAGCACCAAGGAGCGGACGTTGATATTTCCGTCCTAGAGCAGTAGGCGATCCGCGATATTATGGGTTCGCGGACTGATCATTTGACCGGCGTCGGACGTTTGGTGCCACAGGGAGCACGGATGGCGGCTGAAGTCGCCGAAGTCTACGGTTCGGAGGCTGGGACGTCGCAACCAGGATATATCTCGCAAGAGGTGTTGACATCGACCCTCGCCGCGTTCGCCGAGACAATACAGAGTCAGGTGCCCGGCCTCAACCTTAGCTCGTTCATGTCCCAATTTCCGCAGAGTTCGCAGCAGGCTCCGTCATCCCACAGCCAGCAGACTCCGACGGCCGGCGTCCACACTCCGACGCCCGGCGTCCACACTCCGACGAGCGGCCAGCAGAGGACTCCCGACGCCAGCCAGCAGACGACGCCCGGCGGACCAAGTCAGTCTACTCCGACGCCGCAGCCTGCAGAACTTCAGCGCCAGCAAAAGAGCGTTTCACGTCGAGGAGGGGGAAAACGAGCGGCAGGACGACAGAGCAAACGTCGCGACTAATGTTTTATTAGATATTTTGTGTATAGTAGATTATTATTTATATATTTCTCGATAACCGAAAACGTACGTAAACGGATTTTATATATTTCTTGATTTTTTATTTGATTTTTCATTTTAGAATTTCATTTTAGAAAACCATAAAAAATAAATAATTAATGACGAAAAAAATAAAAAAAAATTATAATTAGCGACGACAAAGTCGTCGCTAAATATTATTACACAGAAGTAATTACTAATTCACGCGGGAAATTTTCGCGCGTGAATTAGCGACGACAAAGTCGTCGCTAATTACCTGTTTCAAAATGGAAAAAAACTTCTCGTCACGACATTTAGGGACGACATTATCGTCGCTAATATCGTCGGTAAATATTTAGCGATGAATAAATCGTCGCTAAATATATTTAGGCACGGACATTTAGCGACGATAATAATCGTCGCCAAATAGATTTAGCGACGATTATAGGGGTATTACCTGTTGTCGGCCCGTCTAGGGCCGACGAGGACAAAGGCATTTCCTCGACCCTCGTGGCCGGTACGAGGTCTTGAACGGCGAGGCCCTGACCCAACCAGGGGCCGGCCCAAACCAATGGCCAAGTCAAATGCCCATGCAGCCGGCCCAAGGTTTGCCTCGGCCAATGGCCGGCCCAAGGTTTGCCTCGGCCATTGGCCGGCCCAAGGTTTGCCTCGGCCATGGGCCGGCTCAAGGCTTGCCTCGGCCATTGGCCGACCCTAAGGCTTGCCTCGGCCAACGGCCAGCTCAAAGGCTTGCCTCGGCCATTGGCCGGCCCTAAGGCTTGCCTCGGCCAATGGCCGGCCCAAGGCTTGCCTCGGCCATTGGCCGGCCCTAAGGCTTGCCTCGGCCATTGGCCGGCCCAAGGCTTGCCTCGGCCATTGGCCGGCCCAAGGCTTGCCTCGGCCATTGGCCGGCCCTAAGGCTTGCCTCGGCCAATGGCCGGCCCATGGTTTGCCTCGGCCATTGGCCGGCCCTAAGGCTTGCCTCGGCCAATGGCCGGCCCAAGGCTTGCCTCGGCCATTGGCCGGCCCTAAGGCTTGCCTCGGCCATCGGCCGGCCCAAGGCTTGCCTCGGCCATTGGCCGGCCCTAAGGCTTGCCTCGGCAATTGGCCGCCCCAACGCTTGCCTCGGCCATTGGCCGGCCCTAAGGCTTGCCTCGGCCAATGGCCGGCCCAAGGCTCGCCTCGGCCATTGGCCGGCCCTAAGGCTTGCCTCGGCCAATGGCCGGCCCTAGGCTTGCCTCGGCCATTGGCCGGCCCTAAGGCTTGCCTCGGCCATTGGCCGGCCCAAGGCTTGCCTCGGCCATTAGCCGACCCTAAGGCTTGCCTCGGCCAATGGCCGGCCCAAGGCTTGCCTCGGCCAATGGCCGGCCCAAGGCTTGCCTCGGCCATTGGCCGACCCAAACTTGTTCACTCGGCCAAGGGGTCTTCAAACCACCCCTTGGCTGCCTATAAATACAGGGGCTGCTCCCCTAGTCCAGGTAATCCATTCTTGAGTACTGAAACGCTGCCGAACTCGTACCTCGCTCGTTTCTCTCAAGCTTTGGCCTCTAAACCCCCCTAAAGCCTCTATACTCCACCTCAATCCCACTAATGTTGAGCGTCGGAGAGGTAAATAGGGGCACCCCCCCTGTTTCCCCTTTGTAGTTCACGTGTTCTCTACTCCTTTTCAGGTACTCTGACGAACTCAAGGGACATCCACAGCTAAGGGACGACTTGGGATACCAAGTCCGACACGCTCGCCTCAAGACGAGACCACTTGGTCCGGCCTTGGGTCTAACCGTCTTTGGCTCCTAAATAGGTGCCCTTAGCCGGCCTCGAGGTCCCGAAAGGGACGCTCCAAGCTCACCGTCCGCGTCCAAAACCCTTGTGAAGGTGACAACGTCGATGGTCTCGGCCTCCGCCAAAGGCGTCGCCTGAATGATGCGCCCTTAACAAGGGTGATAGGGACGGCCTCCGGAGACTTGAGAGACCGCCTCAACTCTCAAAGAGAGGATCCCGAGTTCGACTTGAGAGAAAAACTCGACGCTCTACGTGAGACCGCGATCGTCTTGGGGCAGCGACCACCCAACATTGATCAAGCACCCAACCAAAAGCGCGCAGCCGTGGGTGTGAAACCGGCCGTTGGTCCCGAGTCACGAAGGAAAAGGCGCCGGAAGGGTCAAGTCCCTAACGGCCACCCTTCTCCAGCCCCGAAGCAAACCTTCGTCCCGCTCAACACAACGCCCGACAGGATCCTGAGCTTACGCCGCAATGAGCTAGGAAGCCCCGCTCCACTCACAAAGGACCCCGCGAAGCGAGATCGAAGTAGGTTATGCGAATACCACAAAGATCACGGGCACGTGACGATCGAATGCAAGCAGCTTAAGAAGCGAATTGATTCCCTAATTCGAGGTGGGAACCTCAGGGAATTCGTCGCACCCGCTAGCAAGCCATGATTGTCGCGACTCCGACATTTAAATTCATGCCCGAACTCGATCGGCTTCGTGGTCACTTTCATTTCAAAAATGTAATTTCCTTTTTTCAAAGAAGGCCAAGTGCCATGACAAACTGTAACGACCCCCTTATTGCAATAAAGAGTTATTTCACACATGAAAAAGTGTAACGCACACTATTGTATACCTCTAATACGAGAGTTTCTTGGCCTTCGTCTCAAAAACGCAAGAAACTCGGGGGGCTAACAGGGGTCGATGCTCCATCAACAACAACTCAAAAAAAAAAAATATATATATATATATAATAATAATAATAAAGTCTCATGGGGCCGATGGTTGGGCCGGAGGCCCCAAAGAAAAACTTTTCACATAACTCCTCGAGATGAGTTCATTCCTCGAGTCGAGTTCGAATCCACGAGTCGACTAATACTCCTCGTGCCGACTCTTCACATATCTCCTCGAGACGAGTTCATTCCTCGAGTCGAGTTTGAGTCCATGAGTCGACTAATACTCCTCGTGCCGACTCTTCACATATCTCCTCGAGACGAGTTCATTCCTCGAGTCGAGTTTGAGTCCACGAGTCGACTAATACTCCTCGTGCCGACTCTTCACATAACTCCTCGAGACGAGTTCATTCCTCGAGTCGAGTTTGAGTCCACGAGTCGACTAATACTCCTCGTGCCGACTCTTCACATATCTCCTCGAGACGAGTTCATTCCTCGAGTCGAGTTTGAGTCCACGAGTCGACTAATACTCCTCGTGCCGACTCTTCACATATCTCCTCGAGACGAGTTCATTCCTCGAGTCGAGTTTGAGTCCACGAGTTGACCAATACTCCTCGTGCCGACTCTCCACGTAACTCCTCGAGATGCGTCAATTCCTCGAGTCGAGTTCGAGTCCACGAGTCGACCAATACTCCTCGTGCCGACTCTCCACGTAACTCCTCGAGATGCATCCATTCCTCGAGTCGAGTTCGAGTCCCCGAGTTGACCAATACTCCTCGTGTCGACTCTCCACGTAAATCCTCGAGATGCGTCCATTCCTCGAGTCGAGTTCGAGTCCACGAGTTGACCAATACTCCTCGTGCCGACTCTTCACATGTCCCCTCGAGATGAGTTCATTCCTCGAGTCGAGTTCGAATCCACGAGTCGGCCGATAACTCCTCGTGCCGGTTCATCACGTAACTCCTCGTGCAGGCTCTACATGAGTCCTCGAGTTGAGCCCGAGTCCACGAGTCGACTGATACTCCTCGTGCCGATCCTTACGAATTTTCAGGATTTTGAGCTCATCAGGTCGCCTCGCCCCGCCTGGCCGAGCTCGTCAGCTCGCCCCGCCCGGCCAAGCTCGTCAGCTCGCCTCGCCCGGCTGAGCTCATCAGCTCGCGTCGCCCGGTCGAGCTCATCAGCTCGCCACGTCGCCCGGTCGAACTCGCCACCTTGCCTGGTCAAGTTTGCCCGGTCAAGCTCGTCGCCTCATCTATCGAGCTCGCCACTTCGTCTAGTCGATCTGGAGCGACTTCGTCACTTCGTCCAAACGTCTTTGGATTCGGCCGAAGGTCCCGAAGGGAGACTCCCCCCCGTAACGCCTCGAGATGCGTTTATTCCTCGAGTCGAGTTCAAGTCCACGAGTCGATCAATACTCCTCGTACCGACTCTTCACATGTCTCCTCGAGATGCGTTTATTCCTCGAGTCGAGCTCAAGTCCACGAGTCGATCAATACTCCTCGTGCCGACTCTTCACATGTCTCCTCGAGATGCGTTTATTCCTCGAGTCGAGCTCAAGTCCACGAGTCGATCAATACTCCTCGTGCCGACTCTTCACATGTCTCCTCGAGATGCGTTTATTCCTCGAGTCGAGTTCAAGCCCACGAGTCGACTGATACTCCTCGTGCCGACTCTCCACATGTCTCCTCGAGATGCGTTAATTCCTCGAGTCGAACCCCGAGTCCACGAGTTGACCGATACTCCTCGTGCCGACCCTTCGCGTAACTCCTCGTGCAGACTACATAAGCCCTCGGGCCGAGTTTGAGTCCACAAGCCAACTAACCACTCCTCGTGCAGGCTCTACGTGAGCCCTCGAGTTGAGTCTCAAGTCCGCGCTCGCCGCCCAGCTCGTCGGCCCACGGGCAACGAGTTACAAATGGGTTCAAGGTCTGCGTCCGCAGGGCGTATCTGGTCTAGCCAGCATCCACGGAAAACCTCGCCACACAAATGTGGCATCGCGCTCGCCGCCCAGCTCGTCGGCCCACGGGCAACGAGTTACAAATGGGTTCAAGGTCTGCGTCCGCAGGGCACATCTGGTCTAGCCAGCGTCCACGGGAAACCTCGCCACACAAATGTGGCATCGCGCTCGCCGCCCAGCTCGTCGGCCTACGGGCAACGAGTTACAAATGGGTTCAAGGCCTGCGTCCGCGGGGCGTATCTGGTCTAGCCAGCGTCCACGGGAAACCTCGCCACACAAATATGGCATCGCGCTCGCCGCCCAGCTCGTTGGCCCACGGGCAACGAGTTACAAATGGGTTCAAGGTCTGCGTCCGCAGGGCATATCTGGTCTAGCCAGCGTCCACGGGAAACCTCGCCACACAAATGTGGCATCGCGCTCGCCGCCTAGCTCGTCGGCCTATAGGCAACGAGTTACAAATGGGTTCAAGGTCTGCGTCCGCAGGGCGTATCTGGTCTAGCCAGCGTCCACGGGAAACCTCGCCACGCAAAAGTGGCATCGCGCTCGCCGCCCAGCTCGTCGGCCGATATGCAACGAGTTACAAATGGGTTCAAGGTCTGCGTCCGCAGGGCGTATTCTGGTCTAGCCAGCGTCCACGGTAAACCTCGCCACGCAAAAGTGGCATCGCGCTCGCCGCCCAGCTCGTCGGCCGATAGGCAACGAGTTACAAATGGGTTCAAGGTCTGCGTCCACACAAAAAAGACGTGCAAATCGATTATGCCTTCGTTGGCAAATCGAGAAAACAAGACGCGCACAATACAAAAAAGACGTGCAAATCGATTATGCCTTCGGTGGCAAATCGAGAACATAAGACGCACACAATACAACAAAGACGCGCAAATCGATTATGCCTTCGTTGGCAAGTCCAGAAAACAAGACGCGCACAAGACAATAAAGCCGTGCTAATCGATCACGCCCTCACTGGTAGATCGATAAAATAAGCCGCGCACGATCAACCCGAAACAATAGGCCGCCCCTCGCGACGCGCGGAGGCCATTCCTCATGACGCAAACCCGAGAGCGTTCATCCCGCGTCCGTATAAAAGCGCAGATTTTGAGTTTCCACTCGATCTACGCTCGACCGGAAACTCGGGGGGCTAATGTTGTCGGCCCGTCTAGGGCCGACGAGGACAAAGGCATTTCCTCGACCCTCGTGGCCGGTACGAGGTCTTGAACGGCGAGGCCCTGACCCAACCAGGGGCCGGCCCAAACCAAGGGCCAAGTCAAATGCCCATGCAGCCGGCCCAAGGTTTGCCTCGGCCAATGGCCGGCCCAAGGTTTGCCTCGGCCATTGGCCGGCCCAAGGTTTGCCTCGGCCATGGGCCGGCTCAAGGCTTGCCTCGGCCATTGGCCGGCCCTAAGGCTTGCCTCGGCCAATGGCCGGCCCAAGGCTTGCCTCGGCCATTGGCTGGCCCTAAGGCTTGCCTCGGCCATTGGCCGGCCCAAGGCTTGCCTCGGCCATTGGCCGGCCCTAAGGCTTGCCTCGGCCAATGGCCGGCCCAAGGTTTGCCTCGGCCATTGGCCGGCCCAAGGTTTGCCTCGGCCATTGGCCGGCCCTAAGGCTTGCCTCGGCCAATGGCCGGCCCAAGGCTTGCCTCGGCCATTGGCCGGCCCTAAGGCTTGCCTCGGCCATCCGCCGGCCCAAGGCTTGCCTCGGCCATTGGCCGGCCCTAAGGCTTGCCTCGGCCATTGGCCGGCCCAACGCTTGCCTCGGCCATTGGCCGGCCCTAAGGCTTGCCTCGGCCAATGGCCGGCCCAAGGCTCGCCTCGGCCATTGGCCGGCCCTAGGCTTGCCTCGGCCATTGGCCGGCCCTAAGGCTTGCCTCGGCCATTGGCCGGCCCTAAGGCTTGCCTCGGCCATTGGCCGGCCCAAGGCTTGCCTCGGCCATTAGCCGGCCCTAAGGCTTGCCTCGGCCAATGGCCGGCCCAAGGCTTGCCTCGGCCATTGGCCGACCCAAACTTGTTCACTCGGCCAAGGGGTCTTCAAACCACCCCTTGGCTGCCTATAAATACAGGGGCTGCTCCCCTAGTCCAGGTAATCCATTCTTGAGTACTGAAACGCTGCCGAACTCGTACCTCGCTCGTTTCTCTCAAGCTTTGGCCTCTAAACCCCCCTAAAGCCTCTATACTCCACCTCAATCCCACTAATGTTGAGCGTCGGAGAGGTAAACAGGGGCATCCCCCCTGTTTCCCCTTTGTAGTTCACGTGTTCTCTACTCCTTTTCAGGTACTCTGACGAACTCAATGGACATCCACAGCTAAGGGACGACTTGGGATACCAAGTCCGACACGCTCGCCTCAAGACGAGACCACTTGGTCCGGCCTTGGGTCTAACCGTCTTTGGCTCCTAAATAGTTGTCCGAAAAACAGCGACAACATTACCGACGAAAAAAATCGTCGGTAATTGTCGTATTTGTTGTGGTGTGCTTGGATGGCCAGAAAAAAGCCTATCTTATGAAAAAAGCATCACCGATGGTATAAAAAAACGTGCCTAGCACACACTGAAAAGCTGGAAGGCTTGAATTTATTCAAGAAAAGGCTCCTAGCACATTAAAATGTCTAGATGGCCATGAAAAATAATTAAACATAGCTTCTAAAACGAAACATTAAGAAATGTGTTCTAAGCGTAGGTTCCAGGCTCATGAACAAGAAATTTTTATCCATGAAGAATACATAGCAAGGTACTACATTAAAACTACTTTCATTCGTTTACGATAATTTAGATATATATTTGTATAAATTGTAGGCACGGACGGGATAGATCTCAAGCATATGAAAGAAATTTCAAATTCGTGTCGGATGGTATGAGTGCAACATAAAATAAATTTTTAAAAAAATATATCAAGTCTTATCTCATAAATCAAGAGCAAAAAGACTTAGATAAATCAAATAAGTGTTATCTCAAAGGGTGTGAGCGTACACGAAAGAAATTTCAAGTTAGTGCTCGGATGGTATGAGCACATCATAAATTTTTTTTAAAAAAAAATGTCAAGTCTTTGCTCATAAGTCAAGAGCAAAAAGACAGATGAAATTTTATAAAAAATAAGTGTTAGCCCAAACGGTATGTGCATACAAGAAAGAAATTTCAAGTTCGTGTTCGGATGGTATGAGCACAACATAAAAGAAATTAAAAGAAGTATCAAGTCTTTGCTCATAAGTCAAGAGCAAAAAGACTTAGATAAATAAAATAAGTGTTAGCTCAAAGGATATGAACATAAACAAAAGAAATTTCAAGTTAGTGCTCGGATCTTCCTAATAATCGATACATTCCGGAAAAAAATAGTAAAAGTGTTCGAGGTATAATTAAAAATAAGATCATACGTTATAGTTCCTTACCATTTTTACTAAAATACTAATAAATTGGAAGGTTGTTGGTACTCATATAAATTGCACAAACCAAGAAAGTGCTCGGTGTTTCGAGAACAGAAGGGATCAATCACCGAGTCCGAGTCAAATAGGCCCTAGGGCTCATGAAGGTTAAGGAACAACCTGTTCATATATAAGTCAAGAACCAACCCTATCAGAAAGAACTTCAGAGAGAAGAGAAAATGGTAGGTCAAATACTAGTAAAAATAAAATAAACACGTGTTAATAAATTCACACTAAAATAAAACGCTCACCTCGACTGTTTCACCGAGCACTCGAGCAAATAGCCATCCACTACACATGTTCTGGGAGAAGCTGCTCAATATCCATCAAGGACGAGACTGATCACCCCACGTACTTGACCCCAATGCCTATAAATACGACGAAAGAAATTTCAAGCTCGTGGTCGGATGGTATGAGCACAACATAAAAGAAATTTAAAAAAAATCAAGTATTTTTATCATAAATCAAGAGAAAAAAGACTGAGATGGAATTTCATAAAAAAGAAAATAAGTGTTAGTTAGAAGGGAATGGACATACACGAAAGAAATTTCATGTTAGTACTCGGATGCTATGAGCACAACAAAAAGAAATTTCGTAAAATATAGTCTTTGCTCATTAGTCAAGAGTAAAAAAAATGAGATAAAATTACATAAAAACTAAGTGTTAGTTCTAAGGATATGAGCATACACGAAAAAAATTTAAAGTTAGTGCTCTGATGGTATGAGCACAACATAAAAAAAACTTTAAAAAAATATCAAATATTTTCTCATAAGCCAAGAGCAAAAAGATTTGGATGAAATTTCATTTTCTCATAAAAAAATAAGTGTAGTTCAAAGGGTATGAGCATACACGAAAAAAATTTCAAGTTAGTGGTCGGATGTTATGAGCACAACATCAAAGAAATTTAGAAAAATATAGTATTTGCTCATAAGTAAAGAGCAAAAAGACTTAGATGAAATTTCATTAAAAAAATAAATGTTAGCTTAAAGAGTATGAGTTTACATGGAAGAAATTTCAAGTTAGTGCTCGGATGGTATAAGCACAACATAAAAGAAATTTCGTAAAATATAGTCTTTGCTAATAAGTCAAGAGCAAAAATACTTAGAAGAAATTTAATAAAAAAATATGTGTTAGCTCAAAGTGTATGAACATACACGAAAGAAATTTCAAGTTAGTGCTCGGATGGTATGAATACAACATAAAAAAATATTTAAAAAATATCAAGTCTTTGCTTATAAGTCAAGAGCAAAAAGACTTATATGAAATTTCATAAAAAAAAATAAGTGTTAGCTCAAAGTGTATGAGTATACACGAAAGAAATTTCAAGTTAGTGCTCGGATGGTATGAGTACAGTATAAATTTTGTTTCAAAAAATATAAGTATTTGCACATAAGTCAAGAGCAAAAAGACTCAGATGAAATTTCATAAAAAATAAGTGTTAGCTCAATGGGTATGAGTATACACGAAAAAAATTTAAAGTCAATGCTCGAATGGTATGAGCACAACATAAAATTTTTTCGAAAAATATAGTCTTCGCTCATAAGTCAAGAGCAAAAAGACTTATATGAAATTTCATAAAAAAAAGTGCTCGCTCAAATGGTATGAGCATACACGAAAATAAATTTCAAGTTAGTACTCGGATGGTATGAGCACAACATAAAAGAAATTTTGTAAAATATAGTCTTTGCTAATAAGTCAAGAGCAAAAAGACTTAGAAGAAATTTCATAAAAAATAAGTATTAGGTCACATGGTATGAGCATAAGGTAAGAACTACCACGAAATAAGTATTATAAGCACAACTTAAAAAAAAATTTCAAAAAAATCAAGTCTTTGCTCATAAATCAAGAGGAAAAAGACTTAGACAAATAAAATAAGTGTTAGCTCACAGGGTATGAGCATACACGAAAGAAATTTCAACTTAGTACTAGGATGGTATAAGTACAACATAAAAGAAATTTAAAAAAAATATCAAGTCTTTGCTCATAAGTCAAGAACAAAAATACTTGGATAAATAATATATGTGTTGGCTCAAAGGGTATGAGTATACACGAAAGAAATTTCAAGTTCCTACTCGGATGGTATGAGCATAACATATAAGAAATTTTAAAAAAATTATAAAGTCTTTGCTCATAAGTCAAGAGCAAAAAGACTTAGATAAATAAAATAAGTGTTAGCTGAAAGGGTATGAGTATGCACGAAAGAAATTTCAAGTTCGTACTCGATGAAATGAGCACAACATAAAAGAAATTTGAAAAAATATCAAGTCTTTGCTCATAAAACAAGCAAAAAGACAGATAAAAATTTCATAAAAGAATAAGTGTTATTAGTTCATAAGGTAATAGCTACCACGAAAGAAATTTCAAGTTACTGCTCAGATGATATGAGTACAATATAGAAAACTTTTTAAAGACACCTTAGTCGATGCTCAGTATTCAAGCCGACGAATAGCTAACCTCGGAACATCCTGAGGAAAAATTCAGTATAAGTGTTTAAGTTATAGTTGAATAGAAGATTATACTATATAGTTCCTTACCATTTTTACCAAAATAATTAGAACTTGGAAGACTGTTGTTAATCATATAATTAGTACAGTCTGAGCATGTTCTCGGACCCTCCTAGTCAAACTAAAAAAACGTGACCATATCATAATTTAAATAATAACTGCCTGAGAACACGTGCTCAACGATTACCTTAGTAAAAATAATTACTAAGCGATTATGTAAATTCACCACCCACTCACAAGAAAAAGGGGAAGTTACAAAGTAACTACCGCATCATGGGCTTGATCACCCCATGATCTTCGAATTCAGCTTTATAAAAAGGGAAGCTAAGCAACAAAGAAAGGGCACCACGGAGAAATACACGTTAGAAGCCTCATCTATAAAAAAACACCCATTTCTTAGATTCGTCTATATTTAGAGAAAATCCCGCCTTGAACCTTTATTTGTTCGAGACTTAGTGCTCGGAATCTGGTGTTATTCGCAAGATAATTGTTATAACATTTTTGCATGTCAACATGCGTGATTTGTATTATTAGGTTCACTCTTTCATAGTATTATTGCCTCTCATTTTCTATGTTTTAGTATAACAAGATACCATACGATGATAGGATATACATGCTTGATATCAAATACCAAACAGGTACGCCTTCCGAGCAACCTTCAGAAAGTGCCGCTCAATTGTTTCAAGTTTTCTACTCTAATAATTTCTCTAGTCGGATGCCCATGAGAGAATTGTAATAATAATGTTGACATATTTTAAAGGAAACCAAATTTTACATTTTCAAAACATCAACAAGCCACTCTGTGTAAGCACTAATATACATAATACAACACGAAAAATCTTTCTGCACATTCTACCAAATCCCTAAGATGCAAATGAATCTTTGGTGTCAAGATCTATCCATCTAAATATGGTACAAGATACGTGAGGCACAGCTCAAGCAATAAATTGGCTTTGCCTTGCTGTTAAATCCACACGAAAACATGCACACCCTAGCGATCTTTTGTAATTCTAGTTGTCATTTTGTCTTTCTTTCTTCATTGTCTCTTCTTTCCAGCACAACACACCATGTTATAGTACTAGTCACTCAAACACAAGAAAGAGGTTGTAGCTCAGAAAGCTCCTTCACGGAGATATTAAATGAAGCAGCGGATATGATTTTAAATAAGACACAAAATGGGAATAATAATCTTCTCTTATGGGCCCACACTCACTGCTCGCCTTGTTGGATTTTTGTGTAGCGAAGGACAACCTCACTAATTCTATATAGCTGTTCAAAAACGTGGGAAGAGTGTCAAAAACAAGATCTAACCTTCAGTAGAAGATTCATTTCATTTTTTATATTTTTTATATTCCTTCTACAGTACTATGTTCATATTCACTCACTCCTCTTGTCAACATTTATAGATTTTTAACTAAAAAAAAAACTCAACTACAAAAAAAGGACGGAATAAAAAAGAATTACACTCAATCACATTCCAAATTTGTGAACAATATATTTGTCAAATTAGGACCATCGTTTCTTGAAGATGAAGAAACAAAAAAATCCAATATAAAAAAAAACCCTTATAACATACCGGATTTTTCTCTCGAATTGATCCAACAAAGGATCAAGAACAAGTGTTTCTCATTTCCTTCTCGAGCTCTTCTCTCTATTTCTCTTCTCTTTCTTGGCTGCGGTGTTGTTGTGGTGAGAATATTGCTTCTTGTCGCGTTTGAGGTGCGAAGCGTCGTTGGAGTCATCGTGGTGATAGTGGCGGTTTGTGGGCCCGGATGATGCATCGGAGGCCATGGAATCGTCGGTGTCCATGTCATCATCTTGATGGACAATATTCTTTTTGGGGTTGTAGCGTCGCTTGCTCTTCTTTTCCAAGTCGGTTTCGCTGCTGCACCGATCGGCGTCCACGTCATCATCTTCTTGCATCGGTGACACAATGTACATCGTCCACCCGGATTCGCTGCTGCTACAACCCTCTACACTCATTCTAGAGAGATAGAGAGAGAGAGAAAGAGATAACAAAGTTTGATTCAACTACGAACAAGGAAAGAGAGAAGGCTTTTGTTTTGGCAATAGAAAGTAAAAATATTTTTTTTTTCTTTTGTACGAGGGATTCAAAATAATCTCATGCTAAGACAGCATGGAGCTTCAATTTAAAGGTGAATACACAAGGAGGAAAATAAATGACACAACAAAAGCCAAAAGGGTTGTTGCTCTTTTTTTCTTTTCTTTTTTTCATATGCATATTATGTACATATAAAAGTACATTATACAATAAAGTTGAGATTTATTTATTTTTTCTTTTCACTTTTTGGCATTGATTGTCAACCTAGATGAAGAACTGGCTTTTTGTGCTGAATACAGATGAGCTGAGAACTTAATTACAACTGGAGGGAAATTAAAAAAAATTAAAACCAACTCCCATGTTCTCTCATATGTTATATAGCAAGAAAAATGCCTTTTTTTATTTTAATTCCAATCTTTTTTATATTTTTGCCTCACCATCTCCAAATTATTTGCCACATAGTTCTGTTGTCTTGCCACTGCCATACATGACAGCCCATTCCTCAAAACTGAGAGAATATATGCATAACACCAATCTCCAAAACTATGTTAGAATATGCCTTCCCATCTCATAATATTTCAGTTTATTTACACCTAACTCCTCTAGTAATCGTTTTTTTATTTTTATTTTTTTTTCCTTTTAGCTTCCAAATTTCTTAAAAAATAGTAAAATAAAAAATTGTATAATTAAATGCCAATTGGAGTTCTAGATAGAATTTGGATGATTGGAATTGAATATACGTCATTGCTATTATTTACGAACATTTAGAATATCTGGCCGATGTCTTTTTGCTGTTGGATATAAAGAAAACTAAATAATTATCATCTAGTACACGAGTAAAAAAAATAATTCAATTAATGTGATGGTCAAAAAGGTTAAGAAATTCTAGGAAAATGAAGATGGATTTGTTCATATGACGTTAGATTGTAACTGCTACATACGTTTGAGTGTACATGTACGCGTATACGTTTCCAATATATATATATATATATATATATATATATATATATATATATATATATATATAGATTTCTTTTAGTATTATAATATATTTAGATTGACTGGTCTGCTGGCCAAGTATTTAACACTGCATAAGACAATCTAGGCTGTTATCCACTTCAATATTTCTTTAATTCAAATTAGTCAATAAATGTATAGACATTCAACTAATATTAACACAACTTTCAACAAATGTTACTCTTTGATTGTCATTAAATGCTTTCTCTAATAATATATCTATAAATAAGGGTCCACAATTAACATCTTTTTCTAGTTGATGCTAATCAAATTTAAATGTAATATTTTTTTTTTCAAAGGTCATGTTTAGTATTCATATTTTTTTATAGACAATATTCATATTCTAAATGTGCAAGACTGTACTCATGTAACTTGGAAGTCAATACTTATCAGTTGTAAACAAAACTATTACCAGTTAGGTAAATGTTTAGAAGATTTCGTTATGCCTTTTTATGCTTCATGTTTGTTGCAAATACTTTATTTATTTCTTTATCTATTGTCTCATGTTACCTTAAAATTTGCAAGATATACTACTTTACATGAAGACTGAACCGTAGGCGAGAACAATATTTCTAGAGAAAACTGTGTGGGTGTGTGTGTTAGAACTTCTCAACTCGATTGGTTCATATAAAATTCACACTCATTTATGAACAAAAGCGACCAAGAGTCGCAACTCTTAAAAAATTTACTATTATAATAGGAAACGATATGAGCACTGGACAAACAAATTATTTGTGCAAAATGATACAACTATTTGCATAAACAACTATTAAAAAATATCCAACGAGACACGGGCCGTTGACATGGTGACCACAAAAAAAAATCACCATGAGAGAGCTACCAAACGCCTTAGTGTCTTTGCTCGAGTCTGAATCGGACGTCGTTGCGCTCGCTAGTCATGCAGAGCGCAAAGTGTTGGTTATTATTCATATGATATGTGAGTAGCTTTGCTCCTTTATTTCTCTTATTTGTACACTTATCTCAAACACACTGTTTTGTCTTATTTATTTCCTCAGAATATTTTTTGTTTGTTTTTTGTTTCTAATGAAAATCTTTTTTGCTGTTGTTGTTGTTGTTGAGTGTTACGGGATAAATTAGTCAGACTCCGATCTGGCTAGTCGGACTACCGAGCAGAAATATGAATCCAGCACCGAGCTCAGGTTAAGTAAACCCAAGGGCCATCCATTGAAAAGGAACGAACCGTTCATAAGTTAAGAACGAAACCCACCGATCAGAACTTCGAAGAGAAGAGAAGAACGTGGGTCAAAGACTAGTCAAAACTAATAGAAAACATGTTTCAAGCTCTAAAACGCACACCTCGACGGTTCAGGAACCACACGAGGAGCATTAACCGCCCACCTCCGAGAGAGGCGAAAGGCAGTTACCCATAACCGTTCAGAACGTGGGATTGATCACCCCACGTTCCTCAAAATAACCGTCAAAGACACGACCAGATGAGTATAAATAGAGGCAGCAGCACAGAACGAGACACGGACTTTTTTACACACTTTCTTTCACTTGAAATCTCTAGAAAACATTGCTCTCTTGTATTAGATTCGTCTGTATAAAGAGAAAGTCTTGCCTAAATCACCTCTGTACTCGGAGGCTTTGTACTCGGAGTCAGTGTATTTTCGTGAGATATTGTTGTACTAATTTTACAGGTCAACAGTTGGCGCTAGAAGGAGGGGGACCAGCTGAAGAATATGGCTAGTTCGTCCGCACCCGTGAACGCTGTCTCTAACCAGGAGACGGAGATAGAGCACCGTAACCGCACCCTGCCTCTCACCTCGGAAGAAATAGCTGAACTCCTTCCGGAACCCAGCCTCGAAGAACAATTCAGACAGATGCAAGAGCGTCTCTCGGTCTTAGAGGCAAATAACAGGGATTTGAAGAGAAGGTTACAGGAAAAGAGGGTCACACTGCGAAGCGCGATAGTGATCCCAGATGAAGAGCCCTCGCACCGATCAGGGAAAGAACCCATCGGACGAGATCCGCAGGTTAAGAAACCTCGGAAACATGCCAGAGATCGGTATGAGAGGATGGAAGATGTTTCTGAGTCCGAGAAGGAGCAGTACAGTCAGGAAAAGATTCCTGATCGGTACCAGCCCAGCATGGACAAAGGACATTCAAGCACTTTCAGGCACAGCTTAGAAAGCTCGGAGACCGAAGACAGTGCAAGCACCAACAAAACAAATCTCAGAAGATTGGAACGTCGGATTGAAGAGGTAGCCCTAGGTCAGAAGGAGTTTGTTCCAAAGGTCGGAGAAGCTATCTCCCCGTTCACGGCCCGCGTATTAGAACACCCGTTGCCTGATCGGTTTAGGATGCCAAGCATCCCAGTATACGATGGAAAGACCGACCCGGGAGACCATATAGACACCTTTTCCTCTTGGATGCTGCTGCAAGGAGCCGGACCAGAAGTTATGTGCAGAGCCTTCTCTATCACTCTGACTGGCTCAGCCAAAAGATGGTACAGAAAACTAAAGCCAAACTCCATAGGATCCTGGAAACAGCTGTCTAGAAAATTCATGGAACAGTTTGTCGGCTCCAGTTCAGGGAAAACTCCCAAAGAAAGACTGCTGGCGGTAAGACAAGCCCATGACGAGTCTCTAAAAGATTTTATTAATCGATACTCGGAACAAGCACTTCAGGTTGACGATCTGAACGAAGACTTTAAGCTCTTCGGGATCTCTTCCGGCGTCCGAACAGAATCAGAATTCTGGTGGTCTCTTCAGAAGACTAGTCCAAAGGACTACAACGATTTCTTGAAGAGAGCTCAGAAATATATCAACGCGGAGGAAGCAAGGCTGGCGGCAAGAAAAGCAAAGCCGCCGAAGAGCTACCGAGAAGAGCATAGGGAACGACATTCTGAGGACCACCGCCCACCGAAGAAGAGCCGGTCAGGAGCAGGTGCTCTGAAACCTTTTTCCAGTAAGTTCGATAAATATCATAAGCTCAATGCCCCGATAGAGGAGATATTTAGTCTTACACAGGACAAGGAAGATTTCCCTAAGCCAAAGCCGATCAAGAAAGATATCTCAAAGAGAGACAAAACAAAATATTGCGCTTTCCACGCGGACATCGGTCACCGTACTGCCGACTGTTTCAACCTCAAAGAAGCCATAGAAGCTCTAATCCGAAGAGGAGCGTTGAAGAAATTCAAGGCCGAGCAAGGGGAGCAAGAGGAGCAGAGAGGTGAGGCATATGCCGAAATCTCACTCATAGTCGGAGGACCACATGTGGGAGGAACTTCAAGGAGCGCTCAAAAAAGCTATGTAAGGGAAGCCTACGCAGGACCCCGACAGATCTTGTTTACAGCCGAGCAAAGGCCTAACAAGATAGCCAAGTCTAGCTCGGAGCCTATTACTTTTACAGTAGAAGATGCTCGGTGGGTGATGTATCCTCACAACGATCCATTGGTCATTTCGGCCTTAATCGGCAACAGGAACGTACACCGGATTTTGGTGGACACTGGAAGCGCTGTTGACGTACTCTATGAAGACACGTTCAACAAGATGGGTCTTAAGCAAGATACGTTGGCTCCTTCCCCTGAGAACCTCTATGGCTTCACGGGAGATTCAATCCAGCCCAAGGGATTAGTCTCACTCCCAATAACTGTCGGAGAAAACCCGAGGAGTAAAACCATCAACACAACATGGATAGTGGTCCCCGGAAAATCTTCATTCAATGCGATCATTGGCAGGCCAACCTTGCAGTCCCTCGGGGCCGTTGCGTCGGTGGAATATTTGAAGATGAAGTTCCCTACCGAGCACGGGATAGGTGAAGTAGTCGGAACTCAGGCTATTGCAAGGAGCTGCTATGCGAATTATCTCAAAGAGAGTCAGGACAAAGATGTTCACAAGGTTATGATGATCGATCCAGATTTTGACCCACGCCTCCCGAGCCGAGAAGAAATTGGCCCAGGAGACGAAGTCGAGGAAGTCGCCCCAGATCCAAAGCAACCTGAGAAGAAGCTCAAGATTGGAAAATATCTTGAATCAGGTACCAAAAGTAACTTAATTACTCTCCTATCTAATAGTTTAGATATATTTGCCTGGTCGCAGTCCGACATGACAGGGATAGATCCTCAAATAGCATGTCATAGGTTAAATATAGATCCTAAAGAAAAACCTATCAGACAGAAAAGAAGAGCTTTAAACTCCGAAAGGTATACTGCTCTGAAGGAAGAAGTAGACAAACTGATTTCTAACGGATCAATAAAAGAAACTAAATATCCTAAGTGGGTGGCCAACCCCGTCTTGGTCAAGAAACCCAACGGAAAATGGAGAACTTGTGTGGATTTTACAGATCTGAACAAGGCTTGCCCAAAGGATAGTTTTCCTATGCCGAGAATTGATCAGTTAGTAGACGCCACGGCAGGTCATGAAATCCTAAGTTTTATGGATGCCTACTCTGGCTACAATCAAATCCCTATGTATAGTCCCGACCAGGACCACACGGCATTCATAACTGATCGGGGGCTATACTGTTATACGGTAATGCCTTTCGAGTTAAAAAATGCTGGAGCAACATATCAAAGATTAGTAAATCGAATGTTCGCCGAATTACTCGGGATCACAATGGAAGCATACATTGATGACTTGTTAGTTAAGAGCCGAAAAATAGTTGAACATACGAATGATCTTATAAGATCATTCGAACTGTTAAGGCAATATCGCATGAAATTAAATCCTCTAAAATGTACATTTGGTGTCTCCGCAGGAAAATTCTTGGGTTTCATCGTTCATGAACGAGGCATTGAAGTGAATCCAGAGAAGATCATAGCCCTATGGAACATGAGACCACCACGAAACATCAAAGAGGTGCAAAAATTGACGGGATGCATAGCTGCACTAAGTCGCTTTATCTCTCGGTCTACCGACCGAAGTATTCATTTCTTCAATATACTCAGAGGCTCCAAGGAATTTGAATGGACCAAGCAGTGCGACGAGAGCTTCGAATCTCTAAAGGAACACTTGGCATGGCCTCCGACTTTGAGAAAAGTACAAGAGGGAGAGCCCCTGGAGATCTACCTAGCCGTCTCGGAACATGCAGTAAGCTCAGCGCTGATCAAGAATGAGGGAAAACACCAAGTCCCGGTTTATTATACTTCGCGGCGTCTTAACGAGGCAGAAGGAAGATACCCGGAACTCGAAAAGCTAGCTTTCGCCCTCATCACTGCTTCTCGGAAGCTAAAACACTACTTCCTTGCACATCCGATTACGGTCCTCACCAATTTCCCACTGCGCCAGGTGCTGCAAAAGCCTGACGTATCCGGAAGGCTAATGAAATGGTCAATTGAGTTGACACAATATGACATACACTTCAGCCACCGACCAGCAATTAAAGGACAAGCAGTCGCTGACTTCATTGCAGAGTTCACATACAGGCCAGTCGAATTCCCGATTTGGGACATGTATGTAGACGGAGCAGTCAACGAAAAGGGGTCCGGGGTCGGAATTGCGCTATCCAGTCCAGAAGGAGACAAGGTAAAATTCGCTTTAAAATTCGATTTTAATACTTCGAACAATGAAGCTGAGTACGAAGCTATGATACATGGGCTGCAAATAGCAAAAGATTTAGAAATCAAAAAGCTCAAAGTATATTCGGATTCTCAGTTAATTGTTAATCAAATGAAATGTGAATTTCAGGAAAAAGGCGAAAAGATGTCGCTATATGCCGAGAAGGCTAAAAACTTAGCAAACGAATTCGAACTTTGCGAGATCACCCAAGTCCCAAGAGCCATGAACGTAGAGGCCGACGCATTAGCAAAGCACGCCACTCAAGGATCAGACTCGGAGTCAATCCCAGTGATCAAAATTAAGCAACCCAGCATCGAGCAGGCCACCCACGTGCTTCATATCGAGCAACGAAAGTCTTGGCAAACTCCGATCAGGAAATACTTGCAGCAGGGAACTCTACCCAACGACAAAAACGAGGCTAGGAGTTTGAAGTTCAGAGCCGCCCGATATTTCCTCGAAGGTCAGAATCTCTACAAAAGGGGATTTTCCCAAGCTCTACTCAAGTGCCTAGATGAAGACGAAGCCGAGTACGCTCTCAAAGAAATCCATGAAGGGATATGCGGAAGTCACATCGGATGCGAAGCATTGGCGCAAAAGATAATCCGACAAGGACTCTACTGGCCGACATTAAAGGCCGATGCACGACACATGACGCAAAGATGCGTCAAGTGTCAAAAGTTCTCAAACATCCCGAGGCTTCCACCTAATCCGCTCATCACCCTCTCATGCCCGATCCCATTCGCAGAATGGGGAATAGACCTAATCGGAGCTTTGCCAACAGGCCGAGGAGGATGCAGGTATGCGATTGTAGCCATCGACTATTTTTCAAAATGGGTTGAAGCCGAACCCTTAAATAAAATAACGGCCCATGCAATTGAGAAATTCGTATGGAAAAATATCATTACTCGTTTTGGAATACCAGTCAAAATTGTATCCGACCACGGAACCCAATTCGACTGCGATTCCTTCAAAAGCTTTTGTGAAAAATATGGCATTAACAAAGTTTTTTCTACACCAGTCAGACCACAATCCAATGGATTGGTGGAGGCCGTCAACAAAACAATAAAACACGGCCTGAAAACAAAGTTAGACGAGCAAAAGTCAGAGTGGGTGGATATGCTTCAAGAAGTCCTCTGGTCATACAGGACCACCGAGCACTCCGCAACTCGCGAAACACCTTTCTCCCTCGCATACGGTTCCGACGCGGCCATACCGACCGACGTCTTAATACCAACAATGAGAAGAGAAAATTACTCAACAAAGGTAAACAACGACATGCTTGAAATTAGTCTAGACCTGTTAGAAGAAAAAAGAGAAAACGCCAGATTTAGAAATCTAGCTAACCAGCAAAAGGTTTCTCGGTATTTCAACAGGAGAGTCCGACCAAGATCATTCAAAGTCGGCGACAAAGTCCTCAGAAGAGTTTTTCTCCACACCAAAATCCACCAAGAAGGAGCCTTCAACGCAAACTGGGAGGGACCCTACATCATCCGAGAAGACTTCGGAAACGGGGCCTACCGACTACAACAGTTGAGCGGCGATATGGAGAAAAACCCCTGGAATGCTGAGCACCTTCGCCAATTTTACGTTTGACTTGTTTATTTGTTAATCTTTCAAAAAGCGGCTTGGTCGCATGTATCGCGTTTACATCTTCAAAAAACGGCTTGGTCGCATGAATTATGTTTACTTGTTAAATTTTCAAAAAGCGGCTTGGTCGCATGAATTATGTTTACTTGTTAAATTTTCGAAAAGCGGCTTGGTCGCACGTACTTATGATTTCAAGTAATTTTCTATCTTTCAATTTTCTACTCGGAGTTTCGAGTAATCACGTGCTTATAATTTCAAGTAATTGTTCATCTTTCTTTCCTCTGCTCGGAATTACTTATGTATCGCATTATGTATTACTTATCACGCTATGTATAAATTATCTTTCAAAATTTCGACAAAGTAAACTGGGCGGCTAGATAACTAACGAACAGTTTTTAGAAAATATACCTAGTAATAGTAATACTTTACTTTACCAAAATTTTGAAACTAAATTTACACAAAATATAGATCCAACCAAGGATCATTTGTTCAAATCCCGAAAGGGAAAAACGAAAATTACATAATAAAAATCCGACCTCGGATCATTTGTTCAAAACCCAAGCGGGTTAGCAGAAATCAAAATAAAACAACAACAAAGACAAATTCTACTCCTGGTCGCCTTCTTCGCTAGCCCTTGACTCCGAGTCGAGATCGAGATCCGTCGCATCCAGAGTAGGATTCTTCGGACCAAGAAGCCGAACAGCCTCGGTCATCCCAGCGGTATAGAGATCATCGCGCATATCACGATAATCGTCGGAAGCTTTGTACTCTTCCACCGCCGCTAAACGAGCAGCCTCAAGGTCTTCTCGGAATTTTCGAGTTAACTCAGACCTAACCTTGGCTGTCTCATCCCTGGCAACATCTCTCTCCTTGAGGAATCGATCATTCCTTTGTCTCAAGGAGGTGAGCTCGGAGCCTAGCAGTCCGACAAGACCGGTCATACTGACAAAATTCTGCAACGATCAAACGATCAGCCACAATGAGTTATCAAAAGGGAAGAGGTACCGACTAGACGAGTCAAAACTTACCGAAATCGCCAAGTCAGTGGCCTGGTTAAGCCTCTCCAAAGGCTCGAGCCTGAGAACCTCCTGAGCCTTCTCGGCAGGGAAACGCTCGCGGAAGAAAGTAACGACCGGAGCCAAAGGATCGGAGGCAGAGGAAGGCTCGGCCAAACCCTTAACGGGAGAAGAGCTCAGAGGCTCCGAGACCTTCGAAATCGACGAGGACGCCCGCTTGCCGGCCGTCGAAGCCTTAGAAGCCTTGAGGCGTTTCGGATTGGGAGGGATCAGCTCGGGAGCGGATTTCTTTTTTTCCATCTGGGCGATCTCTGTTAAGAAACGAAAATGAAAATGAGAAAAGAACATATGTAAGCTGAGAAAGGACAGGTAAAATACTTACTTGAATAAGGGTAATAATAATATTGGTCGAGCAGGTCCGGGTCCGATAACAAAAACGTCGACCGATCAGCCTCTGAAAGATCAAAAATTTCCGAGTGAAGTGGTCGCTCCTCCTCGGAATATTGCGGAAGGGAACCTGGAACCAAACATAAAACATATAAAAACCCAGAACAAAAGCCCGGCTCAGATTATCAAACAAGAATTCTGGACCAAAATCACACCCAATTCCGAGAACGGAGCCCTTATGGGGCACCTTTCATAAGAAGCGTTCCCTTCAACCCAAAAGAAATGATCTTTCCAATTTTTCTGGCTGGTCGACAGGCGAGTAACCACCTTAGAATGATCGTCATTAGCCCGAGCATAATAGTAACCATGCTGCCCTGGGGCCGACTTAAACGAGTAGTATTGTGAGAAATCTTGCAAAGTGACGGGGCGATCATAAATTTTCGCCCACAGCACGGCCATCCCGACGAAGATTTTATACACGTTGGGAACGAGCTGGGTAGGAGAACAACCCAGGTCGGAAACGAACTGGGAAATGAGAGGATGCATTGGCAACCCTCCGATCACGTTCAAAATGGCCCTATTGAACGCAATCTTTCCAACAGGAGGCTGATCGGCTCTCTCGTGTTCCAAAGGTGCCGAGAGGATAATTCCATCAGCTATCTCAAATTCCTCCCTCAACCCTTGTAGATATTTCTCGGTAACCCGAGAAGTCCAAACCTTGGCCGAAAACTGGCCCTCTTTCCGTTCAAAAACCAGGGCCTCTTCCTCTTCCTCTGGAAGATCAACCCCAAAGGTCCTCCCACTTGGACCCGGAACGCCTTGAGAACAGCCCTCTCCTCGGTCTTGCGAAAGAGAAAGGCTCGTCGTATCACGAGATTCCGACCCGCTCTCCCTCGAAGAATCGGACGAGGACGATATCTCCACGACCATAGTGTCCCTACACGACAGGGAAGACGAGTCAAAAACCTTTTTCTCGTTATCAACCCCCTCGGACTCAGGATTGGGAGGCACGCATGATTCATCATATGCCATTACAGGACGGTCCCATCCGATCTCTGGGACATGATACCACACGGGACTTCTGAGGAAAGGAAACTTGGACCCATCCAACAAGGTAACACTATCGGGATCAGGTTCCGATCGCCGAACGACGCGAGGATCGAAGCTTAGATCAGGACGCGCAAGTCCACCCATAGCCCTAATGAAGTTGAGAAACTAAGATTCCTAAAGTCCGAAGGGTCCGAATACAATAAATAAAGAAGATATCGATCGCCGCACAACGATCTCAAAACAAAAGGAAGGTATCAAAACAATGAAAAAAGAACAGACCTTACCCGCGAAATTGAAGATCGGAAGATCCGAGCAAAAACGAAAAAGCCAAAAGCACAATCTGAATAAGCAGATCAAGCCGAGAACGCTCTGAGACCAGAATTTAGAAGAAAAAGCGAAATGAAGTCAAAAGTTGAGGAAATGCCTTATATAAAGACTTCATGAACGGTGAAGATCAAGCTTGTCCAGGAAGCCAAACACATCTGACCGTCGAAGCAAAAGACGCTACGGTTCAGAAAGGCCAGATGACAAACGACGTCGTCCTGTAAAAAGAAAAGAATGAAGAATTCTACTCGGATCATCCCGAGACGAGTAAGCAAAGATGAACACGGTCACGAAGCAAACCGAAATAGTTCCTTACCATTTTTGCTAAAGAAAAAACTAAGAAACTGGAGGGCAGCTGTTACGGGATAAATTAGTCAGACTCCGATCTGGCTAGTCGGACTACCGAGCAGAAATATGAATCCAGCACCGAGCTCAGGTTAAGTAAACCCAAGGGCCATCCATTGAAAAGGAACGAACCGTTCATAAGTTAAGAACGAAACCCACCGATCAGAACTTCGAAGAGAAGAGAAGAACGTGGGTCAAAGACTAGTCAAAACTAATAGAAAACATGTTTCAAGCTCTAAAACGCACACCTCGACGGTTCAGGAACCACACGAGGAGCATTAACCGCCCACCTCCGAGAGAGGCGAAAGGCAGTTACCCATAACCGTCCAGAACGTGGGATTGATCACCCCACGTTCCTCAAAATAACCGTCAAAGACACGACCAGATGAGTATAAATAGAGGCAGCAGCACAGAACGAGACACGGACTTTTTTACACACTTTCTTTCACTTGAAATCTCTAGAAAACATTGCTCTCTTGTATTAGATTCGTCTGTATAAAGAGAAAGTCTTGCCTAAATCACCTCTGTACTCGGAGTCAGTGTATTTTCGTGAGATATTGTTGTACTAATTTTACAGGTCAACATTGAGAATTTCTGATGAAAAGTTTGAAAGTTAAATTGGAAAATCCAACTATTACTCAGAGATTTTAATTCATTGAAAACAATAAATATATTAAAACAAAAATAAGTATCGTGGTCTATTTTTTTTCCCCTAGACTTGAACTAAACAAAATTTTGTTTGCGCATAATTGTTACTAAATGAGACTTTTTTTTATTTATTTATTTTTTATTTTAAAAACGTTAAATGATACATATTTGAAACAAGGCCTTTGGTTTTCTTTGTCCCATTACTATCAAATCTCGTCTTTTACTTGAGTATCAAATCTTTGTGAAATGTACGTCGATCACGTTTTTTGTGAGAAAATTATTTTGAGTTGGAAATAGGCTGGCTTGGATTGCAATGATTGGTGCCTTAGGTAAATGTTGCTTCAAGCCTGCTTAATATTTTTCACCATTTCGAATCATATGGTGTAATTGTAGTTGATGTAATTAACACACATTAATCGTGGTTCGTACTATAATAATAATATATATTTTTTTGGTAATCGGGGTTCACGGCTTAACTCTTGCTGGCGTGTGATTATTGTTAAATTACAATAATTCGTTAAGTTTGTAATAGTTACTTCCATCCATGTAATATACTTCTAGATAAAAATTTAGCTGGGATAAATCTATTCTTTTTTCACCACTAACACAGCAAGTGTAGAGTACTAAATATATTTCACACTATCAAGGGTTTCAATATAAGAAACCTCACCTTTTTATTGTCTCATGAAAATGAACAACGATTTAAAGCTTCGGGTGGTTCGACTCAAGGTTGGACCAAGTAGCCGCACCCGAGTCAAATGTAAGAACTCGAAAGTCTTGAGTTGTTGTTCATGTTGTTTCATTGAGGTTGGCGTTTGGGTTCAGACAACTCTATTGTTCCTATTGTTGTCTCTAGCATCGCACAACACATCTTTCGTCACTTTATGCCAGGAAACGATGTGGCCTCGTTGACAACTTTTTGATTGTCCTCGTCTTGATGTGTGCCATCTCTCCTGGTGTCTGATCATAGGACATTCTCTTTTCTTGTCTCATATAAAAAGAGAATACCATACCCTAGGAAAGGCTGTCACACTTTACATGCCGAAATCATATCTTCAAGAAGAAAGTGTGTGCGTTTGGTTCTTTTCTTGGGAAGACAAACCTAGTTTTTTTACAGTTGTTGCTGTTATTGTTGTTATTGTTATACACTGATACATTGAGAGAGTGTAAGAGGGAAAAGTGAGGGGAGCTTAGGTTAGTAACACCAATGTTCAAAATATTGGGATATATCGGTGATATAGCATTTTTTGAAGAGTCTCGATAAAATATCTGTTGTAATCGTTATCGTTTTATAAATATCGTTAAAATATCGTTGATATATCGATAAAATATCGATATTTTTTAGTAGTTAAAAAATCCAAATATCGTCCAAATTTGAAAATATCGTTTTATTTGTTTTTTATTTTATTTATTTTTTATTTTTTATTTCTTACTATTTATATCTTTTACGTATTAATTTTACTTAGTATAATGATATTATCAATATTTCCTTATTTATATTTTATAATACATATAAATATATGTATGACAAATAACGTATTATATATATATATATATATATATATATATATAATATCTATACTAGTAGACTAAATAATTAAATATATAATATTATTTCTTTTTATTATAATATGGAATATTTGTAATGTAGTACAAAAATAAAACAATTTTTTTGAAAAAAATTATTTTATTACATTTTTTAATATTGAGAAAGTAATGTAAATATTAATAACGTATATCTATAAGAAAAAAGTTATAGGTATATTTTAAATTTGATTGTTTTATTAGAAATTTAAAAATATAAATAGTGGTACATATTTTATTTTATTTTGTTATAAGATTTTTGTCGATATATTCGTCGATAATCGATATATCATGTTATAAGATTTTTGTCGATATATTCGTTGATATATCGATATATCACCGATATAATCGGTAGTCAATATTAAAATTGTTATAGAATATCCGTCGATATATCCGTAAAATCAGAAAATCGGTATGGGTATCGATATCGATATTTTAAACCTTGAGTAACACCATAGAATAGCTTGGAGTTAGGAATAGTGGAAGGTGATCATCCATTGTATTACGTCGTGTACTCACTCTATTGTCTAGTGGAGTTACTCTTTTCAGCGGGATTCATATCCCCCAGAGTAGGCATTTGAGGCCGAACTGGATTACCATTCTTGGTGTCATTTACTTGCTTATATTATCTGTTGCTTGTTGTTCTTGCATTTGTTCTTAACAACACCTAACAAGATAGGTTATACAGTAGATCTGGACTTTCAAGTGGTATCAGAGCGGGCACCTTAATTTTCTGGGTGAGTTTCGTGTTGATCTTACTGTTGTTGCTGGAAATGGACACATTCAGGGAATGAGGCTCTATTTCTCGAGCTCCGCTTCTCGATGGGCAGAACTACGCTTATTGGATGGTAAGATGGGAGCCTTCATCATGTCCATCGATCACAAGACGTGGAAGTCCATTATTACAGGATGGGAAGCTCCCAGGAAGGCGTTGGAGGATGGCGTTACCCATGTGAAGAAGCCTGAGATCGAGTGGAGTCCTACCGAAGATGAAGCCGCTCTTTCTAACTCCAAAGGTCTCAATGCCATCTACAATGGTGTGGACATAAATGTGTTCAGGTTGATTAATACTCGTGAGAGCGCCAAAGAGGCATGTGATATCCTTGAAACAGCTTTTGAAGGGATTGACAAAGTGAAAAATTCTCGATTACAACTTGTCACCACCAAGTTTGAGAACATGAGGATGAAACCATTAGCGAGTTCTATGTGAGAGTTAGAGACCTCTCTATTGAGTCTCACTCTCTTGGAGAACCCATGTCAGATGCCAAGCTCGTCAAGAAAATCTTAAAATCTCTTCCTGAGAGGTTAAAGATCAAAGTGACCACCAATGATGAAGTGCATGACACATCTGCGATGAAGGTGGATGAACTTATTGGGTCCTTACTCACCTACGAGATGTCGTTCTCAGGGTCATCAGAGAAGAAATCAAGTGGTCTAGCACTCAAGTCCTCTGCACCCGAACCTTCATCTCCTCAAGTTGAGATGCCATTAGAATCTTACGAGGAGTCTCTAGCCTTGGTGGTAAAGAACTATGGGAAGCTGATGAAGAAGTTTGAGAAAAGATCACCTAACTTCTCAGGGCAATCAACTTCACCTTTCAACCGAGAGAAGACGTCTCAGGGTTACAAACCTGGGAATTACAACAAGAAAGGAAGACAGGATATAGGAACCCCTTATGCGTTTAAAGGAAATGGGATTCAGTGCAGAGAGTGTGAAGGCTTTAGTCACATCCAGACTGAGTGTCCAAACTATCTAAAGTGGAAGTAGAAGAACTACAATTCCACGCTCAGCGATGAAGATAACGAATCTGGTAGTGATGCCGGAGAAGATGGAGGCAATAACTTTCTTGCCTTCATGGCTAAGAGTTCAGACCCACAAGAGGACCATCAGAGGAGAATAAAGGCAAAATTGCCCTGGCTTCTTCTGAATGCTCCAACGATTTTAAGTCGGCTGGAAGTGGGGAACTCAGCGACGAATTTCTTCTACATGCCTATGAAGTCATCATGTTTCAGACAAGATCATCTAAGACTGTCAAGTCTTGTTTTGGAGAAGTGGAGGATGAGCTAAGTGATGAGGTTTCACTGGAGGCCTACAAGACTCTGTTTGTTAAGTGGGCAGACGAGTCTAATGCCTTCCTTAAGTAGAAATTGAAAATAGAAGAGTTTGAAGCCAAGCAATCTAGTCTACTTGAGGAGATTGAAGAACGGAAGAAAGACTCTCCTGAGATGTTGTAGAACAAAATTGAATCGCTTCTGGGTGAAAAGTCTCATCTACTCGAGGTCATTGGGAGTCTGAAGAAGCAAATATCCAAACTCAACGCTAATCTGGCAAATATGACCAAGTCAGTTTAGATGTTAAACTCAGGGACCTCTAGCCTGAATGAGATTTTGAAGATTGGTCAACCCTCCTCTAGTCATAGAGGACTTGGGTATCACTTTGGTCCTTCTTCGTCAAAGAAAACAGTTTTTGTGTCTCCACCCCAGCTTCCAGTTGAAAATGTGCGAAAGGTGTCCCCAACATCTCGAAAGACATCAAGTCATGTGTTGCCAAGGTTGCCAAGGTCATCTCCTAAAACTGACTAGAGATGTCATTTTTGTGGAAGATGAGGGCATATCCGCCCTTTCGGCTACTCACTGTATATCAGATTTCTAGAGCGAAAAAACACATGTCAAAATGTTCTCTATGCTCATAGCAGATTTCTCAGGATGAAGGTGGACCTGAGGGAACAATCTGAGAGGCAGTCCTCCCACAAATCTGCTCACCAAGTGTGGATGATTAAGCAAGATCATAGAGCTCTTGTGGATTACACCTCTCTCAAAGCAACTACTAGAGAGGACTGGTATTTTGACAGTGGGTGTTCAAGGCACATGACTGGAGAAGGCTCGTTTCTTAACAACGTGAAGAGTTGCTCAAAGGGGCATGTCACTTTTGGAGGTGGTTCTACAGGTATTGTATTTGGGAAAGGAAAGCTGAATGTTTCCGGTCTTCCAGTCCTTGACAATATCTTTCTTGTTGATGGCCTTAAAGCCAATGTGATCAGTATCAGTCAGTTGTGCGACCAAGATTTAACAGTTACATTTACCAAAAATGAATGTTCAGTCACTCGCGAGGACAATTCAGTGTACATGAAGAGACTGAGATCCCCTAACAATTGCTATCTTTGGTCTGCTCCCTCGACTCCTCCTTCTACTTGCTTTGTAAGCAAAGCTGATGTCACAGATCTCTGGCACAAGAGACTTAGGCACTTGAATCCGAGGAGCTTGGGCAACCTGGTGTCCAAAGAGGCTGTTCGAGGTCTACCTGAGCTCAAGATCAAGGAAGGAAGGGTCTGTGGTCAATGCCAAGTCGGGAAACGAGTTCGTGCATCACACAAGAAGATTGACTTTCTCACCACCTCTTGTGTTTTGGAACTTCTCCACATGGACCTCATGGATGCCATGCAAGTTGAGAGTCTTGGTGGCAGGAGATATACTTGTAGTTATTGATGACTACTCAATCTACACCTGGGATGAGTTCCTCAAAGAAAAGTCTGATGCCTTTGACGCATTCCACACTCTGAGTTTGAGAATGCAGTGAAAGAAGGAGAACTCTTCAGGCAAGATTATGAAGATTCACAGTGACCATGGGAAAGAATTTTAGAACAACAAATTTCTTGAGTTCTGCAACTCCCAAGGGATCATGCATGAGTTCTCAGCTCCAATCACTCCTCAGCAGAATTGCATTGTGGAGAGGAAAAATAAGACCATTCAAGAAATGGCTCATGTTATGTTTCATGCGAAGTCTCTCTCCTATCGCTTCTGGGCAGAGGCTGTCAACACTGCTTGCCATATTAACAACCTCGTGTCTATTTGTCCCGGCATGTCCTGCACCAGCTATGAAATTTGGCGGGGGAGGAAGCCCAATGTCAAGTATTTTCACATCTTTGGCAGTACATGTTTTGTCCTTGCTGACAGGGAACCCAGGAAGAAGTTAGATGCCAAGAGTGATGAAGCCATCTTCTTGGGTTATACCTCTAGTGGTGCTGCTTTCAAGGTCTTCAACAAGAGGACTCAATGTATTATGGAATCAAGAAATGTGGTGGTGGATGATGAAGACAGGGTCTCTACGGAAGATGAAGCCAGTAACTCTCATGATATTCCTACCAGTGTCCTAGATGATGTCTCAGACACTGATGATGCTTCTGCCGTCTCAGAGGAAAGGGCTACATCTGAAGCTCATGTGAAATTTTTTTTGAGCAGAGTAAAGAAGAATCATCTTGTAGAGGCTATCATCGGCAACCTGCACGAATGAGTCACCATAAGGAGAAAGGAGCCAGTCAACTACAGGGAGATGATAAGCAACGTGTGCTTCACATCCATTGAGCCTAAGAATGTCACTGAGGCTGTCAGGAAACGACGTGGCCTCGCTGACAGGTTTTGATTGTCCTCATCCTAATGTGCACCATCTGTCATGGTGTTTGATCATAGGACATTCTCTTTTCTTGTCTCATATAAAAGAGAATGCCATACCCTAGGAAAGGGTATTACACTTTATACGCCGAAATCATCTCTTCAAGAGGAAAGTGTGTGCATTTGGTTCTCTAGGTTTTGGTTCTTTTCTTGGGAAGACAAGCATAGCGTTTTAAGTTGTTGCTGTTATTGTTGTTATTGTTAAACACTGATACACTGGGAGAGTGTAACAGTGAAAAGTGAGGGGAGCTCAAATCTAG